>NC_032000.1:27006316-27063667 GCF_001879085.1 Nicotiana attenuata | reverse complement strand
TTCTTTTGGTTATGGTCGAATTCTATGGAGATTGCCTACGTATCATGACCACGCATGAATCAGACCGAGCGTAGTTCTGGAAAAATTGGGAATTGAGTAAACTAACTTTTTTTTTGTCTTTTTATAAAACTCAGACCATGGAGCTTTAAGGCTAAAAGAAAAATATTTTTGATTTTTTTTGTTTTTTTTTCTTTGGAATTTTCTAAAAAATGCTTTAAAGAAGAAAGGGATTTCTTTTTATTTTTAATTTTGATTTTGATTTTATTTTTTGAAAGAAAGACTTCTAAAAATTCCTTTTCTTTTGATTGGAACTTTGGGAATTTCAAAAGTTAAAAGAAAATATTTTTGGTTTGAATTTTCATTTGTTTTCTCTTTTTCTAAGGAAGAAAGAAAATATTTTTGGATTTTGGATGTAACCTCTTAATTTTCGCAAGAGGGATTTTTTTTAAGAAAAATGTTTTGATTTCTGAGCTTTTATTTATTTACAAAAGTACTTCTAAAGAAAAGCAAAAATATTTTTGGACTTAAAAAATTTTTTTATTGACATTTATAAAAGAAAGACATCTAAGGAGTATTTTTTTTGGATTTTTGTTTCTGATTTTTTTTGGAAATATACTTCAAAATGAAGGAAACCCGTATTTTTTGAATTTTGATTTTTATTGATTTTTCTTTTTTCGTATGAAAGACATTAGAAAGAAGAAAACTATTTTTTAGTTTTAAAAACTTCTTTTTTTTTGAATTTTCTAAGGAAAGTTTTCTAAACAACGAACTTAAGGAAAATATTTTTGGATTTTTGAAAATTGGGGTCGGAACCGATGAGGTTTGCCTACGTATCTCACATCAAGTGAGAATCAGACCCGCGTAGTTCAGTCAGATTTGACGAAACCAACTATTTTTGAAAACAAAACCTTTCTTTTTTTTTTTTCATTTTCTCAAATATTCGGCAGAGTTTCAGTACCATTTGGGCATTGGTTTTTCAAAACAGGCGATTAACTCACTTAACCCTAACACTGCTATTCTCTTTTCCAACTCTCTCCTATTATTCACAAGCCGGTCAACATGAAAAATACGAAGCAAATAAATGCACAAGTAGCAAGTAGGATGCATCAGGATGGTCTTTTAATTTAGGTACACCTGTCCTAGACGGACCCAACCCCTGTGTTGAGTCCCCTAAGTCAAATACACGTGATGCAAACAAACGTTCCTACTAGGGATCCGGCATGAGGCTTTGCTATACTAGGTTTAAAACCTGGGTTTATTGTTCTAGACCTGGCTTACCCGAGCGGACAACTCGAGCCGAGGGGGGGCAGCGTACCAGGAATACAGAAGCTTCGCCAGCTTAGCAACTTGTCCGAACCTCGTTCTAAAATGGGATAAGACTCTAGACAGAAGAGAATTCACACGAAGTGCACCCTTCTCCATGATGTAGAAGACTCAGAGAGAGGAAGGGTTTCGTAGCAGTTTATATATACAATTCACCAAATATCAAAGCGGTAAAGCATTTAGCACATTAGGATGAAACATGTAGGAAAATCAGATAAAGCCAATCATAACAGCTATTCTAAGCTCGAATTCTTAAACCCTAAACCGAAGTTCTGGGTTTGTATCCCCAGCAGAGTTGCCAGAGCTGTCACACCTCCTTTTTTACACACCACCCCGAAGGATAGTATATAAAGGAGTTTTTCCACTTTAAGTGACATTATTCGAAATGGGATTATTTATTTATCAGAGTCGCCACTTGGGATAGTTTATTTTCTGGTATCCCAAGTCACCGATTTATTTTAAATCCCAAATCGAGGAAAATTCGACTTTCCTTGTGAAGTCTGCGAACCAGAAATTCTGAATAAGGAGTACTGTTAACCCGAGGGAAGGTGTTAGGCACCCCCGGATTCCGTGGTTCTAGCACGGTCGCTTAAACCATTACAATTGGCCTATTATCTGATTTTAATACATGTTCAATCCTATAGTGCAATTTTTTTTTAAATATTTACCGCTTTTAATTAATTTTAAAGAAGATTGAACGTCGTCAAAAACATGTCTTTGGATCGCGTCACATGAAATGCACCCACAATCCGAAACACATTTTATTCAATGTTTTGGATTTGGATTTGGGTCACATGAAATGCACACCCGAGTTTAGGAAGGTAATATTATTAAACAACGCGCCTAAAGCAACTAATGCGTTGTTGACTTTGCGAGGGCCATGAAAATTTGCTAAATGGCACGCCTTGAATTCTAAGTATTTTAAAGGAAATAATTAAAAGAGGGCCATGCGTTTGTGGTTTTATTTGGCGCGGCGCACCTCAATTTCATTTTTTAAAGGATGTCCTAACTAAAATTCGGGAGGGCTATGAATTATTATTATCTATTATGGCTGCCTCCGTTCTAATCAATGGGCTTAATTAACTAACACCAAATATAGTTGAAGTTCTAATTAATTAATTAAAGGCTTGCATGGTGGAAGGATCAATTGTTTTATTCAAGGGGCTAGGCCCAGCACAAATGAGCCAGCAGCCCAACAAGAGGAGAACAACCTGGATCCCATTTGAAAGGGACGGTCAGGCTTGGGCCCAAGATTAGGCCCAGACTTCGAATCAAGACAGTGGTTATGACTGGGCCAGCGCTTGGCCTAGTTCTTGTGATCCAACTGATCCATACCCAAAACATAATAATGCAAACACAAATTGATACCAACACATAAACATGATGTCTAATTAAAAGACTTGAATTCTGATTTAAAACCCTTTGACACAAATTAACTAAGCCAAAATCAGATTCATTTTAAACACGCCTGGGCCTGAGAATGAGCCCAAATTCGAACAAGGATAGCTTCCAATAAGGACAAGATCCTTAGCTCGAATCTGCAATTCAACTCACACGCCAACCCTTTAATTTCAATTTTAATTACAAATACCTCGACAAAACTATGAGTCATGACTGTTGAAACATTAAATAAATATGCACGCTATTGATTTATCCTTCAGAAAACAATCTAATTTCTCCAACTTATTGGACAACTCCTAAAGCTGGTACCAAACAGTTCAAGCAAGAATACTTAGGACTGATTGGCCATTGTAAAGCCATAATCCCAATGATCGCTCTCTATAAACAGAAAACTTATCACATGAAATGATCAAATAAAACACCATTTAATTGAACTTTACAAACTGCAGTTACCAATTGTTACCCTCTAGCAAATAGCCTATATACTTAACCCAACAAAACTGACTTGAGATCAACTCTTAATAAAAAAGTAATGAGAGATCAGATGCAGTAGACTTCATAAATAAAATACAGGACTGTTTAATTAGCACCATCCACCTGAATGTCCTATCCAATCCAATTAGAACAATATAACAAAACTCTAAATCTTACAACTGATCAAGTAAGAACTATTACACTCAATTTCATGTCAGAACCCTATTAATTACAGCCATCATAATAAACATTCATTATACTAAACAAATCAGAAAAAATCATGTGATATGGAAACAATGGCATTAAGCTAAAAGCCAAGACATGTTGAAGCCATTTTCATTTCATTCAGCAAGTCAAAACTTCATACATGGTTTCAAGTTCAGAAGTGTGTACCTGGAACAGAAATAAATGAAAAAGAAGAGTGAGGTCAACAATCAACAAGCAAGGACATGAATCAACAGCAATGACAACCCCAGATTTAGTGAATGAAACCAGCAAAATCGACTCAAATCCAATGGAATAGTAGTTTCCAGCACAATTTGATCACAANCCACGAAGATTCGAGGGTAATGGGTTGGGTATTTGAGATGAGGAGGTCATGGTGGTCATTTGGTGTTGATTTGGTGGGAAAAGGGGTTGGCGCCGCCGGCGGGTAGTGGTGGAACCAAGGGCGGCGCCCTAGGGTTTGGATATTTGGGGGTTTTCAGTGAGATTCGAGGGAGGCGGGTGGTGGCATGGGTATGAGGGGGAGGTGATGAAGCTCTGGTGAAGATTTGGGGTGATTTGGAGACTCGCCGCCGGCAGAGACGATTTTCGGTAGGCGGTGTGCGGTGGTCTTAGGGCGGCGTTACAGGGGAGGGGATTGGTGTCTGATGTGAGGAGGAGAAGAGAGATCGGGGGGGGGGGGGGTTCGCGTTTGGACAGTTAAACAGTAAGTGACCCCTTAGTTCTCATCCGTTAGATCTACAAACCTCGACGGTTGAGATTAACTAGGGGGCAAAACGGGGTCGTTTTGGTTATTAGGTGGGGAGACCGAGTTTTGACGCGGTTTTGGGCTGGGTCAGGTGGTTTTTGGACGGGTTTAAGGGAGAATTTGGTTTGGGCTGGGGCATTAAATCAAAGACTGGCCCAAATTTAAACTTTTCCTTTTATTTCGTTTTTATCTTTTTCTTTTCAAATTAAAACAAAACTAAAATTAAACCTTAAAACTAAATTAATTAACAATATAAACTAATTGAACCTCATAATATTTACATAACATTAGTTAAGTCCCAAATTGAAAGCAAAAATGTAATGAATTCGAAAAAAAATTAAAAGTAAAAATGTAAAGAGAGCTATTTTTGTTATTTTCTTTTATTTTTTGTAATATTAAATAACTAATCATCTTAAAAAGTAGAAAATTAGGTCCTAAATGCAAATGCACTATTTTTGTATTTTTTATGAATTATATAAATTAAACATGCACACAGAAATGCAAAAAAAACACAAAAATTATGCAATTAATTCCTAAAAATCAAATAATTAAAGGAAAAACCCTAATTTTAAGAATCCTGTAGGAGTAAATCATGCGAGTCAAAAATCACGTGCTCACAACTGAAGCTGCTGGTTCTGGTGTTTCCGCACCTGCGCTGGGGAGTACGCATGTACGATCCTGCGGAAGCAACCGAGGAGCCGCAGATGCGACCATGGAGGACCTGGGCAGGAAGTGCAGGTGCAAAGGCATTCCCACACCCGCGGGAGTCGCAGATGCGAGTAGGCATGCGCAGGTGCGAGAGGGAATTCGCAGGTGCAAGGTAGTTTTTGCACCTGCGATGATCGCAGATGCGGTCGAGAGGCGCAGAAGCGATTCCAGGGATTTTAAGTGATTTTTGCAGAAGCAGAGCTAGGACCGCAGATGCGATTCCGCAGACGAGGTCCCGCAGATGCAGAGAAGAGACCGTAGGTACGGCTTCGCTGGGCAGAATGTATAAATAGAGGACTTCGTGATTTTTTCCTCATTTCCACCATTTTCAACTCAGACTTTGGAGCTTTTGAGGTTATTTTTGAAGGGGATTCAAGGATTTTCACTGAGGTAAGTCCCTTGAGCCTAAGTACCCTTAGCTATGGTGTTTTCCCCGTTGATTTCTCATCTAATTAGTGGGGTTTTGAAGTGAAAATTGAGGGTTAGGGCTTGGAATTTTGGAGAGTATAATTTGGGGATTTGAGGGACCTACTGATGTCGGATTTCGATAAATTTTTTATGGTTAGACTCGTGAGTGAATGAGCTTTCGGGTTTTATGACTTTTGTTGAATTCCGAGATGTGGGCCCGGGGGCTGGGTTTGAGCCGATTTTCGGATTTTGGCTATGAATTGGTATTTTTCTTGTGGAATTGATTCCTTTAGCCTATATTGATCAAATTGTATTGCTTGTGGCTAGATTCGGGGCGTTTGGAGGCTGAGTTGAGAGGCAAGGGCATTGCGGAGTAGTATTTTTCTCGGTTTGAGGTAAGTAACACTTTCAAACTTGGTTCTGAGGGTTCGGAACCCTGAACTATGTGTTAAGTGGTTAGAATTGAGGTGACACACATGCCACGTGACGGGAGTGCGGGCGTGCACCGTGAGAACCGTGACCTGGTTCATTCCATGGCACCGTTTAATGACTCTTTATTATTGATATCTATGTTTCCATTATGTGATAAAGTAATTGAGCTGTGAAACATGCTAAATATCATGTTAGGGCTCCACGCCAATACTGTTGGGACCCATCGTGGTTGTTTCTTGCTATCATCTCACTGATTTCACTGTTATTTTGTACTCAGTCATATTCATGCATTCATATCATGTCTCTGTCTCAGTCGTTATTATTGGCATAACATATCATTATTTCCAGGCTAGTTTCCATAACATTGTGAGCCCGTGGGTGAGACTGGAGAGCGATGACTGAGTGAGACCGAGAGCCTGATTATGAGTGATAGATATGGGATCGGGTTGCACGACGCAGCGGTTATATTGATTTATGATAGCGCTTGGGCTATAGGATCCCTCCGGAGTCTGTAACTAGTGAGCGTGGATGATGTTATTGAGGGATGGATTTCTCCAGACTTGGATTTGTGCAAAGTATTGATATCTGGAGATGGATTTCTCCACAGGGTCAGATTACCCTTTTTCCTCGGTACCAGGTGACTTATATTCAGTGATGAGTATGTTCCGAGATGGATCTCCCTGGGCCGGATGGACATATATGGTACTGAGTGGTTGAGTATTTATCTGTACCTGGGGATGGATTTCTCACCAGGGTTGGATTAGCCTTTTTTCTCGGTATTGAGTGACTTACAGTGAGTGTTGTATATGTTCCGGGATGGATTTCCCTGGGCCGGATGGCCATATTCAGTACCGAGTGGTTGAGCACTTGAGAGTGGGAGTACATTGTGCATTTTATACAGTGGCATGCAGCGGTAGTTGAGTTATATATCTTAAACTGTTCAGATTTGTATTTACTTAATTGCTTGAGCTGTCTATTTAATTGAAAGCATGCCTACGTTTCTATACGTTATCTCTATTACATATGTTGAGGTTGAGTTCGTCACTACTTTTCAGTCCATAGTTTGAACTCGTTACTTACTGAGTTGGTGTACTCACGCTACCCCCTGCACCTTGTGTGCAGATCCAGGCACCTTTGGTCCCAGTGGCAATCACTGATCGAGGCTTCAGGCTTAGGAGACTATCGAGGTATCTGCACGGTGTTCACAAGACTTGACTCTCCTTCTCTATCTCTAGATGTATTTCAGTTTGTTTTCTTTAACCATTGTAATAGACTATGTTCTCCTCTAGACGCTCATGAACGCAGTCACACCCCGGTTTTGGGCAGTTGTATCATAATTTGGATTTTATTTTGTTTTAAAAAATGTTCCTTAATGAATTGCCGCTTCCATTTTTATTGTTTAAAAATAGTTATGCGGTGTTGGATTATTGAGTTGAGGCTAGCCTAGTTCCACGATAGGCGCCGTTATGATGGGTCGGGTTTTGGGTCTTGACAAGTTGGTATCAAAGCCAAGTTACATAGGTCTCACGAGTCATTAGCAGGTTTAGTAGAGTCTTACGGATCGGTACAGAGACGTCTGTACATATCTTCGAGAGGCTGCAGAACCTTTAGGAAAAACATCACATCCGTGAATTCTTGTCGTGTGAATCCGTTGATTCTAGTAACTTACTTCTCTTGTTCTATTCTCTCATAGGTGGTGAGGATACGTGCTACCAGTCAGGATTGATAGCCACCAGTTGGGGCCGCGAGAGGTCGAGGGCGTGGTAGGGGCCGTGACAGGGGCATGGGTGCAGCCCACACAGCAGCTAGGGCGGCACCTGCAGATCCACCAGTTGCCCCAATTCAGGATCAAGTTCCGATTATAGATGCACCAGTGGGACCAGCTCAGGCACCAGCCGTGCCTATTGTTATCCCAGGCCTTCAGGAGGCCCTAGCTCAGATTCTCACCGTGTGCACCAGTCTGTCTCAGGCGGTCTTTGTCCGGGCCGCAACAACTACTTCTCAGGCCGGAAGAGGTGTTCAGACTCCTGCCACCCGCATACCAGAGCAGGTGGTGTAAGGACTTCAGACACCAGGGGCACCCCCAGCCCAGCCGGTTGCACCTGCTCAGGACTATGTGGTTACTGTCATGCCTGATGATGAGCAGCGTAGATTGGAGAGGTTTGTTAGACTTCAGCCTCCGACTTTTAGCGGTGCAGAGGGCGAGAATGCTCAGGGTTTCTTGGATAAGTGTCAGAGGATCCTCCATACAACAAGTATTTTGGAGACCAATGAGGTCTCATTCACTACTTTTGAGTTCTCTAGAGTTGCTTTCACTTTGTGGGTGGCTTATTAGAGGCGTAGGCCGTTTGGTGCAACGCCGCTTACATGGCAGCAGTTCTTCGTTCTCTTCCTGGAGAAGTATGTGCCGCAGTCTCGCAGGGAGGAGCAGCATAGACAATTTGAGCAGTTGCGTCAGGATGATATAACTGTGACGCAGTATGAGATAAGATTTTCGGAGTTAGCCCGTCATGCTGTTTGGTTGGTTCCCACAAATAGAGAGAGGATCAGGAGGTTTGTTGATGGCCTCACATATCAGCTGTGGATTCTTATGACTAGAGAGAGGGTGTCTGGTGCTTCTTTTGGGGAGGTTGTTGACATCGCTCGGGAGATTGAATCTGTTCACCGCCAGGAGTGGGTTGAGAGGGAGGCCAAGAGGCCTTATGGATTAGGTAGTTTTGGTGTATTTCCTTCTTGAGGTCAGTTTCACCACGACAGGGGTCGTCCCTTCAGGCATGCTCAGACGGTTCGCGTAGTTCATCGTGGTGCATCGTCTGGCCATGGTTCTCAGAGTTCTCAGTAGGTCCACTCATCTCTCAATGCCCTTCTAGCTCAGAGTTCGTCTCATGCATCATTAGCTCAGGGTTCATCTATGCCTGGTCCTTCTAGGGGGTATCCCGGTGCTCAGGGCTCCCTTCAGTCACCATTGCCAGTGGACGGTAGAGGTTGCTTTGAGTGTGGAGATTTGAGTCATATCAAGAGGTTCTGTCCTCGCCTTACGAGAGGTTCATCCCAGCAGAGGAGTCAGCCTTCCCCTTCAGCACCAGTTACATCATACCCGCCCGCCAGCTCGGGGTGGAGGTCAGTCAGCTAGGGGTCGCCCTAGAGGGGGAGGCCGATCAGGTGGCGGTCAGGCCCGTTTCTATGCACTCCCTGCCAGACCAGATGCTATTGCTTCAGATACTGTGATCACAGGTATTATCTCAGTTTGCCACAGGGATGCCTCTGTATTATTTGATCCTAGTTCCACTTTTACATATGTGTCGTCGTATTTTGCTCATTATTTGGATAGGCCCCGCGAGTCTCTTGTTTCATCTGTTCATGTATCTACACCGGTAGGCGATACTATTATTGTGGACCGTGTATATCATCATGTGTAGTGACTATTGGGGGACTAGAGACTAGAGTGGATCTGTTGCTGCTTAGTAGGATTGACTTTGATGTGATATTAGGCATGGATTGGTTGTTTCTGTGTCATGCTATTCTGGATTTTCACGCTCAAACGGTGACGTTGGCTATGCCAGGAGTGCCACGAATTGAGTGGTGAGGTTCGTCGGATTATGTCCCTAGTAGAGTGATTTCATTTTTGAAGGCCCATCGGATGGTTTGGAAGGGTTGTCTTTCTTATTTGGCCTTTGTGAGAGACGTCAGTGCAGAGACTCCTACTATTGATTTAGTTCCGGTGGTAAGGGATTTTCTGGATGTGTTTCCTGCAGACCTGTCGGGCATGCCGCCGAATAAGCATATTGACTTCGTATTGATTGTTGTCGGGCACTTAGGCCATTCTATTCCACAGTATCGTATGGCACTGGCAGAGTTAAAGGAATTGAAGGAACAACTTCAGGAACTCCTTGATAAGGGGTTTATTCGGCCTAGTGTGTCACCTTGGGGTGCACCGGTTCTATTTGTGACGAAGAAGGATGACACCATGAGAATGTGCATTGATTACAGGGAATTGAACAAAGTCACAATCAAGAACAAGTATCCCTTACCTTGTATTGATGATTTATTTGACCAGCTTCGGGCAGCGAGGGTGTTCTCCAAGATTGATTTAAGGTCAGGGTATCACCAGTTGAAGATTAGGGACTCGGACATTCTTAAGACAGCTTTAGGACCCGATCTGGTCATTATGAGTTCCTTGTGATGTCTTTTGTGCTGACCAATGCCCCAGCAGCGTTCATGAATTTGATGAACAGTGTGTTCCAGCCTTATCTCGACTCGTTTTTTGTTGTATTCATTGAAGATATCCTGGTGTACTCTCGTAGCTAGGAGGAGCATGCCCAGCACTTGTGGATTGTGTTGCAGCGGTTGAGGGAGGAGAAGCTTTATGCTAAGTTCTCCAAGTGTGAATTTTGGCTCAATTCACTGGCCTTCTTAGGGCACGTGGTGTCCAGTGAGGGTATTCAGGTGGATCCGAAGAAGATAAAGGCGGTCCAGAGTTGGCCCAAACCATCCTCAACCACAGAGATTCGTAGCTTTCTTGGTTTGGCGGGTTATTACCGTCGGTTCGTGCATGGTTTCTCTTCTATTGCATAGCCCTTTACCAAATTGACCCAAAAGGGTGCTCCTTTCAGGTGGTCGGATGAGTGTGAGGCGTGCTTTCAGAAGCTCAAGACTGCCTTGACCACAGCTCCAGTGTTAGTTCTGCCATCAGCTTCCGGTTCTTATACAGTATATTGTGAGATCGGTATCGGGGGTGTTTTGATGCAGGAGTGTTTGCTTATGCTTCACATCAGTTGAAGCCCTATGAGAAGAACGATGTTCATGATTTAGATTTGGCTGCCATTGTTCACGCGTTGAAGATTTGGAGGCACTATCTCTATGGTTTGTCTTGTGAGGTGTTTACTAGTCATCGTAGCCTCTAGAATTTGTTCAAACATAAGGATCTCAATTTGAGGCAGCGGAGATGGTTGGAGCTGCTAAAGGACTATGATATTACCATTTTGTATCATCCAGGAACGGCCAATGTGGTGGTCGATGCCTTGAGTACGAAGGCAGTGAGTATGGGTAGTCTTGCGTTCCTGCTTGTTGGGGAGAGACCTCTTGCCGTTGATGTTCAGGTTTTGGCCAATCGGTTTGTGAGTTGGATATTTCAGAGCCTAGTCGGGTCCTAGCTTGTGCGGTTTCTCGGTTTTCCTTGTTTGATCGCATCAGAGAGCGCCAGTATGATGATCCTCATTTGCTTGTCCTCAAGGATAGGGTTCAGCATGGTAATGCTAGAGATGTGACTATTGGTGATGACGGGGTATTGAGGATGCAGGGCCGGATATGTGTGCCCAATGTAGATAGGCTTCGGGAGTTGATTCTAGAGGAGGCCCACAGCTCGCGGTATTGCATCCATCCGGGTGCTGCGAAGATGTATCAGGATTTGAGACAACACTATCGGTGGAGGAGGATAAAGAAAGATAAAGTTGGGTTTATTGCTCGGTGTCTCAACTGTCAGTTGGTGAAATACGAGCATCAGAGATCGGGTGGCTTGCTTCAGCAGATAGAGATTCCAGAGTGGAAGTGAGAGCGGAACCATGGATTTTGTAGTTGGGCTCCTACGGACTTCGAGGAAGTTCGATGCTATTTGGGTGGTTGTGGATCTCCTAACCAAGTTCGCGTACTTCATTCCTGTGTGTACTACCTATTCTTCAGAACGGTTGGCTAAGATTTACATCAGAGAGATTGTTTGCCTGCACGGTCTGCCAGTTTCCATCATTTCATATCGAGGCGCACACTTTACGTTGCAATTTTGGAGAGCCGTGCAGCAAGAGTTGGGCTCTTGGGTTGATTTGAGCACAACATTTTACCCTCAGATGGACGGACAACCTAGCGCACTATTCAGATACTGGAGGACATGCTTCGCGCTTGTGTCATTGATTTTGGGGGTTAATAGGACCAGTTTCTTCGACTCGCGGAGTTTGCTTACAATAACAGTTATCAGTCGAGTATTCAGATGGCTCCGTATGAGGCTTTATATAGGAGGTGGTGTAGATCTCCAGTGGGTTGGTTTGAGCCAGGTGAGGCTAGGCTTTTGGGCACAAACTTAGTTTAGGATGCATTGGATAAGGTGAAAATAATTCAGGAGCGGCTTCGCACGACGCAATCACGAAAGAGTTATGCCGACAGAAAGGTCCGTGATGTGTCTTACATGGTTGGGGAGAAGGTTTTGCTGAAGGTTTCACCCATGAAGGGTGTTATGAGGTTTGGGAAGAAGGGCAAGTTGAGCCCTCAGTTTATTGAGCCGTTTGAGGTGCTTCAGAGAATTGGGGAGGTGGCCTATGAGCTTGCTTTGCATCCAGCCTGTCGGGTGTGCATCCAGTATTTCATGTTTCTATGCTCCGGAAGTATATCGGCGATCTGTCACGTGTTTTGGATTTTAGCACGGTTCAGTTGGATGGTGATTTGACTTACGATATGGAGCCGGTGGCTATTTTGGAGCGGCAGGTCCGGAAGTTGAGATCAAAGGATATAGCTTCATTAAAAGTGCAGTGGAGAGGTCAGCCCATGGAGGAGGCTACTTGGGAGACTGAGCGGAGATGCGGAGCAGATATCCACACCTATTTGAGACTTCAGGTATGTTTCTAGACCCGTTCGAGGACGAATGTTTGTTTAAGAGCTAGAGGATGTAACGACCCGGTCGGTCGTTTCGAGAGTTATAGCCCTGTTCCCCCATTTCCTGTTTCTTTTGTGTTCTTCAGCTGTATTTTGACTTACCAAGTTAGTTGGTTCTGGTCCGGGTGATTTTGGAATAAATTAAGACACTTAGTCTCTTATTTGAAAGCTTAAGTTGGAAGAGTTGACCGGATGTTGACTTATGTGTAAACGACCTCGGATTTGAATTTTTTCGGTTCTGTTACCTCTGTTAGGTGATTTTGGACATAGGAGCGCATCCGGAATGTAATATGGAGGTCCGTAGTGGAATTAGGCTTGAATTGGAGGACCTGGACAGGAACCGCAGGTGCGAAGGCAATCCCGCACCTGCGGGAGTCGCAGATGCGGGAAGCCATGCACAGGTGCGAGAGGGAATTCGCAGGTGCGAGGTAGTTTCCGCACCTGCGATGATCGCAAATGCGGTCGAGAGGCGCAGAAGCGGTTCCAGGGATTTATAAATAGAGGACTTCGCTGGTCGAGAGGCGCAGATGCGGTCCCGCAGATGCGGAGAAAAGACCGCAGGTGCGGCTTCGCTAGGCAAAATGTATAAATAGAGGACTTTGTGATTTTTTCCTCATTTCCACCATTATCAACTCGGACATTGGAGCTTTTGAGGTGATTTTTGAAGGGGATTCAAGGATTTTAACTGAGGTAAGTCCCTTGAGCCTATGTACCCTTAGGTATGGTGTTTTCCCCGTTGATTTCTCATCTAATTAGTGGGGTCTTGAAGTGAAAATTGGGGGTTAGGGCTTGGGATTT
Organism: Nicotiana attenuata; assembly: GCF_001879085.1. Classification (NCBI taxonomy): domain Eukaryota; kingdom Viridiplantae; phylum Streptophyta; class Magnoliopsida; order Solanales; family Solanaceae; genus Nicotiana; species Nicotiana attenuata. The sequence continues at coordinate 27,050,511 of NC_032000.1, read as the reverse complement.
TGGAAAGTTTAATTTGGGGATTTGAGGGGCCTAATGATGTCGGATTTTGATAAATTTTATACGGGTAGACGTGTGAGTGAATGGGATTTTGTGTTTTGTGACTTTTGTTGAATTCCGAGACGTGGGCCCGGGGGACGAGTTTGAGCCGATTTTCGGATTTTGGCTATAAATTGGTGTTTTTCTTTTGGAATTGATTCCTTTGGCATATATTGATCGTATTGCATTGCTAGTGGCTAGATTCGGGGCGTTCGGAAGCTGAGTTCTGAGGCAAGGGCATTGCGGAGTAGGATTTTGCTCGGTTTGAGGTAAGTAACACTTTCTAACTTGGTTCTGAGGGTTCGAAACCCTGAACTACGTGTTATATGGTTGGTATTGAGGTGACGCACATGCCAAGTGACGGGCGTGTGGGCGTGCACCGTGAGAACCATGACTTGGTTCATTCCATGGCACCGTTTAAGACTCTTTCTTGTTGATATCCGTGTTTCCATTATGTGATAAAGTAATTGAGTTTTAGATGTCATGTTAGGGCTTCACGCCGATACTATTTGGACCCCTAGTGGTCGTTTCTTGCTGTCATCTCACTGATTTCACTATTATTTTGTACTCAGTCATATTCATGCATTTGATATCACGTCTCAGTCTCAGTCATTATTATTAACATAGCATATTATTATTTCCGGGCTAGTTTCCATGACAATGTGAGCCCGTGGGTAAGACTGGAGAGCGATGACTGAGTAAGGCCGAGAGCTTGATTATGAGTGACATATATGGGATCGGGATGCACGCCGCAATGGTTATATTGATTTGTGATAGCGCTTGGGCTGTAGGAGCCCCTCCGGAGTTTGTAACACACCCCTAGTGAGCGCGAATGATATTATTGAGGGATGGATTTCCCTGGACATGGATTTGTCTGAATTATTGATATCTGGAGATGGATTTCTCCACGGGGTTGGATTACCCTTTTTCCTCGGTACCAGGTGACTTATATTCAGTGATGAGTATGTTCCGGGATGGATTTCCCTGGGCCGGATGGCCATATACGGTACCGAGTGGTTGAGTATTTATATATACCTGGAAATTGATTTCTCCACAGGGTTGGATTACCGTTTTTCTTGGTACTAAGTGACTTACAATCAGTGTTATATATGTTCCGGGATGGATTTCCCTAGGCCGGATGGCCATATTCAGTACCGAGTGGTTGAGCACTTGAGAGTGGGAGTACATTGTGCATTTCATACAGTCGGTGCATTGGCATGCAACGGTAGTTGAGTGATATATCTTAAACTGTTCAGATCTATATTTACTTAATTGCTTGAGTTGTCTATTTAACTAAAAGCATGCCTACGTTTCCATACATTGTCTCTATTAATCTGTTAAGGTTGAGTTCGTCACTACTTTTCAGTCCATAGTTTGGACTCATTACTTACTGAGTTGGTGTACTCACGCTACCCCCTGCACCTTGTGTGCAGATCCAGGCACCTTTGGTCCCAGTGGCAGTCGCTGATCGAGGCTTCAGGCTTAGGAGACTATCGAGGTATTTGCACGGTGTTCGCAGGCCTTGAATCTCCTTCTCTATCTCTAGATGTATTTCAGTTTGTTTTCTTTAAACATTGTAATAGACTATGTCCTTCTCTAGACGCTCATGAACTCAGTGACACCCCAGTTTTGGGCAGTTGTATCGTAATTTGGATTTTATTGTTTTCAAAAATGGTCCTCAATGAATTGTCGCTTCCATGTTTATTGTTTAAAAATACTTATGCGATGTTTGATTATTTAGTTGAGGTTGGCCTAGTTCCATGATAGGCGCCATCACGACGGGTCGGGTTTTTGGTCGTGACAGAGACAAGGGTTCTTAATATGGTAAGTATGTTATGTTATGAGTTATGTTAGTCGTATGATAGTCGTGTGTTATGTTTTGAAGTCAAGCGAGTTGTGGAACAAAAGTTGGCAAAGGTCATCACAAGTTACATTCATAAATGCACTGAACATTAGGTCAAATATAGCTGATCTATACTTGGAGTTACTGGATGATCTAACTACCAAATTGAAAATCTCCGAGTCTATTTTCTAACTCATTAAACCTTTTGTCAATACGACATCGGAGTAGAGAGATATTCACATTTTTGCGAGACTACACAGGAAGCCCCTATGGGACTTACTTGGTCGGTGGCCGACCTTCACTTGTTTTTATCTCGTTTTTGGGATGAGATTTGCTCATTTTTTTTGACCTACTTCCATCCTCACATTCTCCAAACCCTCCCAAACAGTTTCCCAAAGGCTCCAAACAAATTCCAGAAAAATACACCATAATCCAACATTAATGTTAGCCAAAGGTGAACAATAACCCCTCTATGATGTTGTGATGTGAATAAGGATGATGGTGAGCTAAGTTAAGCTTAGGTCTCGAATGTTATCTATTGCCTAAGGTATGTTTAACATTCTTTTGAAGGTGTTTAAGGTTAATTATATGTTGGTTGTGGTGTTTGAGTGAAAGATTACAAGATAGCACTTGAAAGGGGAAGAGATGGCTGTAAATTAGGGGAAATAACTTGATTATGATATGGTTTCTGTTGTTATGCATGTACATATGTTTATAAAGTGAGGTGATGAAAGAAACATATGAAACTTGAGATTGGAAGTGAAGATTAGCTTAAGTCGCTTCTATGGTGTTGTATTGGCATTGAGGGTTGTTGTAAGCTAAATATAACTTGGATTTCAACTTGAAGCTACTGTAGGAGTGATGGTAGGCTATAATCTCGTATTTTAGTCACTTATTGCACTCCAGTTTACTGCACTTTAATTGAGCTTGAGCTTTAATCGCTAGTATTTTGCACTAATTGCATGTTTTATGCCTTGTAGGAGTGATTTTGAGCTATGGAGATGTTATGGAATAAATTCAACAGAGCTTTGAAGTCTGAGTAAAATCCCAAGGGATAAAGCCGAGATCACGTTCGGGGGTCGAGAACCACATCCGGATGTCAAAACGCAAAGAAATTCACTCTGAGAAAAACACACAACCGCGTGGCATGGCGCGGCGCATGGGGCGCCGCGGCTGTGTAAAAATGTTGCTTGCTGATTTTGCCTACTTTTTGAACTTTTCCACTAATGCCCGGCATGGTGCGTCGCCCCATGCGCCGCACCTATGCAATTTTTACAGAGCTGAAATCCTATATCACACAGGAAAAGGTGTTTACGTCTGGGCCCGACCCTACTTATTATAAATACATGTAAAAACATTATTCTGAGGACTTTTGACACATCTTAGACCTAAGGAAGCTAAGGAGGAGGTGGAGAAGCAAAAGCACAAGGATTTCATCATTCAATTGTCACTCAAGACAAGAGTTTGGATCGTTTATGTTTTCCTTTGATTTAAATATATTTGTGATGAATTGCTCCATATCTATGGAGTAGTTCTCTTTAGGGTTTGATGGATTTGGTGTATTGATACTTGTTTGTGGATAATTAACTCTAGTTTTTATATATTGAATCATTTTGGATGTTTTGATCGTTTCATCTATATTCACTTGTTAATGTAATCGAGCGAGGCATAAGTTGTGATATCTTTGCATTCTAAATTGTTGGTTGAATTCATTAATTCTTCTTAGTAATCGGAAGAGGCTAGTTGAATTTTTGATTAAACCTAGTTTGGAGAATAATCGAGAGAGGTTTTCCTAAAGACCAATCCACTACGAATTCTTGCATATCTTCACGAGCTTAAATTGGTTCATCATGTGAGGCTAAGACTTAATCGACAGAGGAGTTTCTACTAAACAATTGAATTAATAACCAAGTAAATTCGAGAGACTCACTTGAACATTAGAAGTGAATTATCTAGAGTTAGATCCCAAACATTTATCTTGCACCCATCCTATCAACCCTACCTTCTCCCAATTGATAACCTTCTTTGCTCATTACTTGCGTCGATTGTCATTATTCAATAGTTTAGACTCTTAGTAAATTTTAGTTTTAAATCACCTAATTCTAAATTGCTGATCATCTTGGATAACAATCAACTGTAAACTACGAAAATACTGTTAACTCCAATCCCTGTGGATACGATAGTATATTATACTATATTCGACTAGCGAGCATATATAGGTGTGTGTCTCAAGCTTGTCAAATATTGGCGCTGTTGTCGGGGATTGGCAATCAATAGTGTTTGAAATAGTTTGTAGTGCTAATTCAAGAATTTTTCTTTTTTATTTTATTTTTCTCTTTTTACATTTGGTGTTCTTTGATTGTGCGCAGGCTACAGGTTAGATTAGTGCATTACTCGATCTTCTGGGAAAGAAGTGCAACCATACGAACCAAAAATCGAGAAACAACTACGGCAGTTGAGGAAGGAAAGGAATCTCCTTGAGAAAATAGAGAAGGTTGGGCAATCCTCAACCAAGGAAAATATGGCTAGGGATGATGCTAATATAGATTTGGCTGCGAGAGAGGCAACCCAACTAATAGAAAAAGCTACTCGAGATGCTGAGGAAGTAGCTATTAGAGATGCAGAAATTGCATATGAAGAGGAGATGGCTCGAAGAATAGCTCAGAATGAGCCCTTGGTTCCAGACCAGTTCGAAAACATAGCCCCCAGCCAAGGGAGACCACTTGGCGATTATGCTAGACCGGTCTACAACCAAGGTTTATCCAGTGGGAGACCCCCTCCAGTTGCAGCCAATAATTTTGAGTTGAAGCAAGGGTTACTCCAACCCTTCAAAACAGTTGTGTATTCAGAGGAAAGATGAACGAAGATCCAAATAATCATCTAATGGACTTCGAGGAGATAATGAACACCTTTCAATACAATGGTGTTTCACAAGATGCATTTTAATTAAAGGCATTCCCCTTCACTCTCAAAGATGATGCAAAGCACTGGTTTCGAAGCTTACCCCAGGGATCAATTAGGACATGGGAGGAGATGACTAGAAAATTTCTTGCTGAAGATTTCTCTGCAGCTATGACGGGCAAGTTTAGAAGAGAAATCCATAACTTCTGCCAGAACGAGATTGAAACAGTGTTTGAACCGTGCGAGAGGTTCAAGGAGATAATGCGGAAGTGTCAACACAGCGGAGTTGAACCCTGGATGCAACTCCAGGACCTTTGGGATGGTTTGACACCAGCCTCACACTGAACATTAAGCAATGCAGCTGGAGGTCCGTTGATGAAAAAGACTCCAGAGGAGACAGTCACTATTCTAGATGAGTTATATGAAGATGCAAATCAGTGGCCCTCGGAGATTTCTGAAAGAAGAAAATCAACTGGTGTTCACCATGTTGATACTAATACATCTGTGCAGGTACAAATTGATGCAATGGCCAAGGAAATAAGGAAGCTGACCTTAGCCTCGATATATAATGAGCCTCATGCAACATGTCACATATGTGAAAGAGGACACCCTACTCATGAGTGTCAAGCTACCATGGAGGAAGTAAATTTTGTGGGTAATTATAACTTCAATGCAATGGGTCAGAAGCACCCCGGTTTCTCAAGTAGTTCACCTGGGGGCACAACAAATGCATGGCAATAAAATAACTCTAGATTTCAAGGAGCTCCTGGTTCTGTGAATCAATTGAGGCCGTAGTTTCAGCCTCAACAGCGAAATCAATCTAGGTTAGAAGAACTTATGAAGTCAGATATTATCAAAATTGATGAGAGATTAGATGCTCATAGTGCAGCTATCAAAGAACTTGGGACAGGTTTGCGGAACTTGGAGAGACAAGTGGGTCAAATTGCAAATATATTGTCTGAAAGAATCCCAGGTACTCTGCTAGCTGATACGGAGAAGAATCCCAAAGAGACGGTAAATGATGTGACCTTGAGAAGCGGGAAAGTGTTGAAAGATCCACTCCAATTCAAAAAGAGGTGATACCGGAGAAAGAAAATGGGAATGAGCTGAAAATTGAAGATGATAAAAAGACTGAGAAGAAGAAAGGCAAGAAGGGGGCTGAGAAAAAGAAGAAGGAAGAAACTTCAAGAAGGGAGGAATCTGATGATGTGAGCAAGCACATGCCTGCTCTACCTTTTCCCCATAGGCTCTATAGAGAAAAACTGGACAAGCAGTTTGAGAAATTTCTAGACATGCTGAGACAGGTTAATGTAAACCTGCCATTCACTGAAGTTCTCTCACAAATGCCAGCTTATGCAAAGTTTTTGAAGGAGATCCTTACAAAGAAGAGGAAGATAGAAGATACCAAGGTGGTCAAGCTCACAAAGCATTGTAGTGCAATCTTGCAAAACAAACTCCCACAAAAGTGTGGAGATCCAGGGAGTTTTAATAGAATATAAGGGTCCACCAAACTCAATAGAGAAACAGGTTCTCTATCAGGTCCAACAGTACACACACACACAGCAGTAATTAAATGGCAAGAGGAATTTTAAGTGAAAAATTCACAGCTTAACAGGATTAAAGCCCACGACCTACCCTTGTAGGATTTCAACTTCACTACTGAACAACTTTTAGATTACAACTTATGCAACCTAGGAATTAACTTAATCCCTCACTGACTTGTAATACTCTATTACATGCCACTTTGTAATAACTCTATTACAAAGACTTTACAACATGACTAACTCTAGCCAAGACTCAAACACACTGGTTTAAGGTTTACAAATGGGTTCCTATAGAATGCTTCTAAATAAGCTAGATAGGAATTACAATTTGAAGAACTATTATAAAGTTACAACTCGACAAGGACATACAATAACTCTATGTGGGAACTAGTCAGTAGTTGTTCTGTTCTTTGTTCTTGAGGCACTTGAAACTTTCTTGCTAGATAGTCACGTGAATGAGCTTCTCAAATGTTCAAGTGTTTTGTTTTACCTCCCTTGAATGCATATATACATGTGTGGCATCAATTACAATGGTGCAATAAAGGTAGGTAAAAAGTCTTCCCTGGAAAGTTGACTGCAGCACTGTTCCTGCACTGTAGCGTGTGCAGGCAGCAACTTTCCAGCTGGAGAGTTGACTTCGTACAATCTCCTCGGGAACTAGTAGGGACCTGTTCCCTCAGCTGTTCCTTCCACTCTGAAGAGTTGAATAATAACGCACGCTGAATCCCAACATGGAACCTTGTGAACTTAAGGTCTTGTAATGTGTAACAGGTTCCTTATCTGGTTCTGGAAAGTAAGTTTGTTAGATCATCAAAACATGAAGTACAGTACTTATAACCAAAGTACTTGTAACCTATCAATTTCCCCCTTTTCGATGATGACAAACTCATAATATAAAATCCTAGAAAGAGCCATAGAGAACCAGATTGTGAACAAGAAAGATCTTAAGTTCCCCCTGAAGCTCTGTATTCCCCCTTAATCAGTGCAATTATTTTCCCCCCTTTTAGCATCATAAAAAGATCAGAAACAGGTTAGCACGAAGGAAGTCTAGTTTTAAGTTAACTCATGCCACTTATGTGCACACAGTCATGATTAAGAACAGAGCATAAAATCATGGTATAAACAGCAACAAGGGAAAAGCTTGCATTAACATAGTTTTGGATTTTACAGCAGGAGCAGAGTCAATGTTACTACCACATGCACACATTAGAACAAGTAACAAAAACTACCACAAGTTATCATCATAGGAACTGACACGATGTGACTGGACACTAGGGGGACAGAATTTAAGAAGCACTGGGAGGAGAAGGTTTGGAAGCAGAGGAAATTGTTTGGAGGACTAAATCCATTCGATAATTTTCTGATATTTTCTCATTGAGCAGTCTTTCTTTCAGGTACTCCACTTGTTTCCTGAGCTCAGCATTCTCCTTTGTCAGTCGAGCAACCTCTTCGCTCTGAGAGTGACTGCGACCAGGTGCCTCTTGCAGCTGACTTATCTAAGTCTCAAGGATAGTATTCCTTGCTTTCAATTGCCTTATCTCAGCAGTAGCACTTTATTGAGCATTGATTAACTGAGAAATAGTAGAAGTGCTTGCAACCCCTCCAAGTTTTTCTATACACTCACATTCTTCAAGAGTGCTTTTTGAAAAAGTTTGCTTCTTGGCACCCACTTTAACTGGTCCATGAGGAACCTTGAAATGCTCAAAGGCCTTGGTAAGAAGGAACCTATATGGCAGCCCATGATTACCATCTTTAAAATCAGCCACTTTGTTCATGTGCTCTATCATGATCCCAGGCAGATTGATTGTAGTAAAGTCATCCAATGCTTCCATGAGGAACAGGTTTGCACGAGAGGTGATGGATCTTCGCTCAACTCGAGGGAGCAACACTTTGTTTACCATCTCAAATAGCAGTTGGTAAACAGGAAGGAGGGCCTTCTTCTAAACCCGTTCCCCCTGCTGAACTACTCTGTCCTTCAAGATTGCATTTTTGAAGTTCTGAGTACAAGCTCCTTGAACACTATATATCCCTTCAGTGGGCACACCAAGAATAGAACCCAGCAAGACAGAGTCTATTACCATATCAACCCCATTCTCCAAGGCACAAATGTGACTATCCTCAACCTTGTACAAATAAGCATAAAAACTTTGAACTTCCTCCTCATATACCCTAGTAGCATCACTTGTGAACAAGTGCGTCCATTGTTGGAAATCACAGATCTCAACTAACTGTCTCATACCAGCCTCCTCCAAGACGTTAAAGGCGAATGTGTGTCCCTATAGTACCTTTTGAATTCTCAATCTTTCTTTCCCAGCAGTCCGCGGATCATCAACTTGGCCTTCTTTGCGGAACCAGGTTCCTCAGTAGTATCAACCTTTCTCTTAGCAGTATTGCGAGCACCTATCTTCTTTTTATCAGACTTTATAGATTTTTCACCTGACTTTTTCTCCGCATTCTCGGTTGCAACTGCATCAGCTGACCTAGTCCGACATTCAGGATTCAAAGAAAATCCGCCTTTTGGTTTGAGAAGACCATGCTTTGTGACAACTTCCTAGTCAACGTACTAGGTTCCTCTGCTTCTTCTTCATCCACACTCACAATAGGCACTATCGTCTCATTTACAACTTTGCCATCTTTCACAAATTTTCTTCTCCTTGATTTAGTCTGACTGTTCTTAAGAGAAGACTCAAGAGCCTCCTTCTTTTGCAACCTTGTTGTGGGTCTCTTAGGAGTGGACTCTCCACCAACAACTACTCTACTTCTAGGTAGACTGGCAATTGTTAAGTCATCAGAATCTTCTTCACTATCCTCCTTTTGATTTTTAGACACAGGACCTGTCTCAGGCATAATTACACTTAGAGGCTCAACAACTAAATGAGGAGAGGGAGCAAGGTCAGTACTGCCCTGGGGTTCCTGAGTAGGACCCAGAGTTGGGTCCTCCGAAGGCGGATCAGGTCCTCCAATAGGTTCCCCAGTAGTACCTTCCTGTGTTGAAGGTTCAACAGGCACAACCTTATGTTCCTCTCCAACAGGCTCAGATTCTTCCTCTTGAGTCTTAGGACCATCCTCACTTCCTCCGACAAAAACTCCTTCATTGGCGATGGACAACATATTTTCGATTGCTTCCTTTTCTTGCAGATTCATGAGAAGCTCAAGAGAAGTAGGAAAGGCACTTGTGGATGGGGGTTCAGGAGCAGTCTTGATTGAGTCGATGATTTTATTACCTTCAACCTGGTCTACTTTTGACTGTTCTTCTATAGGAGAACTTGGGATTTTTCGATTTTCTTCATTCTAGCAATACCCATGACATCCCTCTTTTCTGGCGAGGTAAGAGAAGAGCTCTAGGCAGCACCTCCTGCGAGAGTTGATGCTTGGTGACTCTTGTGAGAGCAAGAACTCGAATGGGTAGGAGAAGAGATGGAGTGTGAGGGTGACTCTGTTCTACGGTTTTGGTCATCAGTGGTGTGAGAAGAAGAGTCTGGAGCTGGTGTTTTGACTGTTGAGGACTCGATAGTACTAGAGATCGTTTGATCTTCAATCATGGTAGGAAGAAGAGTGAAGATTTTGGTGAACTGAAGAGAGAAAGAATAGGAAACAGGTTTGGAAGTGTAGTGACAGGGATAGATGTATTTATGATGATAGAGGGATCGGTTAGAAAAAGGGAGACAGGTTTTACGGAGATGGGTCGATTTATAACTGATGAGGCATTTAGGTTTGAAAGACGCAAAACTAAAAACTGACATGCTGATGATGTGGCACTTGTTTTAATTGTTCAGAATTGTGCATGAGATAACAGAGAAATTACTAACCTATGTCAGGAGAACCAGGTTCCCTGACTGATCTCTTGTCTATAAGCTTTGCCCTTTTTACCAGTGTATACATCCTCAAATGCTTATTTGCTCTATAATCATCAAGTGTGTCTACCTGTTGCAGTATAGAGATGAGCTAGACTTTGCCAGAAAACACCTTTTAGCTAAGTTTACTTGAACCTTTATTTCATAGCCAATCATTGAGAGACCAGGTTCTCAATTGGGTTTTATCAACCCCAATGCCAGATAATTTTGCTTGAAATGTTCTCTGCTCAGGGCTTTGCTAATATATCTGCAATTTGGTCTTCAGTGATGTGGAATTTCATGCATATAATCCCTTTCTAAACATTGTCTCTGAGGAAGTGGTGACGTACATCAATGTGCTTGGTCCTCTTATGTTGAACTGGATTTTTTGCCATGTTGAGTGCACTAGTATTATCACATAGGAGAGGTACACAGTCTGAGAATACTCCAAAATCTTCCAATTGTTTCTTGATCCACAGAAATTGAGCACAGCGAGAGGCAGCTACTACATATTCAGCTTCTGCAGTTGAAAGTGCCATAGAGTTCTGCTTCCTTATACCCCATGAGATTAAGCAGGAACCCATGAAGTGTGCTATTCCAGACGTGTTTTTCCTGTCCACCAGATATCCTGCATAGGTAGCGTAAGCATAACTAATAAGATCAAAGTTGTCTCCTGAGGGATAATAGAGGACCAGGTCTTGTGTTCCTTTGAGATATCTCAATATTCTCTTGGCAGCTTTCCGATGAGATTCCTTTGGATTGGATTGCAACCTTACACAGAGACCCATGCTAAAAACAATGTCTGGTCTGCTTGCGGTGAGATACAATGGTGACCCTATGATCCCTCTATACATGGTCTGTTTACAGGGGAACCGAGTTCATCCATGTCTAGACGAGTGGCTATTGCAATGGGCATGTCGATAACTTTTGATGCTTCCATATCAAACCTTTTCAGCAGCTCCTTGATGTACTTTTGCTGACTTGTCAATGTTCCCTTCTTATATTGTTTCACTTGAAGTCCTAGGAAGAAATTCAGTTCTCCCATCATACTCATCTCGAATTCGCTCGTATGAGTTTTGCAAATTCTTCGCAGAGAGAGTCAGCTGTGGCTCCAAAGATGATATCATCAACGTACACCTGAACAATGAGTAGGTTCATCCCTTGTTTCTTTAGAAAGAGAGTGTTGTCAATCTTCCCTCTTGCAAAGCCATTTTCTAGAAGGAATTTTGACAACCTTTCATACCAAGCCCTAGGAGCCTGTTTTAACCCGTACAATGCCGTATACAGTTTAAACACATGATCAGGATGCTCGTGGCACTCAAAACTAGGAGGCTGCTTGACATAGACTTCTTCTTTCAGATAGCCATTTAGAAATCACTTTTAACATCCATTTGGAATAGTGTGAACTCCAAATGAGATGTAAAGGCAATCAGAATTCTAATGGCTTCCATTCGAGCTACAGGGACGAATGTTTCATCATAATCAATCCCTTCTTCGTGATTGTAGCCTTGAACCACAAGCCTTGCCTTGTTTCTTGTTTTATTTCCAAACTCATCAAGTTTGTTTCTGAATATCCACCTAGTTCCTATAATGGTTCGATCAGCAGGTCGAGGAACCAGGTGCCATACCTTGTTCCTTTCAAATTGGTGCAGCTCCTCTTACATAGCTGTGATCCAGTCTGCATCTTTTAGCGCTTCTTTTATATTTTTGGGCTCTATTTGGGAAATAAAAGCTGAGAAGGCAAGTGAGTTTCTTGATTTCGATCTGGTTTGAACTCCTGAGTCAAGAGTGATTAGGTTGTCAAGAGGATGTGAACTTTTGAACCTCCAATTTGGTGCCTGAGTCTCATTGGTAGAGCAACCAGGCATATCTAACTGGGATTCTTGAGCGCTTCTTACTTCACAGAGTGGAGTTCCTTGGACTGCATCAACAACTCTGTTTTCAGCTTCAGTTATTGTAATCGGGGGACCAGGTTCCTCTCTAATTGATGGAGATGTATTTGCATCTTCTTCACTGGATTCCTTGACATGGCTCATCATGTCTGCCTTTCCATTTTCCTTGTCAATCACTTCACCTGGCACAGATAAGGGCTCCCCATCTTGATCAAAATGTCTATCCTTTTCACAAGAGAGGTGAGCATTATCAAAGATCACATGAATGCTTTCTTCGACACATTGAGTCCTTTTGTTGTAAACCTTGTAAGCTTTGCTTTGAGATGAGTATCCAAGAAAGATTCCTTTATCACTTTTGGCATCAAACTTCCCATGAGCTTCATTTCCATTGTTATGAACAAAGAATTTACACCCAAAAGTTCTTAGATGTGTCAGTTTGGGCTTCCCTTTATTCAGCAGTTCATATGGAGTGTTGTTCAGAAGAGACCTGATCATGCACCTGTTTACCAAGTAGCAAGCAGTATTGACAGCTTCTGCCCAAAAATACTTTGCGATCCCATTGTCAATTAGCATTGTTCTTTCCATGTCTTCAAGAATTCTATTATTCCTCTCCACAACACCATTTTGCTGAGGTGTTATTGGAGAAAAAAAATTGTGAGTGATGCCATTTTCAGTGCAGTACTCATCGAATTTGACATTGTCAAACTCCGTTCCATGATCAGACCTGATGCAGGCTACTTTATTTCCCATCTTCACTTGGATCTTTTTGACAAAGTCAACAAACACTTCAAAAGTTTCATCCTTGGTCCTGAGGAACAAGGTCCAGGTGAATCTGGAATAGTCATCAACTATCAAAAGATGTACTTCTTTCCTCCTCTACTTGGCACCCTCATAGGTCCACATAGATCCATGTGAAAAAGATCAAGTGGCCTTGCGGTGCTGACTTTCTTTTTGGGCTTGAATGAGGATCTGACTTGCTTCCCTTTACACATGACTTGGGCAGACCACGAACCAGGTCCTTCCTTACTAATTTGTTTAACAATGTGAAGCTTGCGTGACCTAGTCTCCTGTGCCATAACTCAGTATCATCATCCACAGTGCAGGCAGCTTAGATCACCATTCTTCAGCGACTCAAAATCAGCTACATAAATATTCTTGTATCTTTTTGCCACTAGCACCATCTCACCAGTCACCGCGTTTGTGACTGTACAGGTTTTTGACACAAATTCCACCTTTTTTCCCTTGTCATGGATTTCAAAAACGCTTAGCAAGTTGTACTTCAATCCGTTCACGTAGTACACATTTTCGATTGAGTGATAGAGAGACTTCCCAATCCTTCCAACTCCCATATTGTATCCCTTCTTGCCATTCCCAAAGGATACACTCCCTCCTTGCAGGGCCTTTAGTGAAAGGAACTCTTTTGTACTTCCGGTCATATGCTTTGAGCAGCCACTATCCATGTACCATTGTAGGTTGCTTCCTTTCACTGTTCCCTGCACAAGAAAATTAGGAGTTAGCTTTAGGAACCCAAACCAATTTGTGTCCCTTGTAATGAGGAAAGGGGTGAATCAGGGATTTTTTGGTCCATGCAGTCATTATTCAGTTTTTAAAGGAGGGACCAGAGTCTCCACTAGTAGTTACTTTTTCAGCAATGGATTTGTTTCTCTGCTGTGACTGACATCTGGCCTTATAGTTTTCTTTAAGGTGCCCATTGTTACCGCAGTGGGTGTAAAGCCAATTGTCAGGTACAGTAATGTACTTGCTATGAGGGTTGTAAGGAATCTTTTCCCTTTGGAACCCAATTCCCTGTCTGTTTCCCCCATTGTTGGAGTACATGGAAGTGATAGCATCAGAGGACCAGGTCCACTTGAGTGATTTTTCAAGATCACTCTTCACTCTACCTAGTTCTTCCTGAAGTTGTTTGTTTTTCTCAAGCTCAGCACACAGACTAAACTTCACTGAATTTAGCTCACTTTCAAGCTTAATGTGTGCCTCGCTTGCAACTTCCTTTCCTTTTTGATAATTTTCAGCCCTACTCTCCATTATAGGTTTCCCAATGGTTTCCTTCAAATCCATTACTACCACTAGAATGTCATCTCTTTCTTGTTCTACATTTTCAATCCTTTTTTCTAAGACATTTCTTTCTTTCTTCAGGTTCTCAATTGACTCTCTTAGATCAACTGCAACTATTACTAGGTCATCTCTAGACTGTTTTGCTTCTCCTAGTTCAACTGTTAAGATATCTCTGTCATTTATAAGACTATGATAAGCATCGATTAGCACATTTTCCAAAGACATGAGTTTCTTAGGAGAATAAGATTTCTCTTTTCTCTGAACATCCAAAAAATTTACCTCATCATCATCGTCATCTTCATCATCAGACTGGGCCATCAAAGCAAAAATTGAATCATAGTCGGTTGCTTCACTTTCTACTACCATCATAGAGCTGTAACCTGGTTCATCATCTTCTCCAGATTCGCTTGATGAATATCCCCATGCAGCAAGAGCTTGTCTCACGACATTGTCAGCGGCATTTTTTTTGTTGAAGTGTCTGTCAGGAACCATGTTCCTTTTGGCTGCTTTATCAGAGTTTTTCTTGTACTGCTCCTGCTTTAGGAGAGGGCAATCCTTGATGAAATTTCCTGGCTTGCCACATTTATGACAGAGTTCATAATTCTTAGGCTTGCTAGAACTTTCCCTTTTTAGAATGCCTCCATTCCTGCGAACCATCTTTTGGAATCTTCTTGTAAGGTATGCCATATCACCATCCTCACCACTTGAGTCATTGTTTTCTGCCTTGAGGACCAGGTTCTTCTCCTTCTTGGGCTCTCTTCTTTCACTATCCTTTTTCTTCTTCATTTCATATGTTTTTAGATTTCCAACAAGCTCATCAATAGTTAGCTCCTTCAAGTCCTTCCCCTATGTAATGGGGTTCACTTTGCTTTATCAAGAACTAGGCAGCACGCTTAGGATCTTTCTAACCAGCTTGTTTCTTGGAACAGTTTCGCCAAGGGAGTGAAGCTCATTAATGATGGAGGTGAACCGGGCATGCATTTCTTGGAAAGGTTCATCGTCTTGCATCCTGAAGAGCTCGTATTCAGTCGTGAGCATGTCGATTTTGGATTGCTTGACATGTGTTGTTCCTTCGTGAGCTGTCTAAAGGGCTTCCTAGATTTCGTTGGCTGACTGACATGCTGATATCCTGTTGTATTTATCAGGTCCAATACCACACACCAGAATTTTCTTAGCATGAAAGTTCTTCTCTATGGCATTTCTATCTGCATCATTCAATTCTTTCCTTGTCTTGGAATGGCTACTGGTGGGTCGCCATGGTTTTTGGTAGGAACAAATGGTCCATCACATATGACATCCCATAGCTCTGAATCTTCAACCATGATGAAGTCATGCATTCTAGTTTTCTACCATCCATAATACTGTCCATTGAACCTAGGTGGTCTATAAGTAGACTGGCCTTCTTTGAAGTTTGGAGGAGCAGCCATGAGGATCCTTTCTAGGTGTTAACCTGATAGGAAGAACCCGCTTTGATACCAATTGATAGAATATAAGGATCCACCAAACTATATAGAGAACCAGGTTCTCTATCAGGTTCAATAGTACACACACACACGAGTAGTAATTAAATGGCAAGAAGAATTTTACGTGGAAAATTCTCAGCTCAACGAGATTAATAACCACGACCTACTATTGTAGGATTTCAACTTCACTACTAAGCAACTTTTAGATTACAACCTATGCAACCTAGGAATTAACCTCTTAATCCCTCACTAACTTGTAATACTCTATTACAAGCCACTTTGTAATAACTCTATTACAAAGACTTTACAACATGACTAACTCTAGCCAAGACTCAAACACACTGGTTTAAGGTTTACAAATGGGTTCCTATAGAATGCTTCTAAATAAGCTAGACAAGAATTGCAATTTGATGTACTATTACAAAGTTACAACTCAACTAAGGACATACAATAACTCTATGTGGGAACTGGTCCATAGTTGATTTGTTCTTTGTTCTTGAGGCACTTGAAACTTGCTTGCTAGATAGTCACATGAATGAGCTTCTCAAATGTTCAAGTGTTTTGTTTTACCTCCCTTGAATGCATATATACATGTTGTAACGACCCGGCCGGTCGTTTCATGAGTTACCGCTCCGTTTCCCCCATTTCTACCTCTTTATGCTTTGTTCATCTGTGTTATATGGTATCGGGTTAGTCGGTTCAAATTCGGAATAGTTTTGGAAAGGTCTGAGACACTTAGTCTCTCAAGTTGGTCTTTTAGTTGGAAAAGTCAACCGGAAGTTGATTTGTGGGTAACGTTCTTGGAATTTGGTTTTTATGATTCGGATAACTTCGGGAGGTGATTTGGGATTTAGGAGCCTGATCGGAATATGTTTTGGAGGTCCGGAGTAGATTTAGGCTTGAATTGGCGAAATTAGAATTTTGGCATTTTTCGGTTGGTAGCGGGAATTTTGATATAGGGGTCAGAATGGAATCCCGGAAGTTGCAGTATGCGTGTTGTGTGATATGTGATGTGTGTGCAAAATTTAAGGTCATTCGGACGAGGTTTGATAGACGTTTTGATCAAAAGTAGAATTCAGAAGATTTTGGAATTCTTAGGCTTGAATCCGTGGTTAATTTGATGTTCCGATGTTGTTTTAGGTGTTTCGAAGATTGGTATAAGTTTGGATGGTGGTATATGACTTGTTCGTACTTCTGGTTGAGGTCTCGGGGGCCTCGGGGTGATTTCGGATGGTTGACGGGAGGTTTGGAGTTGGAATTTGCAGCTGAAGTGCTGAAACTCCTGTCATAACCGCACCTGCAGCTTGGGGACCGCGGGTGCGGGCTCGCAGAAGAGCCCAGAGGGTCGCAGATGTGGAAATGGGCATGGGGAGCTAGAACTGCAGATGCGGTTGTTCGAGCACACCTACGATAGCGCAGGAGCAATATTATGATCGTAGGTGCGGTCCTAGTGCGGTTAAGTGGTTTCTGTAGATGCGCACTTGGGACCGCAGGTGCGAGATTTTGTACCGCAGAAGCGGTTTAGCTGGGGCAGGACATATATATTTGGCCCTTCGCGATTTTGAGTGGTTTTTCACCATATTTCATTCGGGAGTAGCTTTGGAGAGCAAATTGAAGAGGGAATTCGAGAGGGTTTTGTGGAGGTAAGGTTTTTGGACCTTAAACTTGTTTGTATGATGATTTTTAACATTGTAAGCTTGAAATCTATGGAAAATCAGTAGCAAAATTGGGGGCTTAGGGCTTGGGAATTGGAGACCTAAATTTAGGGATTTGAGGGGTCATTTGTGGTTGGATTTTGGTATATTTGGTATGTATGAACTCGTGGGAGGATAAGGATTCCATTGATGTTAATTTTGTCGAATTCCGAGACGTGGGCCCGGGGGTCGGGTTTGGCCAATTTCGGGTTTCTTGATGCAATTTAATTATTTGTGCATGGGCTTCTTCCTCTTAGCATATTCTAATGTTATGATTCTAATTTTGGGTAGATTCGACGCGAGTTGAGGTCGATACGAGAGGCAAAGGCATCGCGGGCTAGAGTTTGGACCGGATTGAGGTAAGTAATGATCGTAAATGTTGTCCTGAGGGTATGAAACCCCGGATTTCACATCGTTGTGCTATTTTGAGGTGACGCACACGCTAGGTGACGAGCGTGGGGTCGTGAACCGTTGGGGATTGTGACTTGGTCCGTCCCGTATGACTATTAAGTCGCGTATTTACTTGGGAACTATTTGATATTGTTATATTTTGGATAGTATTATTGTGTTTGGGGCTAAATGCCGTTTCTGGGCCTTGTGCCAATTGTTTGGACCCTTAGGGGCTTTTACTACTGAATTCATCACTGTTTTTGGTTTGATATTCACACTCAGTCATGCTATGTTCTTACTGTTTCATAACTCGGTTTTATTTACCCCTTTTGATTTCATAAAAAATATTTTTAGCCGAGTACTTGTTTTACTGTCAACCCGAGGGGCTTGAGTGAGTTTTGACTAAGTGAGGCCGAGGGCCTGTGTTGTGAGGATGTTATGGGATCGGGCTGTACGCCGCAGCATGTGGTACTGATTTGTGATATATGAGAGGCTGATGGACTGATTTATTATGCCACGAGGTGGCTTGTGATTGCTATGAGGCCGAGGGCCTGTTTGATTATGCCACGAGATTGCTTGTTATAGAGCTTGGGCTGTAGGAGCCCCTCCAGGAGTCTGTACACCCCTAGTGAGCGCGGGTACCCAGTGTGAGATGTGAAATTGCCCAAGGGGTTGTTGTTGTTACATGTTTATGCCCGAGGGGCTTATACGAGTGATTGTGAGGTAGCCCGAGGGGCTTGTTCTGTTGATATTTTGCCCGAGGGGCGGTTGTTGATTTATGTTGTTGCCCGAGGTTCTGTTTACGTTTCTATTCTTTTACTCACTGATTTTCGTCACTTGTTTGAAACTATTAAAAGAAGTTTTGAAAAGGATTTTATTGAACTGAGTCGTTTTTATGAGTTCATTGTTTTTACTGCATTGTTTTGGGATTTATACTGTTTTGCTGTAGCATTTTAACGTGGCTTGCATGTTTTCTTACTACTCAGCTGACTTTACTTTTATTACTTACTGAGTTGGCGTACTCACATTACTCCCTGCACCCTCTGTGCAGATCCAGGAGTCTCGGGTCACGCTAGCGAGTGCTGATTTGTCTTCCAGCAGGCTTTCAGAGTTGACTACGTAGCTGTTTGGCGTTCGCAGACCAGTGCTTCTCCTTCCTATCTTTATTCCACTTTGTATTAGCTTTGTTTCAGACTATGTTGTCTTTTCATATTCCTAGACGATTTGTAGATGCTCATGGCTGGTGACACCCCGATGTCGGGCTGTGTTTTATTTCTGCACTGTTCTATTCTACCTTACATTTTGGGATTTTAGCTTATTAAAGACTTTTAAATGACTTATTATAATTGTTGGGTTGGATTTTGGGGTTTGTGTCGGCTGGCCTAGTTTCACGATAGGAGCCATCACGACCGGGTCCGTTTTAGGGTCGTGACAAGTTGGTATCAGATCCTAGGTTCATAGGTCTCACGAGTCATGAGCAGGTTTAGTAGAGTCTCACGGATTGGTACAGAGACATCTGTATTTATCCTCGGGAGGCTGCAAAACCTTTGGGAAAACTTCATATTCTTGAATTCCTGTCGCGCGAATCTGTTGATGCTAGTACTAAACTTCTGTTATTATATTCTCTCACAGATGGTGAGGACACGCGCTACTGGTCAAGATGGACGACCACCAGTACCACCAGCTCGGGCCATTAGAGGCCGAGGACGTGGTCGAGGTCGTGGTAGGGGTAGGGGTGTAGCCCGCACAGCAGTTAGGGCAGCACCTACAGATCCACCAGCAGCCCCAGTTCAGGATCAGGTCCTAGTTGTGGACACTCCAGCAACACCAACTCAGGCACCAGCTGTGCCTATTGTCATTCCGGGTCTTGACCTTGGCTCACATCTTGACCGTGTGCACTAGTCTTGCTCAGGCAGTCGCAATTTCTACTGCCGCAGTCACTTCTCAGGTCGGGGGAGGCACTCAGACTCCCGCCGCCCGCACAGCCGAGCAGGTTGTTCAAGGATTGCAGACACTGGAGGTACCACCAGCCCAACCGGTGTAGTTGCTCAGGGTTATGTAGCTCCGGTTATGCCAGAGGATGAGCAGCGCAGATTGGAGAAGTTTGGTAGACATCAGCCTCCGACTTTTAGTGGTACAGAGGGCGAGGATGCCCAGGGTTTCTTGAACAGATGTCAGAGGATTCTTCGCACCGCGATTATTCTAGAGACCAGCGGGGTCGCATTTACTACTTTTCAATTTACTGGAGCTGCCTTCACTTGGTGGGAGGCTTATCAGAGCCGTAGGCCTGTTGGTGTGGCACCCCTTACCTGGCAGTAGTTCTCCATTCTCTTTTTGGAGAAGTATGTGCTACAGTCCTGCAGGGAGGAGCTGCGCGGGCAGTTCGAGCAGTTGCAACAAGGAGATATGACTGTGACGCAGTCTGAGATGAGGTTCTTAGAGTTAGCTCGTCATGCTATTTGGTTGGTTTCTACAGATAGAGAGAGGATCAAGAGGTTCGTTGATGGCCTCACATTTTAGCTTCGGATTCTCATGACCAGGGAGAGTGTGTCAGGTGCTACCTTTTAGGAGGTTGTTGATATCGCTCGCGAGATTGAGTCAGTTCGTCGCCAGGAGCGAGAGAAGAGGGAGGACAAGAGGCCTCGGGGATCTGGTAGTTTTGGGGGTTCTCCTTCGAGGGGTCAGTTTCAGCACGGCGGAGGCCGCCCATTCAGGCATGCTCAGTCAGCCCGCCCAGGTTATCATAGGGCATCATCGGGCCATGGTTCTCATAGCTCTCAGCAGGGTCATTCATCACTTAGTGCCCTCCCAACCCAGAGTTCATACCGTGCTCCATTAGTTTAGGGCTCTTCTATGCCAGGTCCTAGTGCTAGTCATTCTGGTGCTAGGGGTTCCCTTTAGTCCCCGTCTCTAGCACCAGGGAGTTGATATGAGTGTGGGGAGTTGGGACATATGTGGAGGCAGTGCCCTTGTCGTCTTGGGGGTTCATCTCAACAGAGGAGTCGGCCCTCGACTTCAGCACTAGTTACTTCACCACCCGTCCTGCTAGCTAGGGGTGGAGGACAGTCAGCTAGGGGTCTCCCCAGAGGGGGAGGTCGATCAGGTGATGGTCAGGCCCGTTTCTATGCACTCCCAGCTAGACCTGATGTTATGGCTTCAGATGCGGTGATTACAGGTATTGTCTCAGTCTTCCACAGAGATGCATCTGTGTTATTTGATCCCGGTTCCACTTTTTCATATGTGTCATCATATTTTGCTCGTTATTTGGATACGCCCCGTGGGTCTCTTGTTTCATCTGTTCGTGTATCTACGCCGATGGGCGATACTATTGTTGTGGAATGTGTGTACCAATCGTGCGTGGTGACTATTAGGGGTCTGGAGACTCGAGTGGACCTGTTGTTGCTTTGTATGGTGGATTTCGATGTGATTTTGGGCATAGATTGGTTATCCCTATGCCGTGCTATTTTGGACTGTCATGCTAAGACAGTGACGTTGGCTATGCCGGGTGTGCCACGAATTGACTGGCGAGGTTCGATTGATTTTGTTCCCAGTAGGGTGATTTCATTTCTGAAGGCCCAGCGGATGGTTGGAAAAGGTTGTCTTTCATACTTAGCGTTTGTAAGGGATGTTAGTGCAGAGACTCCCAGCATTCATTCTGTTCCAGATGTGAGGGATTTTCCCGATGTGTTTCCTGCAGACCTGTCGGGCATGCCACCGAACAGGGATATTGATTTTGGTATTGACCTGGTGTCGGGCGCTCAGCCCATTTCTACTCACGGGATGTTATGGGATCGGGCTGTGCGCCACAGCATGTGGTACTGATTTGTGATATATGAGAGGCCAAGGGCCTGATTTATTATGCCACGACGTGGCTTGTGATTGTTATGAGGCCGAGGGCCTGTTTAATTATGCCACGAGATTGCTTGTTATAGAGCTTGGGCTGTAGGAGCCCCTCCAGGAGTCTGTACACCCCTAGTGAGCGCGGGTACCCAGTATGAGATGTGAAATTGCCCAAGGGGTTGTTGTTGTTACATGTTTATGCCCGAGGGACTGATACGAGTGATTGTGAGGTAGCCTGAGGGGCTGGTTCTGTTGATTTTGCCCGAAGGGCGGTTGTTGATTTATGTTGTTGCCCGAGGGGCTGTTTACGTTTCTATTCTTTTACGCACTGTTTTTCGTCACTCGTTTGAAACTATTAAAAGAAGTTTTGAAAAGGATTTTACTGAACTGAGTCGTTTTTACGAGTTCATTGTTTTTACTGCATTGTTTTGGGATTTATACTATTTTGCTGTAGCATTTTGACGTGGCTTGCGTATTTTCTTACTACTCAGCTGACTTTACTTTTATTAGTTACTGAGTTGGCGTACTCACATTACTCCCTGCACCCTCTGTGCAGATCCAGGAGTCTCGGGTCACGCTAGCGAGTGCTGATTTGTCTTCTAGCAGGCTTTCGGAGTTGACTAGGTAGTTGTTTGGCGTTCGCAGCCCAGTGCTTCTCCTTCCTATCTTTATTCCGCTTTGTATTAGCTTTGTTTCAGACTATGTTGTCTTTTCATTTTCCTAGACGATTTGTAGATGCTCATGACTGCTGACACCCCGATGTCGGCTGTGTTTTATTTCCGCACTGTTCTATTCTACCTTACACTTTGGGATTTTAGCTTATTAATGACTTTTAAATGACTTATTATAATTGTTGGGTTGGATTTTGAAGTTTGTGTCGGCTGGCCTAGTTTCACGATAGGCGCCATCACGACCGGGCCCGTTTTAGGGTCGTGAGAAGTTGGTATCAGATCCTAGGTTACATAGGTCTCACGAGTCATGAGCAGGTTTAGTAGAGTCTCATGGATTGGTACGGAGACATCTGTATTTATCCTCGGGAGGCTGCAGAACCTTTGGGAAAACTTCATATTCTTGAATTCCTGTCGTGTGAATCTGTTGATGCTAGTACTAAACTTCTGTTATTGTATTCTCTCATAGATGGTGCGGACACGCGCTACTGGTCAAGATGGACGACCACCAGTACCACCAGCTGGGGCCACTAAAGTCCGAGGACGCGGTCGAGGTCGTGGTAGGGGCAGGGGTGTAGCCCGAACAGCAGCTAGGGCAGCACCTGCAGATCCACAACAGCCCCAGTTCAGGATCAGGTCCTAGTTACGGACACTCCAGCAGCACCAGCTTAGGCACCAGCTGTGCCTATTGTCATTCCGGGTCTTGACCTTGGCTCAGATCTTGATCGTGTGCACTATTCTTGCTCAGGCGGTCACAGTTTCTACTACCGCAGTCACTTCTCAGGTGGGGGGAGGCACTCAAACTCCCGCCGCCCGCACACTCGAGCAGGTTGTTTAGGGATTGCAGATACCGGAGGCACCACCAGCCGAGCCGGTGGTAGTTGCTCAGGGTTATGTAGCTCCGGTTATGCTAGAGGATGAGCAGCGCAGATTGGAAAGGTTTGGTAGACTTCAGCCTCTGACTTTTAGTGGTACAGAGGGCGAGGATGCCCAGGGTTTCTTGAACAGATGTCAAAGGATTCTTCGCACCGCGGGTATTCTGGAGACCAGCGGGGTCGCATTTACTACTTTTCAATTTACTGGAGTTGCCTTCACTTGGTGGGAGGCTTATGAGAGCCGTAGGCCTGTTGGTGCGGCGCCCCTTACCTGGCAGCAGTTCTCCGTTCTCTTTTCGGAGAATTATGTGCCACAGTCCTGCAGGGAGGAGCTGCGCGGGCAGTTCGAGTAGTTGCAACAGGGAGATATGACTCTGACGCAGTATAAGATGAGATTCTTAGAGTTATCTCATCATGCTATTTGGTTGGTTTCTACGGATAGAGAGAGGATCAAGAGGTTCTTTGATGGCCTCACATTTCAGCTTCGGATTCTCATAACCAGGGAGAGGGTGTCAGGTGCTACTTTTGAGGAGGTTGTTGATATTGCTCGCGAGATTGAGTCAGTTCGTCACCACGAGCGAGAGGAGAGGGAGGCCAAGAGGCCTCGGGGATCTGGTAGTTTTGGGGGTTCTCCTTTAAGGGGTCAGTTTCAGCACGGCAGAGGCCGCCCATTCAGGCATGCTCAGTCAGCCCGCCCAGGTTATCATAGGGCATCATCGGGCCATGCTTCTCATAGTTCTTAGCAGGGTCATTCATCACTTAGTGCCCTCCCAGCCCAGAGTTCGTCCCGTGCTCCATTAGTTCAAGGCTCTTCCATGCCAGGTCCCAGTGCTAGTCATTCCGGTGCTAGGGGTTCCCTTTTGTCCCCATCTCTAGCACCAGGGAGTTGTTATGAGTGTGGGGAGTTGGGACATATGTGGAGGCAGTGTCCTCATCGTCTTGGGGGTTCATCTCAACAGAGGAGTCAGCCCTCGACTTCAGCACCAGTTACTTCACCACCCGTCCCGCTAACTGGGGTGGAGGACAGTCAGCTAGGGGTTGCCCCAGAGGGGGAGGTCATCAGGTGGTGGTCAGGCCCGTTTCTATGCACTCCCAGCTAGACCTGATGCTATGGCTTTAGATGCGATGATTACAGGTATTGTCGCAGTCTTCCACAGAGATGCATCAGTGTTATTTGATACTGGTTCCACTTTTTCATATGTGTCATCATATTTTGCTCGTTATTTGGATATTCCCCGTGAGTCTCTTGTTTCATCTATTCGTGTATCTACACCGGTGGGTGATACTATTGTTGTGGACCGTGTGTACCAATCGTGTGTGGTGACTATTGGGGGTCTGGAGACTCGGGTGGACCTCTTGTTGCTTTGTATGGTGGATTTCGACGTGATTTTGGGCATAAATTGGTTATCCCCGTGCCGTGCTATTTTGGACTGTCATGCTAAGACAGTGACGTTGGCTATGCCAGTTGTGCCACGGATTCACTGGCGAGGTTCGATTGATTTTAATTAGAGTGGGGTTATTTCATTTTTGAAGGCCCAGCGGATGGTTGGAAAAGGTTGTCTTTCATACTTAGCGTTTGTAAGGGATGTTAGTGCACTCCCAGCATTGATTCTGTTCCAGTTGTGAGGGATTTTCCCAATGTTTTTCCTGCAGACCTGTCGGTCATGCCACCAGACAGGGATATTGATTTTGGTATTAACCTGGTGTCGGGCACTCAGCCCATTTCTACTCCACCGTATCGTATGGCACTAGCGGAGTTGAAGGAGTTGAAGGAGCAGCTTCAGGAACTCCTCGATAAGTTCGGCCTAGTGTTTCGCCGTAGGGTGCGCCTGTTCTAATCGTGAAGAAGAAGGATGGCACTATGAGGATGTGCATTGATTACAGGCAGTTGAACAAGGTTACAATTAAGAACAAGTATCCCCTTCCTCGCATTGATGATTTATTCGACCAGCTACAGGGAGCGAGGGTGTTCTCCAAGATTGATCTCCGTTCAGGGTATCACGAGCTGAAGATCAGGGACTCGGATATTCTTAAGATAGCTTTCAGGACCCAATATAGTCACTACGAGTTCCTTGTGATGTCTTTTGGGCTGACCAATGCCCCAGCAGCGTTCATGCATTTGATGAATAGCGTGTTCAGGCCGTATCTCGACTCGTTTGTCATAGTTTTCATTGATGATATTCTGGTGTATTCGCGTAGTTAGGAGGAGCACGCGGAGAATTTGAGAGTGGTATTGCAGCGGTTGAGGGAGGAGAAGTTTTATGCAAAGTTCTCCAAGTGTGAGTTCTGGCTCAGTTCAGTGGCTTTACTGGGGCACGTGGTGTCCAGTGAGGGTATTCAGGTTGATCCGAAGAAGATATAGGCAGTTCAGAGTTGGCCCAGGCCGTCCTCAGCCATAGAGATTCGCAGTTTTCTTGGTTTGCCGGGTTATTACCGTCAGTTCGTTCAGAGATTTTCATCTATTGCATCACCCTTGAAAAAGTTGACTCAGAAGGGTGCTCCATTCCAGTGGTCGGATGAGTGTGAGGCGATCTTTCAGAAGTTCAAGACTGCCTTGACCACGGCAACAATGTTTGTTTTGCCATGAGCTTCAGGTTCATATACAGTGTATTGTGATGCTTCGAGAGTCGGTGTTGGGTGTATGTTGATGCAGGAGGGTAGAGTTATTGCTTATGCTTCTCGTTGGTTGAAGCCCCACGAGAAGAACTACCCTGTTCATGATTTAAAGTTGGCTGCCATTGTTCACGCATTGAAGATTTGGAGGCATTACTTGTATGGTGTGTCTTGCGAGGTGCTTACTGATCATCGTAGCCTCCAGCACTTGTTCAAGCAGAAGGATCTCAATTTGAGGCAGTGGAGATGGTTAAAGCTGCTAAAGGACTATGATATTACTATTTTGTACCATCCTGGGAAGGCCAATATGATAGAAACTAAGCGTCCACCAGACTGTATAAGAACCAGATTCTCTATCAATTCCCACTGTAACCAACAGACTGTAACACCAACCAGTATAGGGGATTGGGTTCTCTAATTGTTCCCGCAGTAACTCGGCAGTAAATAAACAACACAGAGGATTTTTACGTGGAAAAATCCGAACTCAAGGGGACAAAAACCACGACCTAAACTTGTAGGCTTTCAACTTCACTAACTTGTAAACACACTATTACAAGCCACTTTGTAATGATACTATTACAAAGACTTCAACTCAACTAACTTGTGATACACTTACCACAAGCCTCTTTGTCACTCACTAGTTACAAAGACTTTAACTCAACTAACTTGTGATGCACTTACCACAAGCCACTTTGTCACTCACTAGTTACAAAGACTTCAACTCAACTAACTTGTGATGCACTTACCACAAGCTACTTTGTCACTCACTAGTTACAAAGACTTCAACTTATGACTAACTCTAGTCACAACACAAACTCAGAAAGTTTATGGCTTTACAAAGGGGTTCCTACACAATGCTTCTAACTAAGCTAAGTAGGAGTTACAAATGAAGAACAAATAACAAAGACTCAACAAACCCAAGGACTTAAGATATCTTCAATCTTTGGATCAGGTCCTTGAGGTTGCAGCAGCTTTGTTCTTGAGAGAGGTTGTGGCTAGCACTTGAGAGAATATTTTCTTTTGATTTTGCAAGTGTTGGAGTGAAATCCCTTGCCTCATGTTGATAATATGTGTGTGTGATGTTATCAAAGATTATGTAATAAAGTGCCCTTTAGTTTGGTCTTAGCAAGCTAAAGTTGTGCTGCTGCCAGACGGTACAGTGCAGTTGTTTGCCAGACGGTACAATGCAACAGCTTTTACAGCTGTAGAGTTAACTGTACAACGACGAGGAAAACTGATCCCTATCTGGTCCCTTTGTTGTTTCCTTATCAGATTTCATTGAGAATTGAACCAGACATCTGACTAGTTATTCGGAGTGCAAGGGAACTTAATTGTATCCGATTCCTTATCTTGTTCTCTCATGAAGTAAGTTGTTTTACCTTCCTTGATTGTATTTATACATGTGTGACATCACTTACAATGATGTAAGCAAGGTAGGTAAAAAGCCTTCCACAGAAAGATGACTACTGCACTGTTCCAGTACAGTAGCGTGTGCAGGCAGGAACTTTCCAGCTGGAGAGTTGACTTCATACAGTCTCCTCAGGAACTGATAGGGACATGTTCCCTCAGTTGTTCCTTCCACTCTGAAGAGTTGAGTTATATCCCACGCTGGATCCCAACCTGGAACTTTATGATCTCAAGGTCTTGTAAATGTGTAACAGGTTCCTTATCTGGTTATGGATGGTAAGTTTATTAGATCATCAAAACATAAAGTAAAGTACTTATGCCCAAAGTACTTGTAACCTATCAATTTCCCCCTTTTTGATGATGACAAACTTAGAATTGATATTCCCCCTGAGAACCGGATCTCCACATTATCCCCCCTACGAATCAGCCATATCCCTCCTAAGAACAAAACCAAAGGAACTGATCACAACTGGTTCCTCAAGACTGTTTGGCAAATCATCAAAACTCAAAATACCATAACTTATCAATTTCCCCTTTTTTGATGATGACAAACCCAAAATTGATATAAAACTTGAGAACCAGATTCCTGATATGTTTCCTTGTGGATTAGACCTATAATCAACATATTATCAGCAACATTCCCCCTGTGAAGTAGAGCTATCTTTCATGCAAATCACAACATATCAATTAAATTCTGTTACTCCCCCATGTTGACACCTATATAACTACATAACTTCCCCCTTTTGGCATTATCGAAAAGAATAACAGAAGAAGCACAGCCAAAAAGAAGTTCAGCAACATTAACTCATGCCACTTGGGCAGCACAGCGTAAACACTAACAAGAACAATAAGTGAATGTCATTGCACAAAATAGAGTGATTGCCCATAGTAGAGTAATTATAATAAAAGCACAGTAGTTTCAACAATACATGATATGACAATTTAAACAACTAAAGTACCAATGTCATCAAATATAGGAATCAAAAGAAGATAAGAATTCAAGGGAATTTGGAAGGAGTGAAAGACATGGATCACTGGGTAGGAGGAAAAGTTAGGGGCTAAGGCCTTGATGAGGTTGTCCATTCGTTCATTTACTCTCCTTTGATCAATGATCATCTGCTTTCTCAGTTCCTCCACCTGTTATCTCAATCTTTCATTCTCACCCTTCAACTTAGCATTCTATTCTACCTTGGGTCTACGAGGACCTGGTGCTTAACCTATCTGAGTAGGCTGATCCATCAATCAAATCACCAAGAATCTCCCCAAGCTTCTTCTTATCAAGAACAAACTCAGTCCCATGCACATATAGCATCAAAGTGTCACATAAAACATAGAAATTTTTACTTCTTCTTCATAAACGTTGGGACTTGGAGGAATAGAGAGGTGATTCTATTTTTCAAACTCAACAATGTCAAGATGTTCCTCCATTTTTCAGCAATATCAGAGTCAACACTCTGCCTAACAACACTTTTTGTGACTTTAGAGTCTTCTACCTCTCCAAACCTGATAACTCAACCTTTTGCTTCTGTAAGGAACCAGGTTCCTCAGTTACACTACCCTTTCTATCCCTGAGCTTCCATGTCTCGCTCTTTCTCTTCTCAATCTGTTCACCCTTATCATCTGCTGCATCTTTCTCAACCAACTTTCTTTTCTCCATTTTTTTTGAATTCTTTCTCACAAATGGAGATTTTTCCACTTCATTCTCTCTTCCACAATCACCACATCAGCAGGTTACACCACTTCATCATCAATCAGCCTACTTTTCTCAATCCTTTTTACTGGATCAGAGGTTAGTTTAAGCACATAACCCAAGAGAAAAAGATCATCATCAGAATTAACATCCTAAGAAGGATTTTAGGGACCGGGTTCCTCATTTAATTCCCCTCTTTTTTTGGCACATTCACCAATTCCTCCATCCTTCAAGGCTTCTACAAACCCATCAACAATTTCATCCTCACGCTCTAGAATATTAGATCTACCACGTTCCCTTTCGGTTAAACTCTCATGAAAATCTACCAAAGACTTCTTGGGGATTTGATTTAGATAGAGTTAGGATTTTGGAAGGTTACAGAGTTAGGTTCACTTCTGACATATTTGGGGAGAAGGATTCTTTTTGAGACAAGGTTGATTTTGATTTTGAAGAAAAGAATCGGTTTTGGTTGGGTGTGAGAGAAGGAAATGGTTTTTTTTTTCGGGGTAACTGGTCAGTTTAGAAAAGGTTTAACATTTTGGACTTCAAAAAAATTTTGAGAGAGATGGGAATAAATTAATGACATTACACTTCAGCAGCTTTAAAAGGCATATAAGTAGTGGAGAGACTACTAACCTGAGTCACAGGAACCAGGTTCCTTGACGGTTTTTGAAAATTTGCAGCAAAGACTCCTAGAAGTGCAATGTCACTCATACTTGTTTTTGTCTTGAAACTGCCATATGTTTATACCTGTAACAGTATAGATTTGAGTTAGATGTCGCCGAAAAACACTTTTTAGCATTGTACCTTTTTCTTCTTAACATAGCCAATCATCGAGGGACCAGGTCCTTAGTTGAGCTTGATCAACCCCAACTCCAAACGATTTCTTTCAAAATGTTCCCTGCTCAGTGCCTTGGTGAAGATGTCTACTACCTGGTCCTCCGTCTTCTAGAACTTTATACAAATCAGAACCTTTTCAACATTATCCATCAAAGAGTGATGTCGCACATTATAGTGCTTTGTCCTCTGGTGTTGTACCAGGTTCAAGCTGTTAAATACACCAAAGTCTTCAAGATGTTGCTTGATCTGTACTAGTTGAGCCCAACAAGAAGCAGCAAGCACGTATTCAGCTTCAGCGGTAGGAAGAGCCACACAGTTTGTTTCTTTGTACCCCCATGAGATCAAGCATGACCCCAGAAAATGTGCGGTTCCAGATGTGCTATTTCTATCCACCAGATACTAAACATAATTAGAATTAGCATATCCAACCAATTCAATGTTATCTCCCGAGGGATAGTAGAGAACCAGGTCCTGCATCCCTTTGAGATATCTTAGGATTCTCTTGGCAGCTTTCAGATGAGATTTCTTTGGATTGGATTGAAGCCCGGCACACAGATCCACACTAAAAACAATATCTGGTCTGCTACGGAAGTGACCCTATGATACCTCTATACATGGTCTGATTTATAGGGGAACCAGGTTCATCCATTCTAAACAAGCAGCTGTGGCGATGGGAGTGTCACTGATTTTTTATGTCTCCATGTCAAATCTCTTCAGCAGCTTCTTGATGTACTTCTGTTGTCTTATCATTGTCCCCTTGGGAGTTTTCTTCACTTGCAAATCTAAGAAGAGATTCAATTCCCCCATCGTACTCATTTCTAACTCACTTCCCATGAGTTTTGCAAATTCTTCACATTGAGAGTCAATTGTTGCTCCAAAGATGATGTCATCAACATAGATCTGCACAATGAGTAGGTTCCTTCCTCGTTTCTTCAGAAAAAGAGTGTTGTCAATTTTCCCTCTTGTAAAGCCATTTTCTAGAAGGAATTTTGACTTTCACACCAAGCACGGGGAGCCTGGCTCCTATAACAGTTTTGTCAGTAGGTCGTGGAACCAGGTTCCACACACTGTTCCTCTCAAGTTGACGGAGCTCTTCTTGCATAGCTGTAATCCAGTCAATATCTTTCAATGCTTCCTTGATATTCTTAGGCTCTATTTGAGAGAGAAAGGCTGAGAAGGCAGGTGAGTTTCTTGTCTTTGAACTGGTTTGAATTCCTCAGCAGCTGGAGTTCCAAGTAAAGCATCCACAACTCTATTTTTTGCTTCAGATATTGTGATTGAGGGACCAGGTTCCTCTATGTCGGCTGGAGTCCCATCTTCAGTTCTGAGGAACAAGGTCCACGTAAATCTGGAGTAGTCATCCATAATGACGAAAATATGTACCTCTTTCCTCCTCTACTTGGCATCCTCATAGGTCCACATAGATCAATATGGAGGAGATCAAGTGGCCTTGAGATGCCAACTTCCTTTTTGGGCTTGAAAGAGGATCTGACTTGCTTTCCTTTTACACATGCATCACACACCCTGTGATCCTTGAAGCTTGACTTGAGCAGACCACGAACCAGGTCCTTCTTGACTAATTTGTTCAGCAGCGTGAAACTTGCATGACCCAGCCTTCTGTGCCATAGCTCAGCATTATCATTAACAGCACTCAGACAGCTAAGATCCCCTTGTCACAGATTTGGGAAATACCCAGCAAGCTATACTTCAACCCCTTCACGAAGTACGCATTTTCAATAGAGTGGGAAAGAGACTTCCCGATCCTTCCAACTCCCAGAATGTATCGTTTCTTGCCATTTTCAAAGAATACACTCCCTCCTTGCAGGGCCTTCAGTGAAAGGAAATCATTTGTACTTCCAGTCATGAGCTTCGAGCAGTCTCTATCCATGTATCACTGTTGACTGCTCCCTTTCACTGTTCTTTGCACAAGGAAATCAAGGGTTAGACTTAGGAACCCAAACAAGTTTGGGTCCCTTGTAATGAGGAAATGGGTTAATGAGGGCTTTTTTGGTCCAAGCAGGCATTACACGTTTTTTATGTGAAGTTCCCTAACAGCAGTTACTTTTTCAGCAAAAACTTTATTTTTCTGTTGAGATTGAAATCTTGCCTTACAATTTTATTTAAAGTACCCAGTGTTACCACAGTGAGTGCAAAGCCAATTGTCAGGTACAGTAACGTACTTGCTATGAGGTTTGTAGGGAGTCTTTTCTCTTAGGAACCCAATTCCCTGCCTGTTTCCCCCATTGTTTGTGTACAAAGCAGTGATAGCATCAGAGGATCAGGTCCACTTGAGTAATTTTTCAAGATCACTCTTCACACTACCTAGTTCTTCCTGAAGTTGTTTGTTTTTCTCAAGCTCAGCACACACACACTAGATTTCACTGAATTTAACTCACTTTCAAGCTTAATGTATGCCTCACTTGCAACTTTCTTTCCTTTTTGAGAATTTTCATGTCTGCTCTCCATTTTAAGTTCCCTAATTGTTTCCTTCAAGTCCAATACCACCACTAGTAGGTCATCTCTCTCATGCTCAATGCTAGAAACTCTCTTTGTTAAGACTGCTTTTTCCTTACTTACACTCTCAATGGTCTCTTTTAGGTCTACATTTGCAATTTTTTCATCTAAGGCATCCTTATCTTTCTTCAGGTTCTCAATTGTTTCCTTTAAATCAACTACAGCGACTACTAGGTCATCTCTGGTCTGTTCTGCTTCTCCTAACTCCACGGTTAAAGAATCTTTATCATTTATAAGACTGTGATAAGCATCAATTAAAACATTAGCCAAAGATACCAGCTTCTTTTCAGAATAAAACTTCAAATTCTTTGTACGTCCAGATAGTTTACCTCATCATCATCCTCTTCTTCATCCTCATCAGATTTTGCCATCAATGCAAATATGGAATCATATTTTGCAGCTTTGCTTTCAACGGCCATCATGGAGGTGTCTTCCTTTTCATTATCACCCTCAGATTCACTAGAGGAATCTCCCCAGGCAGCCAGAGCTTGCTTTACAATATTATCAGCGACATCTCTTCTCTTGAACTTTCTGTCGAGGACCAGGTTCCTCTTACCCACCTTGTCAGCATTGTGTTTGTAATGGACCTGATTGTGGAGAGGAAAATCTTTGATAAAATGTCTTGGTTTTTTGCACTTGTGACAACAATCGTATCCTTTAGTGTTTCTGCTAGAGATACCCTTCTAGGGAATGCCTCCATTTCTACTAACCATTTTCTAAAATCTTGGTGGCACATAGGTTGATCAGCCTTCCTCAAAGCCTAGTAGAGCATCCATGTAGATCCTTTCTAGGTGTTAACCTTTTAGAAAGAACCTACTCTGATACCAATTGATAGAAACTAAGCGTCCACCAGACTGTACAGAAAACCAAATTCTCTATCAGTTCCTACTGTAAGCAACAGACTGTAAAACCAACCAGTATACGGGATCGGGTTCTCTAATTGTTCTCGCAGTAACTCGGCAGTAAATAAAGAACACAGAGGATTTTTATGTGGAAAAATCCCAACTCAAGGGGACAAAAACCATGACCTACACTTGTAGGCTTTCAACTTCACTAACTTGTAAACACACTATTACAAGCCACTTTGTAATGACTCTATTACAAAGACTTCAACTCAACTAACTTGTGATACACTTACCACAAGCCACTTTGTCACTCACTAGTTACAAAGACTTCAACTCAACTAACTTGTAATGCACTTACCACAAGCCACCTTGTCACTCACTAGTTACAAAGACTTCAACTTATGACTAACTCTAGTCACAACACAAACTCAGAAAGTTTATGGTTTTACAAAGGGGTTCCTACACAATGCTTCTAATAAGCTAAGTAGGAGTTACAAATGAAGAACAAATAACAAAGACTCAACAAACCTAAGGACTTAAGATAGCTTCAATCTTTGGATCTGGTCCTTGAGGTTGCAACAGCTTTGTTCTTGAGAGAGGTTGTGGCTAGCACTTGAGAGAATATTTTCTTTTGATTTTGCACGTGTTGGAGTGATAAGATCCCTTGCCTTATGTTTATAATATGTGTGTGTGATGTCATCAAGGATGATGTAATAAAGTGCCCTTTAGTTTGATCTTAGCAAGCTACAGTTGTGCTGATGTACTGCTGCCAGACGGTACAATGCAGCAGTCTGCCAGACGGTACAGTGCAGCAGCTTTTATAGCTGTAGAGTTGATTGTACAACGACGAGGTCAACTGATCCCTATCTGGTCCCTCTATTGTTTCCATATCTGATTTCATTGAGAATTGAACCAGACATCTGACTAGTTATTCGGAGTGCGAGGGAACTTAATAGTATCAGATTCCTTATCTTGTTCTCTTATGAAGTAAGTTGTTTTACCTTACTTGATTGTATTTATACATGTGTGACATCACTTACAATGATGTAAGCAAGGTAGGTAAAAAGCCTTCCACAGGTTGACTGCTGCACTGTTCTAGTACAGTAGCGTGTGTAGGCAACAACTTTCCAGCTGGAGAGTTAACTTCATACAGTCTCCTCAGGAACTGATAGGGACATGTTCCCTCAGCTATTTCTTCCACCTGAAGAGTTGAGTTATATCCCACGTTGGATCCCAACCTGGAACCTTTGTGATCTCAAGGTCTTGTAAATATGTAACAGGTTCCTTATCTGGTTCTAGATGGTAAGTTTGTTAGATCATCAAAACATAAAGTCAAGTCCTTATGCACAAAGTACTTGTAACATATCAATTTTCCTTTGTTGATGATGACAAACTTAGAATTGATATTCCCCATGAGAATCGAATCTGCACATTGTTCCCCCTACGAATCAGTGATATCCCTCCTAAGAACAAAACCTAAGGAACTGATCACAACTGGTTCCTCAATACTGTTTGGCAAATCATCAAAACTCAAAATACCATAACTTATCACAATGTGGTGGCCGATGCTTTGAGCCGAAAGGCGGTGAGTATGGGCAGTCTTGCATTTATTCCTGTTTGGGAGAGACCTCTTGCAGTTGATGTTCAGGCCTTGGCCAATCGGTTCGTGAGGTTGGATATTTCGAAGCCCAGTCGGGTATTGGCTTGTGTGATTTCTCGGTCTTCCTTATTTGATCGCATCAGAGAGCGCCAGTATGATGATCCTCATTTGCTTGTCCTTAAGGATAGAGTTCAGCACGACAATGCCAGAGATGTGACCATTGGTGATGATGGGGTGTTGAGGATGCAGGGCCAAATTTGTGTGCCCAATGTGGATGGGCTTCGGGAGTTGATTCTGGAGGAGGCTCATAACTCACGGTATTCCATTTATCCGGGTGCCGCAAAGATGTATCAGGATCTGAGATAGCATTATTGGTGGAGGAGGATGAAGAAAGATATTGTAGGATTTGTAGCTCGGTGTCTCAGTTGTCAGCAGGTGAAATATGAGCATCAGAGACCGGGTGGCTTGCTGCAGCGGATGGATATTCCAGAGTGAAAGTGGGAGCGTATCACCATGGACTTTGTAGTTGGGCTCCCATGGACTTTGAAGAAGTTCAATGCTATCTGGATGATTGTGGATCGGATGACCAAGTCCGCACTTTATTCCTGTTTGTTCCTATTCTTCGAAGCGGTTGGCAGAAATCTATATCCGAAAGATTGTTCGCTTGCATGGTGTCCCAGTTTCCATCATTTCGGATAGAGGCACTTTGTTTATTTCGCAGTTTTGGAGGGCCGTGCAGAGAGAGTTGGGTACTCAGGTCGAGTTGAGCACAGGTTTTCACCCTCAGACGAACGGACAGTCCGAGCGCACTATTCAGATATTGGAGGACATATTGCACACTTGTGTGATTGACTTTGGTGGTTCATGGGATCAGTTTCTACCGCTCGCGGAGTTTGCGTATAACAACAGCTACCAGTCGAGTATTCAGATGGCTCCATA
This sequence comes from Nicotiana attenuata, assembly GCF_001879085.1. Classification (NCBI taxonomy): domain Eukaryota; kingdom Viridiplantae; phylum Streptophyta; class Magnoliopsida; order Solanales; family Solanaceae; genus Nicotiana; species Nicotiana attenuata. The sequence continues at coordinate 27,015,011 of NC_032000.1, read as the reverse complement.
TGAGGCTCTATATGGGAGGCGGTGTAGATCTCCCGTTGGATGGTTCGAGCCGAGTGAGGCCAGGCTTTTGGGTACGAACTTAGTGCAGGATGCTTTGGACAAGGTAAAGGTGATTTAGGAGAGGCTTCGTACAGCGCAGTCGAGACAAAAGAGTTATGCTGACAGGAAGGTTCGTGATGTATCCTATATGGTTGGGGAGAAGGTTCTACTAAAGGTTTCACCCATGAAGGGTGTTATGAGATTTGGGAAGAACGGTAAATTGAGTCCTCGGTTCATTGGGCCTTTTGAAGTGCTTCGGAGGATTGGGGAGGTGGCTTATGAGCTTGCTTTTCCACCTAGTTTGTCAAGTGTGCATCCGGTATTTCATGTTTCTATGCTTCAGAAGTATATTGGAGATCCGTCTCATGTTCTGGATTTCAACATGGTTCAGTTAGAGGGTGATTTGATCTATGATGTGGAGCCAGCAGCTAAGAGGGGGAGGACGTAACGACCCGTTCGGTCGTTTCATGAGTTACCGCTCTGTTTCCCCCATTTCTGCCTCTTTATGCTTTGTTCATCTGTGTTATATGGTATCGGGTTAGTCCGTTCGAATTCTGGATGGTTTTGGAAAGGTCTGAGACACTTAGTCTCTCAAGTTGGTCTTTTAGTTGGAAAAGTCAACCGAGTTGACTTGTGGGTAAACGATCTCAGAATTTGGTTTTTATGATTCGGATAGCTTCGGGAGGTGATTTGGTACTTAGGAGCGTGATCGGAATATGTTTTGGAGGTCCGGAGTAGATTAAGGCTTGAATTGGCAAAATTGGAATTTTGGCATTTTTCGGTTGGTAGCGGGGATTTTGATATAGGGGTCAGAATGGAATTCCGGGAGTTGCAGTAGGTCCGTTGTGTCATATGTGATGTGTGTGCAAAACTCAGGTAATTTAGACGAGGTTTGATAGACTTTTTGATCAAAAGCGGAATTCGGATGTTTTTGGAGTTCTTAGGCTTGAATCTGTGGTTAATTTGATGTTCCGATGTTGTTTTAGGTGTTTCGAAGAATGGTATAAGTTTGGATGGTGGTATATGACTTGTCCGTACTTTTGGTTGAGGTACCGGGGGCCTTAGGGTGATTTTGGATGGTTGACGGGAGGTTTGGAGTTGGAATTTGCAGCTGAAGTGCTGAAACTCCTGTCATAACTGCACCTGCGGCTTGGGGACCGCAGGTGCGGGCTCACAGAAGCGCCCAGAGGGTCGCAGATGCGGAAATGGGCATGGGGAGCTGGAACCGCAGATGCGGTTGTTCAAGCGCACCTGCGATAGCGCAGGTGCGGTATTATGATCGCAGGTGCGGTCCTAGTGCAGTTAAGTGGTTTCCGCAGATGTGCACCTGGGGCCGCAGGTGCGGATCCGCAGGTGCGAGATTTTGTACCGCAGAAGCGGTTTAGCTGGGGTAGAACATATATATTTGGCCTTCGCGATTTTGAGTGATTTTTCACCATATTTCTTTCGGGAGAAAGCTTTGGAGAGCAAATTGAAGAGGGAATTCGAGAGGGTTTCGTGGAGGTAAGTTTTTTGGACCCTAAACTTGTTTCTATGATGATTTTTAACATTGTAAGCTTGAAATCTATGGAAAATCAGTAGCAAAATTAGGGGCTTAGGTCTTGGGAATTGGAGACCTAAATTTAGGGATTTGAGGGGTCATTTGTAGTTGGATTTTGGTATATTTGGTATGTATGAACTCGTGGGAGGATAAAGATTCAATTGATGTTAATTTTGCCGAATTCCGAGACGTGGGCCCGGGGATCAGGTTTGGCCAATTTCGGGTTTTTTGATGCAATTTGATTATTTGCGCATGGGCTTCGTCCTCTTAGCTTATTCTAATGTTATGATTCTGATTTGGGTAAATTCGACGCGAGTTGAGGCCGATACGAGAGGCAAAGGCATCGCGAGCTAGAGTTTGGACCGGATTGAGGTAAGTAATGATCGTAAATGTTGTCCTGAGGGTATAAAACCCCAGATTCACATCGTTGTGCTATTTTGAGGTTACGCACACGCTAGGTGACGAGCGTGGGGTCGTGCACCATTGGGGATTGTGACTTGGTCCGTCCCGTACGACTATTAAGTCGCGTATTTACTTGGAAACTATTTGATATTGTTATATTTTGGATAGTATTATTGTGCTTGGGGCTAAATGCCATGTTTGGGCCTTGTGCCGATTGTTTGGACCCTTAGGGGCTTTTACTACTGATTTCATCACTGTTTTTGCTTTGATATTTACACTCAGTCATGCTATGTTCTTATTGTTTTCATAACTCGGTTTTATTCACCCCTCTTGATTTCATAAATGATATTTTTAGTCGAGTACTTGTTTTATTGTCAGCCCGAGGGGCTTGAGTGAGTTTTGACTGAGTGAGGCTGAGGGCCTGTGTTGTGAGGATGTTGTGGGATCGGGCTGCGCGCCGCATCATGTGGTATTGATTTGTGATATATGAGAGGCCAAGGGCCTGATTTATTATGCCACGAGGTGGCTTGTGATTGTTATGAGGCCGAGGGACTGTTTGATTTATGCCACAAGATGGCTTGTTATAGCGCTTGGGCTGTAGGAGCCTCTCCAGGAGTCTGTACACCCCCAGTGAGCGCGGGTACCCAATGTGAGATGTGATATTGCCCAAGGGGCTGTTGTTGTTACATGTTTTTGCCCGAGGGGCTGATACGAGTGATTATGAGGTAGCCCGAGGGGCTGGTTCTGTTGATATTTTGCCCGAGGGGCGGTTGTTGATTTATGTTGTTGCCCGAGGGGCTGTTTACGTTTCTATTCTTTTACTCGATATTTTTCGTCACTCGTTTGTGTCACACCTCTTTTTAAGCTACTACACCCGCGAGGGCGTAAAGGAGTTTTTCCACTTAAAGGACAATCAGAACAGGATTTATTATTAGATTTCAGAGTCGCCACTTGGGAGATTAATGGTGTCCCAAGTCACCGGTTGAATCCCAAACCGAGGAGATTATGACTCTGTTAACAGTCCGCGAACCAGAAATCTGGGTAAGGAATTCTGTTAACCCAGGAGAAGGTGTTAGGCATTCCCGAGTTCCGTGGTTCTAGCACGGTCGCTCAACTGTCATATTTGGCTTATTTATTTGATCTTGGTACATGTTTCAACTTATGTGCTTTCTAACTTTGAACCGCTTTTATTATCATTTAATTTTTTATAGAATTGCAACGTCGTGAAAACACGTCTCGAACCACGTCACATAAATGCACCCGTGGTTTTTGACATATTTCGACTTCGTTGAGATTTGGATTTGGGTCACATAAATGTGCACCCGTATTTAGGAATGTAAAATTATTTAAAGTGCGTGCCTAAAGAGACTATCGCGTTATTATCNTCAAATAAACTGAACCCAATCTTCTGGGATAAGTTGCTGAGCCCAGGCCTTTTAATCCCAATGGAACATCAATTCATCTAAAACAAGGATTTGCAGAACATATTTCTAATTATTCCAGGCGCTCAACGAGCGCAACAAAGAAAAGAAAACCGGATTCACTTACTCAAATTAAAGATATATTGATCATTTGAATTTCAATTCATTCTCAGATTGTTTTCTATTTGCCTTCTGATGAATTTTAGATACCACTAATGTAAAAAAAACAAACTGGAACGTGATTCTATCAACATAAGGTAAACCAACTGTTTTCGAATTAAGCAATCCAGCCTATTGAACTTAACTATGGAAACACAAAATCCTGTTGAACCTATCCTTTACAACCATTACTTCCTTTTAATTAGAACTTTGAATTGACGTTCATACCGATCAGAAATGATGAACAGATCACTTATGAAACTATTCCATCAACCTAGTCTAAACTAACTGCCTCTAGCAATCATATGAACCTGAAACATAATAGTTTATACAGTCCATTTAATACAAAACAAGCAGAAACTTATACAAACATCAGTAAACTAAATGTCGAATACACAGTTCAGGAATTGAAATAACTCAGATTTCATGCTTCAATTATCGTTTGGATTCATCCTTCACATTTCAGCTCACAATTATCAAAGTCAAGGCTGTGTACCTGGAACTGGAAATAAACGTAAGAGGAGAGAAGGATCAGCAGCAACAAGTGTAACAGCAACAGCAAATCAAACTTAACTCAGTGGCATAACCAATTTTCAACCCAGAAAACACACTCAAGTAACCCGGAATGAGTTGTAAAACCAACCACTACAGCAAACACCCAAAACAAGCTCAACTGAACTCGAATGCACCCAAAAGCAGAATCAATAGACTTCAGAACAAACTCAGCGACCAGAAGAAGTGAGGATCAATGCCTAGAACTCAAATTTCACCCAGAAATGCAATGGAACAGTACATTTTTGGGTTTCTGCTATATTTGCCCCCTTTTTTTGTTTTTTTTGAAGAAGTTAAAATCTAAAGGAGTTATGATTTGAAATTTGAATTTCAAATACTTGAAGCTCGAAGAGTATTTTTTGGGGGGAATTATTGGGCTCCCAACTTGTGAGTGAAGGCAAAGGTCATGCCATTTTATAGGCACAAATGAGGCCAGCCTCAGATTTTCTAATTTCCCTTTAGTCCTTTTTAAATTCAGTTTTACCCACATAGTCCCTTAGTTATTGACTTGTTACTCAAGTTAGTACACTTAATGCCTGATATTTTACCAAAGACCCCCATCTAGAAGCTTCTAGGAAGTTGTATTTCAGTTATTACTAGATTCCCTGCATGAAATTCCCTGAACTACCCTTTTACTAGTCTGAAATTACTAAGTCTAGTCAAACTAACCCCCATCCTTCTTACCTTGGTCAAATAACTATGGTTAAGTGTTTGACAAGAGCTGAAAAATTCAACTAAGTTTAAACCAATCCTAAATTAAACTAATCATCCGAGCTAACTAATCAAAGTGTGGCAGTTGATTTTAACTAAGCTGTTAACCCAAACTGAATTTATTCACTAAACCAAACATTAATTAAATTGAAATTAATGTCAAATAGTCATGAACTACCCAAGCACAAAATCAAGCCTCAATTAACATGGAGAAAACTTGATCAAATGAAGAAGAACAAACAGAAAAAACGTAAAAATGAACCTAGCACACTGAACAGGAATTAAGAATAGATTCGTGCTATTAACTATCAGTGAATTAGAACTCAAACAAACATGAAAACAAACGAATTCAACTACTGATACTAGACAGATTGTCAAACAAAACGAAAAGAACGAAACCTAAATTAATTAATTAGGAAGAGATGATAGTCGTGGAGGAAAAACTAATAGAAGAAAAAGAAAACTCACCTATGAAGTTCTAGGGTTCAGCTGCTCTGAGATCTAAAATTCGGGCAATTCCAACGTTGTTTGAAGGAATCCAATTGGGGGCTCGTGAAAAGGAAGATGAGAGGAGTGTAGGGTATAACTTTGAGGAAGTTTGGAAGGCGGCGCCGCCGTGGGCGGCGGAGGCGGCGCCTTGGGTTTGGGTTATTTGACCAATTTGACGGGGATTTAGGGTAAGTGGGTGGTGGATTCGGAAAGAGGGGAACGAGGAGAGGGGATGGTGTGAATTTGGGAGGGTTTGGACAACTGTCGCCGTCGTGAGCGATTTCCGGCGGCGGCGTGCGGTGGTGTTACAGGGCCTGTGGGGTGGGGTGCGTTTGAGACAATGAAGCGGGGGGGTGACATGGTTCGGACACTAATATACCTAGGAGTCCCTACTTCAGAACCGTTCGATTAGAAGAACATCAACGGCTCGGATTCGATCTAGCCTAAAACGGGGTCGTTTGGATAAATGGGGGCCGGGTATTTTGGGAGCGGGTTTTGGGCTGGGTGTGGGGATTGTTTGGACGAGTATGGGGGTAATTAGTTTGGGCTGGGCGAGCAATGGGATTGGGTTGTCATTTGGGCCTAGGTAATTTAGCCCAATTTTCTACAGTCTTTTCCCTTCTTTATTTACTCCTTTTGTTTGTTTTTCTTGTTTTTTATTTACTTTGCTTTTGTATTTCATTTTCGTTTTTGTATTATTTTTTTGTATTTTTATCTTTTATTTTTTATGATTTATAAAAATGTACAAATTAAAACAAAGGCCTAATTAAACTATTTATCTCCTAAAATTATTTGAAGAAAAATGCAACAATTATCAATTACAAGTGCTTAGGAACTATTTTTTTGTGGTTTTCTTTAAATTTTGTTCTAAAACAAATTAATACCTAGTTAATACTAAAATTGTGAAATTATTTTTGTATTTTTTAATATGAATTATCATGCAATCAATTAACACCAAATTCAACAACATCCACAAAAATTGTAAAATCATTTTATTTGAAATTTTTGGAATAATTTGCTTAGGGCAAAAATCACGTGCTCACAGCTGCCCCTCTTTGCCCGGAAACACGAAGAGTTTTCGTGCAAAGACAAGTGAGCGGTAATGAGCGATTTTTGTCCGTTCGCATATTCCGTGTGAAGCAATTTTGAAAACCGTCTGACCGCACCCTGCTTCAAAGGTTGCCTACATATCCTTGGCTAAAAAGGAATCAGGTCAGTGTAGTTCGGGAGGGTTTGGTAGCTGGGACTACCAGGAGCTGTGATTTTCACCGCTGTTGCTGCTGCTACTGCTCGCTGACCTCCTTATTACACCGTGTAAAGAATAAAAGAAACTAGACTAAGCTATGATCTATGAATTACAAAAGATCCTATCTATGTCTTCAAACTTGCTCTTATGGTCCTTGTTGCATTGTTGTATTGCATTCTCCCTGGCGACATCCTTTTGTTGTTGCCTTGAATTGTGGTCTGAGATATTTTGCCCTTTCTCCAGGTAGCTGCCTGACTGCTGAACTAGAATGTATTCCCTACTCTCAAGCGGGTTTCTGATTGCTGTGTTGAACGGTATTCCTCTGTTCTTCAGGCGGGCTCCTGATTGCTGAAACTTTAAATGTATGCCTCTGTTCTCCAGGCGGGCTCCTGACTCTGTTCTCCAGGCGGGCCCCTGATTGCTGAAACTTGAAATGTAGGCAAGCTCCTGATTGCTGAAGCTTGGAATGTGTTCCCTTGTTCTCCAGGTGGGCTCCTGATTGCTGAACTTGAAAATCATTCCCTTGTTCTCCAGGTGGGCTCCTGACTGCTGCAAAACAAACAAAGAAAATTTTCTGCCCCAGTTTGGTGACTGGGTACAGCATGTTATCAAATATTAGAAGCTAAAATTGGAATTGTACTTCCCTTGTTCTCCAGGTGGGCTCCTGACTGCTGAAGCTTGAAGAGTATTCCCTTGTTCTCCAGGTGGGCTCCTGATTGCTGAGCTTGAAAAGTATTCCCTTGTTCTCCAGGTGGGCTCCTGACTTTAACAAAATAGACAAACAAAGAAAATTTTCTGCCCCAGTTTGGTGGCTGGGTACAGAATGTCAAATATTAAAAACTGAAAGCTAAATTTTGAATTGCACTTCCCTGGTTTTCCAGGTGGGCGCCTGACTGCAACAAAAATAGACAAAAACAAAGAAAATTTTCTGCCCCAGTTTGGTGACTGGGCAGACTTGTGAGTTGTTAGCAAAATTGTAAACCGCTTATATTGATGCAATGATGAGAGTAAACTAAAGATTGGATTAGGATTTGCGTCTCCTATGAGTAAAAACAAGAAACTTTGACCAGAAAATGTGTCTGCTAAAAGAAAACCTGAATGAACCAAACTGGAAGTGCGTCTCCTAATGGTGAATTTAAATGACCAATATTAGGAAGTGTGTCTCCTACGAATGAACTCTCAATTTAGGAAATGCGTCTCCTATGAATGAACTGTCAATTTAGGAAGTGTGTCTCCTATGGATAAAACTTCAATGAACCAGACTAGAAAGTGCGTCTCCTATGAACTATCAATTTAGGAAGTGTGTCTCCTATGGATAAAAATCAACTTAAGTTAGGAAGTGCATCTCCTAGGGGTGAAACTTCAATGCCTCAAACTAGGAAATGCGTCTCCTATGAATGAACTCTCAATTTAGGAAGTGCGTCTCCTATGGATAAAACTTCAATGAACCAGACTAGGAAGTGGGTCTCTTATGAACTATCAATTTAGGAAGTGCGTCTCCTATGAATGAACTGTCAATTTAGGAAGTGCGTCTCCTACAACAAAGTATGACTTGAAAAATTTAGACTAGGAAGTGCGTCTCCTAGGGGTAAAACCTCATTTTAGGAAGTGCGTCTCCTACAACAAAATATAACTTGAAAACCTATACTAGGAAATGCTTCTCCTAGTGGTGATGTGTGATCTTCTCAATAGCCTATGCGTAAGCAGAATTGGGGCATTACACCTGAAAATTTCCAGCTTCCAAGCTTTGATATGCACATAGCTTTCATCCCTATTTCAGACAAAGAAAATTTGTAAGTTTAAACGTGGTGGTTGGTTTGTGGCCTTGACTTTGCGGCGATTGCTCCTTCACTTGCCACGATAGCTTTGATTTCACCTTGAAAGACATTGCTTGCTTATTGACTAACCAATTTCTTTGCCACCCTTATCGCAGAAAATACCTCTTCTCCGTCCAGACCCAGTACCTTTTATCTGTTGCATTGCTCATAAACTGACATTTACCAAACCTTTTGTTTCACATGAATCCCAAAGCACGACAATTGCCACCCAAACATTGTGCATGTTGCTCTTTCTTGACTTAAACCAATGTCCCTGGCCTTGAGGTCTTTTGGTCCTTCGCTTGCCATGTACTTTGAT
>NC_032000.1:26980691-27004716 GCF_001879085.1 Nicotiana attenuata | reverse complement strand
ACGTATTGCCCTCGACTGTCCTTACATCTTCAACATTGTTTTATTGCTTCATTACTAAACTGACTTTTTAAAACCAGTCTGAGAATTATGCGTGCATGTCATGCACCAGAACCAGCATGAAATAATTGTAAAAGGAGAAAGGAACCAGATAAAATGACTAGAAATGGCGGGAAACAGAGAATTGCATTAGAGTGACGGTGAAAGGGTTTAAACAACGAAACAAGCAAACTAGACTAGAGTTACAACCCTTGAACAAACCTAAATAGCACTACACAAGCTACTACGACGAGACAAACAAAGCAAAGTGAAAGGATAGAAGGGTTTGGATCACAAGACAATATCCGGATTACAACCCTGAAAATAACCCGGACAACAGAAATGACAACAAAATAAACCACCAAAACTCCACTCTAGCTCACCAGGAGATGGAGCGTCTTTCCAATCACCGAACTCGACATCTTAGCCACTGGATTGCCCATCAAAGTTGCTGGGACCTTCACCTATTTCAATATCATTGACTTCATTCAACGAGTTTCCGAGAGGATTCTCATACTCCTTGTCGCCATGGATCTTCCCCACAAAATGTGCACCATCATGTGCAGGTAAAGGATTCTGTGCAACGTTCTGGGTGGCACTGTCTTGGACCGCGATTACCCCTTCCTGAATCATTCTTTCTATCTCTCTTTTCAAATCCCGGCAGCTTTCGACATCGTGCCCCTGGGCGTTGGAATGGTATTCACACCTTTTAGAAGGGTCAAAGCTTCTTGCACGCTTGTCCACATGATTCGGAGGAATTGGTGCAATCAGGTTATGCTGCTTTAGTTTCTCAAACAAGTCTGCATATGACTCTCCGATGGGGGTGAAAGTTTCCTGCTTCTGTGCCCTCTCTTGCTTGAAATTTTGACTGGCTCGCAAACCTGCTCCAGGGGGATTCCTGTAGGCTCCTGGAGGTTGGTAGGTGTTTTGAGTTGGGCAAGTATTTTATGGAGTGGGTGCACGCCATGGCGCGTAGGTAGGATGTTGGGGATATGTGTGGGCATGGTGGACAGAGAAGTGAGGACCACGGGGTGGGTAATAGTGTTGTGGAGTGTGGGAGTAGGTTTGGGGACGGGGTCGAGGTTGATGGTAATATGGTGATGGGCCCCTGGACCAAGTTCCTGAGTCAACTACCGCCACATCTTCTTTCTTTTTATTTCCCAATACCCCTCCAGTGCCGCTCTGGATAGCCTGGGTAGTTGTCTTGATTGTCGAATAACTCATGATTTTATCGGATTTGAGCCCCTCTTCAACCATACTTCCCATTTTCACTACCTCGTTAAAAGATTTTCCCACTGCTGACACCAGGTGACCATAGTAAGTAGACTCCAAAGCCTGAAGTAATCGACCATCTCGCTCTCTTTCATTGGAGGATCGACTCTTGCCGCCTGCTCTCTCCACCGGAAACCGTACTCCCTGAAGCTTTCCCCGGGCTTCTTCTCAATTTTAGTCAGTGACAGACGATCCGGGACAACTTCGAGATTATGCTGAAAGTGGCACGCAAATTCTTGGGCCAAATCATCCCACGTGTACCATCGGGCATGATCCTGTCGTGTGTACCATTCCAAGGCCGTACCACTGAGACTTTGACTAAAGTATGCCATCAATAACTCATCCTTTCCCCCAGCTCCTCTCATTTTACTGCAAAATCCCCTTAGATGAGCTACCGGATCGCCGTGTCCATTGTACAAATCAAACTTGGGTAGCTTGAACCCTGCTGGCAACTGTACATCGGGAAACAAGCACAAATCCTTGTAGGCCACACTGACTTGACCACCCAATCCTTGCATGTTCCTGAAAGATTGCTCCAGGCTTTTTACTTTTCGAAACATCTCTTCCTGTTCCGGATCTTTAGGCGGCTTTTCAGTTTCCACCGGGAGCTCAAAGTGAGGGGAGTAGGAATATGGCTCAGGAGCTTTAAATGTAGGCTCAGGAGGGTAGTACTGACTGTCGTGAGTTTGAAACACTGGCTCACTGGAAGATCTTTGTAATGTGGCCGGTGGAGGCGCCACAAAGACAGGAGTAATTGGTGGAGGATGGCTTTGCTTGAGTGGTAGAGCTTGGGGAGGATAGGAGGTGATGCCATAATTCTGTTGGTAGAAAGGGAAAGCTGGGGACGAATTCACAGTAGAAGGCTCCTGAGACTGAGCCAAAGGTGGGATATATGCTGAATTGGCAGGATAAACTGGCGCCGGCTGACGTTTAGCCCAAGCCTGATGCATCTCAGCCATCTGCTGTCTCAACTTATACATCACTTCCTTCATTGCTTTGACATCTACCACTTCCACCTCTTTTGACGGGTCCATGATACTGGTGTCTGATTCTTGGCATGTCATGTTCAGTTTGTTTGACCGGGTGTTGTAGGAATGGGTTGCCAGGATGCCAACTGCCTTTTGTCCTTGTGTTGTAAAGAAGAGTTACCACTTTGAAATCACAAACCAACCACCTTTCTGGAATAACATGACAAAATGAAACCATCACGTTAGCGTTAGGGCATGTAACATATTGGTAACAGTTTTTGATCGGTCGCCTGCGTCATCCCGGCCTTTCCCTTATTTTCCAATTGTAAACTTTATCTTCCTTTGTTTTTCTTCTTTTTCTTCTCTCTCTTTTTTCTTTTTCCTTTTGTTCTTTTCCTTCTTGCCTTTGTCTTCTCTCGTTCCTATTTCCTTCCTTTCTTGAGTTTTGTTTTTCCGCTCTTTTCTTTTCTTTTTGCCTTTTGTGGTTTTTCCTCTCTTTTTTCTTTTTTTTTTCTTTTTCTTTTGGTTATGGTCGAATCCTATGGAGATTGCCTGCGTATCATGACCCCGCATGAATCAGACCAAGCGTAGTTCTTGCAAATTGAATGCAAAATTTTGTTGTTTTTGTTTTGAAGGGTTTTCCAAATTGTTTTTCTTGAAGGGAAACTACAAAAGCAGACTCAAAATAACAAAATACAGACTCGATGATAAAAAAACTAAATCAAGAGTACATCAAAGCTTCACATCCTGGGGCCCGCGGGGCATCACTCGGCATCGCCACAAGCCTGCGCAAGACTGAGAAGGCTTCAAGTCAACTATGACTATTTAAAGAAAACTGGCCATGTAATGACTTATTTTGACGTAAAAAAAACAAAGTGGCTATTTTTGCAAAATTTGGTTTATTTTTCTTTACGAAAACGAAGACTCGGTTTTACAGATACGGCCTTTTAACACTTCCGAAAGGGAGATTTTAAGGCTGTGCCCGCAAAACCGTTTTAAAATGATTCAGGGTGGCTGTTCTTGTAAAAACAGCCTTCCGATGCCCTTTAGGGACATTCGACTTATTTTCAACAAGAATGGCGTCACCCGACTTATTGGATAACAATTAAACTTTGGTATTTTTGGCTATTTTTGCAAAAGGGGTGGTTGGACCCGATGAGGGTTGCCTACGTATCTCACATCCGGTGAGAATCAAACCAGCGTAGTTCGGGCAAATAAAACGAACCATTTTCGAAAGCAAGACTCTTTTGTTTTTGTTGCCAAATACACTATTTCTGAAAGCAAGATTCTTTTTTCCATTTTCTTTTCAGTGGCAAATAAACAAACTAATTTGAAAATAAAACTCTTTTTTGTTTTTCCATTGGCAAACAAAACAAACTAAAAACTACTTTTCTTCATTTTCTTTCATTTTCGCAAAAAAAAAAAAATCCGACAGCATTTCGGCACTACTTGGACATTGGTTTTCTAATATAGGTAATTAACTCTCTACACTGCTATTTTCTCTTTTTCTCTTTTTTTGTTTTTTTTTTTAATTTTTCCCAGATATTCAAAGTCGGTCAGCATGCGAGTCCAAAACAGATAAATGCACAAGTAGGATGCATCAGGATGGTCCATTATTCCGGGTACACCTGTCATAGACGGACCCAACCCTTGTGTTGAGTCCCCTAAGTCATATGCACGTGATGCAAATAAACACTCCTACTAGGGATCCGGCATGAAGTCAAGTTATTCTAGGTTCAAAACCTCGGTATGTGTTCTAGACTGTGTACCCGAGCGGACAACTCGAGTCGAGGAGGGGGCTACGTACCGGGAACCAAAAGGCCATCCGGCTTAGTAACTTGTCCGGCCTCTTTCTTATTTTAAGGTATGACACTAACAGAATAGGGAGTCTCCACCAGTGAGCACATCCCCGAATGTGAGAAGAGAAGGGTTTCGGCACAGTTTATATATACAGTTCAGATAATATCAAAGCGGTAAAGCATTTAGCACATTTAGCATGAAACATGTAGGAAAATCAGATAAAGCCAAACATAACAATTATTCTAAGCTTGAATTCTTAAACCCTGAACCGAAGTTCTGGGTTTGTGTCCCCAGCAGAGTCGCCAGAGCTGTCACACCTCCTTTTTACACTACTACACCCACGAGGGCGTAAAGGAGTTTTTCCACTTAAAGGACAATCGGAACGGGATTTATTATTAGATTTCAGAGTCGTCACTTGGGAGATTAATGGTGTCCCAAGTCACCGGTTGAATCCCGAACCGAGGAGATTATGACTCTGTTAACAGTCCGCGAACCAGAAATCCGGGTAAGGAATTCTGTTAACCCGGGAGAAGGCGTTAGGCATTCCCGGGTTCCGTGGTTCTAGCTCGGTCGCTCAACTGTCATATTTGGCTTATTTATTTGATCTTGGTACATGTTTCAACTTATGTGCTTTCTAACTTTGAACCGCTTTTATTATCATTTAATTTTTTATAGAATTGCAACGTCGTGAAAACACGTCTCGAACCACGTCACATAAATGCACCCGTGGTTTTTGACATATTTCGACTTCGTTGAGATTTGGATTTGGGTCACATAAATGTGCACCCGTATTTAGGAATGTAAAATTATTTAAAGTGCGTGCCTAAAGAGACTATCGCGTTATTATCTTTGGGGAAGGCCGTGAAATTCGCTAAACGGCCCGTCCCGAGATCTAAATATTTTAGTATTGTATCTATTGAGGGCCCCGCAATTCGCGTTTTATTTAGCGAGGCTCGTCTCATTTATTGTTTAAAAGGGCAAACCTAAAAGCAACTATGGTTTTCTATTTATTTGTCTCTAAAAACAAAATAAAAGGTCCTAATTAATTTTTTACTAGATTGAAGTAGACTAAATGGTAACTCTGTATCAAACCAAACATCGGGCTCCAAAACAAACCCATCAGCGGAAAATCGCATTCAAACCTACGCCAAACTGGCCAGCCGCAAATCTCGGCCCAGGTCCAAACGTGAAAGGAATTAAAATTGGACCTAGGCCTACGTATCCGGTAGCCTGCAGTCCGGGGACTTGGCCGTTATATACCTGACTCTTAACTCAATAGAACCACAATTTACTTACACAAAGGTTTGCTGGATTTATTCAAACTACTATAAATGTTGTTCCAACAATTGGTGATTAAGGAGTTGCAATATTCACATTTGAATTAAGGAAACAATGCTCCCTCAAATTCCGTCTGGACTGAACGAAATCAGCCCAATTGATGACGCCTAAGGCTCCAAACTTGTGTGTTAAGGCAGAATCTGCTGCCTTTTATAGGCAGGAAAGGAGATAGAAGTTTCTAGAACACTTCATTCATTTCCCCCCCTAAATTAGCCTCCTTCCCCAGATGAAACTTGTAATCAATCCTCACATGTGACCTCCCCCAGAAATTATTCCCTCTGTTAAATCTCTCAAATACCCCCGAAGTTCCCTGAAGTTACTAACTATGTACCTTGACTCAACCTCTCTAAATAACTGTGGTTAAACTAACCAATTAACAAATTTCAGTTCAAAACTTACTCACTACTGATTTCCATATTACAAACTAATGTTTGTTAACCATGAACTAATTAATAACAACAATCACTATGAAACTAGAATGATCACATCATTGGCCGACTAAACTAATCAAAATCTGAAACCTCGACCACTAATTTACGAATTTCTTAACTGGAATCAAACATCACTTTGACAGAAATTAGAACCAAAATAACATCAAACAAAATCAAGCAGAACCCTAAGAAGTTTAACTCATGAAAGCAATTAATCGAAAGATGGCGAAAAACAAGATTCGAGTGCAGACTACGAGCAATAAGAACTCAATAGATTGGCAAACTATTTAGCTAGATTTGTCAATGAAACATTGCTGAGAAAAATAGAAGAAAGGAACAGACGGGGCTGGGGTATAAGGAAAGGTGAAATTAACATTCCGAGTGAAAGAAAATACCGTCTCTGAAAACGAAGAGTCGAACTCAAAAGCACTTCGACCAGTCAAAGGTAACTTGACCGGACCTCAACGAATCCGAAATGGATCAAAAACTCACATTAATCAACGGCTTTCGATACAGCCATTAACTAATGTAAGTTTTGACTCAAAATATGCCGAAAATCCACGAAGAGAGTTGAAGAAGCGAAAATCTGACAATTTCGGCCATTTGGGCTTTAGAGCTCGTATCTTGTGATTTGGATTTTGAAGGTTTTGAGGGAGATTTGAGGTTTATCAATTATAAATTAGGGAAGAGGGGATAGTGAAGGTGGTTTGGTATCAAATTGGTGATGTTTTGGACGGTAGCGCCGCCGTGGGCGGTGGTGGCGGCGCCTAGGGTTTGCTATTTGAGGCTTTTGGCTAAGGTTCGAAGGAAACCAAGCATGGACTCGAGATAAGGAGGTGGAGGAGAATATTTGGTGTAATTTTGGAGGCAGTTGCAGTTGCGCCGCCGACGGAGACGATTTTCAGCCGGCGGCGATGGCGGAGGGCAGTGAACTGTTCGAGGAAGATGGCTAATGTTTTTTAGGGTTAATGACAAATTCAGACACTTTAATTGTCTGAGATTGAAGCTGGGTCGTTGGATTAGAGTGAACGGATGGTTGAGATTGCAGGACGCCAAAACGGCGTCGTTTTGATGAGTAACAGGGCAGACCGGTGTTGGGGTGACAATTGGGCCTGGATTGGGGTATTTCACTTGGGCTGATCGATTTTGGCCCAAATTTGGTCTCCAATTAAAACCATTTTTTTAAATTGTGTTCCTTTTATTTCTTTTATCTATTTTTGTATTTCATTTTGTATTTTTTTTTTTTTTTTTCCAGACTTTATAAAAATGCAAAAAATAAAAATAAAGACCTAATATATTTTCAAAGTTAAGCTAATTAATTCCCTATTTCGCGACCAATTCAACAATTAACAATTAAAAATACAAAAATGGAGTATTTTTTTGTTATTTTCTCCATATTACGTTCTAAAAATAATTTAACCACTAATTAATCCTAAAATATGAAATTAGATCCTAAATGCAAGTGCCAAGATGTATTTTTTATATTTTCCATATGAATTAAAATGCACAAATAAAATGCAAACAGTTAACAGAAAATAACACAAAATTCACAAAATTGCAAAATAATGAAAGAAATCATTTTGTTTGAATTTTTGGGAATAATTCATATATTGGGCAAAAATCACGTGCTCACAGTTTGAAACTATTGAAAGAAGTTTTGAAAAGGATTTTATTGAACTGAGTCGTTTTTACGAGTTCATTGTTTTTACTGCATTGTTTTGGGATTTATACTGTTTTGTTGTAGCATTTTGGCGTGGCTGGCGTGTTTTCTTACTGCTTAGCTGCCTTTACTTTTATTACTTATGTTGATACCCAATTTTTCCCATAATATTTTCAAAAGTATGCCTTGGCATCAACCAGTATTTTTTCATACAATTTCTGCATTTTTAAAATATTTTAATTAATTTATCCCAGCATTTGTTTTATAAAACAATCACTGATTGCATTACAAAATAATTTTTATGGCTTAATTTTATCATTTGCAGTTGTACTAAGTTTCAATTATTGCACAAATAGCCACATTTGCATTTTTAGGATGCAATTGCAATTACTTTGCAATTATAGCCTATGCATGCGTTATTATATTATTTTACCATAAAATAGCCTTTTACATTTTTAAAAATATTAAATAATTATTTTAAATATTTTCAGGCATGAAAATCATTTTTTGCAGCCCATTAATTATTTTTAAAAAATCGTTTTATCAATTAAAAAGGTATTTAACAAATAGCCCCTTTTTATTTGGACCGAGCCTATTAAATTAGCCCAATTTTAACCTCCCCCCCCCCCCCCCAATCCCAATCGGGCCTAAAAACTACCCAGCCCAAACCCAGCACTCACCCGATCCACTTCTTGCCAAATCCTAGCCGTTGATCATTTTGATTAATGGTCCAGATTCCCCCTTCCATAATTAAACCTAGACCTAACCCCCCCAAACCCTCTCATTTCTCTCCGTCACCCGCCGTCATCATCTCCCTCTTCTCTCAAAACACTCTCGACCTAACCCTAGTTCTAACACGCTGTCACCAGTATAAATCTTCTCTTTATGAAGCTTCCATGGTTTCCCCGGCCAGTCTTGGCCTTCTACACGCTATGGCTCCTTGATTTTCTGGATCCTTGAGAAGATCTCGAAGAACCTAGTTGGTTCTGGTTTGAAACTTTGCTCGTTAGCCTGTCTCAGGCCATGGTTCGACCATGAGTGAGAACTTCTTGTTATTTTGTCACGAATCTATGAGTTTTCAACCTATTCTCTCATCTCTGCTATTTTCTTTTCTGAAAACCCTAGTTCACTATTGTCAACTCTTCTCAGATCTTCATAGATCTGAGATGATTTGGGTATTATCAAGTGTTTTCCTCCAATAACCCCTTTACTTTAATCGATTATCTCGCTTTTTAATCATTCTTCTTAAGCTAGGGTTTATCCCGAACTGTTTTCAAAGATTCTGCTAAGTTATTAATGTTTAATAAGATGTTTCTTCTTCACCTCGACTGATTTTTGCATGAGTGTTCAAACCCTAGTTGATTCTATATGCTGATATTTTTAGTCTATGCTTCGATTTTGAGTCTTTCAGCGTTACCAGTCGCATTAACTCATCCTGTATTTTTGGCTTACACGATTTTCCTTTGTCAAATCCAGTATTCTATAATTTTTACCCTAATTGAGCCCTATTAGGGTTCGAATCTTGCTTTCCGGCTAATTTCTATATTTTTGTGAAGTCTTTACTTAGTTTATTTTCTATTTATGGGAGTTGGTATATTCTTTCCAGAAATCATTGTTACTTTGAAATTTGGCTGATTGATTTGCTCTGTTAGAGATTTGTATGCCTAAGTCTTGCTTGATTCCCTTTTTACAGCCTTAATTTGTCATTCTTGCCTCATTTGATTACCTGTATACTTACTGATTCCTTTACATGATTCTTCCCTTAATTAGACCCCTAATTATTTTATTCTGAACTCCTTTATTTGGTTTTATTTGAACTTCATTCCTTAATTAGACTCCTTATTATTACCGTTTAGCTGATTGCCTTCAATTAAGGGAGTTTTATTCTGAACCCTTATATGATTGGATTCTGTGACTTCCTTAATTGACTGAAGTTGATTCTTTTACCTTATTTACTCTACTCTCGAGCTACTATATAAACTCTCTTATTTTAACTTCTTAAACACGAACACTAGTTCCTCCACACTCTCACACTCACAAAAGCTCTCTATTCTCTTCTGTTACTTGCAATTCTCACTAATCCAGCCGGCTGTAAGCCAAGGCTGGCTATTTGCACCATCTCTGCTCTATACTCTATATTCTCTCCTTGACTGGTATGTACTGATTCAATTCACATTCCAAAACTATGTGTTTTCTTTGTTGCTGCAGTTCATTAGTTGTGATTTCCAGTTCTATTTGGCTATTCTACTATCATATGCTCAGTGTGTAACCAGCTTGCTTAGATTACACTACCTAATTACTGTATCACTCGGCATGTTTAAGTTTGTTCTGTTAAAAGCTATAACTAGTATACTGTTTAGCATGCCCAATCCTGCTTTAGATAATTGCCTGAATCCTATTTGTTCACTAGTATGTCCAAGCTGCATTGTTTGTTTACTGCCTCACCCAGCATGTCTAAACTCTGCCTGTTCTGTATGTGATTAGTATTTCTAAAACTTTGAATGCTTCATGAAGTGCTTGTCTAGTTTGGTCATCTAAGTCTTACCTACTCTACTTCACTAATAAGATCCTGTTAAGACATCTAGTCCTTTCAAAGGTACTCTAGTTGTGTGTATTGGTCATGTCTAAAGACCTATGTGTTCTCAACATATCTTTGTAACTAACTTGTCGATTCCATAACTTCTTGAGGAATCTGTGTATTTGTTTGCTATCACTAAGGTGCATTCTAGGTGTCCCCTACCCCTTTCTCCTTGTGTGAAGTCTGTTTGCCAAAGTGTTTTTCTGAAACTGTTCTGGGACTGGTATTCTGATTTCAAGATGTTCTTTTTCATGCTTTTCCAACTACTGTTTTACTCAAACCAGTACAGGTTTTCAGAAAACTCTTTTCATTCCTAAGACCTTCCTTTATACTGTTTACCAAACTCTTTCAAATTATTATGCACTCTCACATTACTCTTAGATTACTAAGTCCTGCCCCTCTGGTATGTGTACCGCTTAGAGACCCTTGAGATCTCTTTGAACTCTGGCATATCAGGGCTGGCACTTCCACACTGCACATAAATCAATTCTTATTTGAGAAAGGTCTGGGTGTGAGCACTGCCCAAGATCCTTGAGGTCCTTAGGGAACTCTAACGCATCTAGACATAAATTGGGCTATGGAACTTTGGGCACTTGAGACTACTGAAGGCTTGGAAACTACTTTGGGCCTACTTCTGGACCCCTATAGATTAATGTATATTTGTATTTACGTAATTTATTCAGTTCTTGGTCTGTAATAATCTTTGTAAACAGATATTGGGGAAATTAGTAAACTGGGAGGGATTATTATACACATTTTGTTGGGGAATGGGTAGATATCCTGCCTATAGGATTTTAAAAGAATGCTTACATTCTCAGAAACCATGCCTGTAGGACGTTACAATATGTTGTCTATATATCATGCCTATAAGCTGTTACAATGTTTGTTCAATATTTTTTCACTTAGACATCATGCCAATAGGATTCAAAAATCAATCCTACATCCTAATAACATGCCTGTAAATTTGTTGCGATGTTCACTTATATATCATGCCTATAGGGTGTAATGTAACTGAGGTTCATTTCCCATTACAGCATGTATTCAAATTGCATCTCCTTAGAAATTATGCCTATAGGATTTAAAATCAGCTTTAATAGAAATCATGCCTATAGGGATTTCGCTTTAGTCAAATAAATTCTGCTTGCTTCACCTTGTGTTTAATTAGAAATCACGCTTATAGGATCTAAAACCAGTTTATTTAGACTTAAAATCAGTTTAATTCACACATGTAGGTTCTAAATCAGTTTAATTAACTGACCTACGCATCTCTTCAACGCTGTGTTAATTAAGATTACTAGAAAGCATGCCTATAGGATCCAAATTACCCTTTTAAAATTGTTTACTATTTTACCGCGTTCCTGATCAATGATTAGATACCATGCTTATAGGACATCACTATTATACGCCTAGGCAAGCCCGTAGGGCGACTAAAATTCTGCAATTGTAAAACTACGCCTTGTCATTTTGTGACTGCTCATATTCAACAGGTCTAAAATTAGTAGGCAAACTGAATAGGTCTTTGACACTTTGGTATTAACTCAATATTGCATATTCTCTGCTCACCTAGATATCCTGTTCTAGAGTTCCTCTTAAATATCTAAAAACTGTTGTTTGAGACGTGCACTCACTTGTTCTGTTTGTGGAGGGAAAATGTGCGCCTTTAATTGTTTCCTCTTTAATGTAGTCCTAATTTTTTTTGGTTGACGCCTAGATTTTCTCCTTTAAGTACCTTAGGATGGTCTAGAACTACCTAAATTAGAGTTCCTACATACCTCTAGGGTCACAAGGAAGGGACGGGTAATGCACGCATAGGATACCTTTCAAGGTTGCTAGAACGTTTTAGGCTATGACCAAGGGAAGGGAATTGGGTAGTAAGGATATGATGACTACGCGCTAATGTCACGTGTAGCCCCTCATTGAGGAGTGATTACCGGGCATTGTGTGGGTATGATCCTGTAGGCAAGTCAACCTAGGACTCCCCTTTCCCAATCCCATATACAACAACAACAACAACCCAGTGGAATCCCACTAATGGGGTTTTCCCAATCCCATATGTGTTTAAATTTTATAAACTTCCTTCTCTTTACATATACATGTGCAAATTGTTCAAATCTCTCTCTTTATCCCATTACCTAAATCGTACCTGTATTTAGAATATGAAAACATGCCTTTATTTGCAAATATGTGTTGAAACTGTGTACTTGTTCAAAATGACTGATTCATATAAGTTCGGCCGGGACCCACCGTTGTGGACCGCGAGGGGTGCCTAACACCTTCCCCTCAAGGTTATTTCGAGCCCTTACCCTAATCTCTGGTAATGCAACTAGTTACATGAGTTAATTACTTTAGGTGCCCTAACGCACCATAATCCGTTAGGTGGCGACTCTTCAAACACCAAATTCCCAAAAGGAAACGAGTCGACTCCCCATGAGTGTCGAAACCCGGACTTTCTCCGCAAGGAGGAAAAAAGGGGGTGCGACAACTTACTGAGTTGGCATACTCACATTACTCCATGCACCCTGTGTGCAGATCCAAGAGTCTCAGGTCACGCTAGCGAGTGCTGATTTGTCTTCCAGCAGGCTTTCGGAGTTGACTAGGTAGCTGCTTGGCGTTCGCAGCCCAGTGCTTCTCCTTCCTATCTTTATTCCGCTTTGTATTAGCTTTGTTTCAGACTATGTTGTATTTTCATATTCCTAGACGAGTTGTAGATGCTCATGACTGGTGACACCCCGATGTCGGGTTGTGTTTTGTTTCCGCACTATTCTATTCTACCTTACATTTGGGATTTTAGCTTATTAATAACTTTTAAATGACTTATTATAATTATTGGGTTGGTTTTGGGGGTTTGTGTCGGCTGGCCTAGTTTCACGATAGGCGTAATCACGATCGGGTCCGTTTTAGGGTTGTGACACATGTGCGACATCAATTACAATGATGCAAGCAAGGTAGGTAAAAAGTCTTTCCTGGAAAGTTGACTGCAACACTGTTACTGCACTGTAGCATGTGCAGGCAGCAACTTTCCAACTGGAGGTTGACTTCGTAAAGTCTCCTCGGGAACTAGTAGGGACCTGTTCCCTCAACTGTTCTTTCCACTCTAAATAGTTGAATCATAACACACGCTGAATCCCAACCTGGAACCTTGTGATCTTAAGGTCTTGTAAATGTGTAACATGTTCCTTATCTGGTTCTGGATAGTAAGTTAGTTAGATCATCAAAACACAAAGTAAAGTACTTATGACCAAAGTACTTGTAACCTATCAAGTTTTACTATACCTTGCTCTTTAGGCACTCTTAACTTTGATAAATCTTTATGCAATTCTGGTGCCTCAATTAATCTAATGCCTCTGTCTATTTAGAGGAAGCTAGAGAATGAGCTAGGAGAGATAAGGTCTGCACCAATATCTTTGCAGCTTGGAGACCAAACAACTATAATACCCGAGGGGATAGTAGAAGATGTCTTAGTTCGGATAGATAAGTTTGTATTTCCGGTGGATTTCATAGTGGTAAAGAAGGAGGAGAATAAGGAGATACCCCAAATCTTAGGAAGACCATTCTTAGCAACGGGTAGAGCAATATTAGATATTCATGATAGAAAACTCATGCTTAGAGTGGGTGATGAGACCGTAACTTTTGAGATGAATGTGGAAACGGGGGTGAAAAAAATAAGCCAGCTGCAAGTGTTGAGTGGAAGGTGAAGGGTGTGAAGGAAAAGGCTGCATTTAGTGAGAAAAATAAGTTTGGGGTATATCCCAAAAAGGCTGAGAAGAAGCTATCTGCGTGGATGTGTTCACTAGTTCGGGCGCGTGGAACGGATCCCGACTTTGATTTAGACCCTAACTAGAGATTCAGGGAAGTTTCCTCTACCTTATGCTTTTTAATTATGTATTATGGGGACATGCCACAACTTAAAGTGTAGGGTGGGGGATATTTGTATGTTGTATGTACTTTAGTCTTAGTTTTTTTTTGTTTTTTTTTGCTTTAGTTAGATTAATTGTTTTTGCTTTTTGTTAGTTTGAGTAGTAGAAATAATTGAAAAAACATAAAAAAATTAATATTTTTGACTTTTCCCGACGATGGATATCATTCGACAGGTTTCTTGAGGGACTAAAGTCGAAAGAGAAAGACCAAAAAGATTTTCATTTGTAGTTAGTGTAATAATTTCCCCTTGGTTTTTCTTTGGACCGCGATTCTTTTCCAAGGGTTTTGTTTGAACCGGGTGTAATTAGTTTTTATTTTTGTTAGAAGTAGGAAACCTTGTGCTAGGATTTGAATTGAAGCAATATCTCTTGACTTTGTTATGCCTTGAGAATAGTGAGTGCTTTAGTTGTGATGCTTAGGCTCAGTTTTTTACTCTTGTATAAGTACCTTAAATTGTATGATCTTAACTTTGCTTAACTGCTATAATTGGAGTGTCTTGATGAGTCCAATCCTGAGTGAGTCATGTGCCATGTGTGTGAGAGGTTTTGTTGTATTTTGTGCATTGCATTCGATGTCTAGAACTTGCCCCGTGTGTTTGCAAAGCGAAATAGTAGTTTTATTCAGTCTTGAAAGTGATATAGGCGTTTCTTTGTTGAGCCAATTATATGTTGTACCCACCTAATTGTTATATATCTTAGTTAACCCCTTTGAGCCTGTAATCCTGTTTCTTTGGCAACCACTTTACAAGCCTTACCCATTTATTTGAATTTACCATCTATTCGAACCCTTTTATCGTGAGCACTTGAATTTGTTATAAATTTAAAAGTTAAAGTGTGGGTGTTGGTTTGGCTTTTGAGTGGAACTATTGAAATAAGGAGAAAGGTGCACTGTGCTGAAAAAGTAAGAGCCACTTGAATCGAATTGAACAAGAAAAAAGAAAGAAATAAACAGTTGTTTTGTTGTGCCAATATTCCTTGATAAGTGGTAACTCTTGATGTAATTGTGCTTAGAGAAGTAAGGGAGTTGATATATATTGATGTGAAGGTGGAGCCAATGGTTTGACATAAGTGTGGGGTTTTGAATGTTAAATTGTATGTATTAAAGTGCTTAGGGAGGTGTAGTCACTCTTATATCTAAATGTATCCTACCCGTCCTGTGGCCTACATTAAAACCAATTAAAGTCCTATTTTATCCTTGATTGAATGAGCTTGATTAGTAGAGTAGTACACTATGGGCAAGCCTATGGTTCATCTTTTGTGGCATATGAATGTTGTTTCTGAGAGTGAGTGAATTCTTTCTATCTTGAGTTTCTAATTGTTCTTAAATTTTATTGTGTGTGGAACTACTCTCTATTGTTGTGTGAGGGCACTTGATTCATGAAGGAAAGGTAATGCTTGACCTCTATTTTAGAGTAAGTGAGCGGGTTATTAAAAATGTGTGGTACTTGTGAGTCAAATCTTAAGGCTAGGATGTTACACTATTGTGCTTAATCTGTTTTAATTATTCTTGGTGTGATGAGTTATGAGAATTGTTTAATGAGGTTGTGTCTATATGAAGTGTAGTTTGATTGCTCGAGGACGAGCAATGGGTTAAGTGTGGGGTATTGATGGTAGGCTATAATATCGTATTTTAGTTGCTTATTGCACTCGCTAGTGTTTTGCACTAATTGCGTGTTTTTTACCTTGTAGAAGTGATTTCGAGCTATGTAGATGTTATGGAATGAATTCAAGATATTTGGAGCCTTGAAGTCTGAGTAAAAGCCCAAGGGATAAAGACAAGATCACGTTCGGGGGTCGAGAACCACATCCGGATGTCAAAACGCAAAAAGTTTCACTCTGAGAAAAACACACAACAGCGGCGGCTATGTAAAAATGCTGCCTGTTGATTTTTCTATCTCTCTGAACTTCCCCACTAATTCCACTCATGGCGCATCGCTCCATGCGGTGCATCGGTGCAATTTTTACAGAGCCGAAATCCTATGTCACAGGAAAAGGTATTTACATCTAGGCCCAGCCCTACTTAGTATAAATACATGTAAAAATATTATTTTGAGGACTTTTGACACATCTTAGACCTAAGGAAGTTAAGGAGGAGGTGGAGAATAAAAAGCACAAGGATTTCATCATTCAATCATCACTCAAGACAAGAGTTTGGATCGTTTATGTTTTCCTTTGATTTAAATATATTAATGATGAATTGCTCCATATCTATGGAGTAGATGTCACGACCCGGATTTCCCACCCTCGGGGGTCGTGATGGCGCCTACTCGTAGAAGCTAGGCAAGCCACGAAATGCAGAAATCTTAATTCATTCGTTTTAATCCCTTTTAACAACTTAAAATAAACAGGCGATTAACATTAAATAATTGCGGAAGATGAAATCAAGCGGAAGACTTAGACTAATATAATACCAAAGTAAATGTGAAAATGCCAACATGTGCCTCTACCCAGAAACCGGTGTCACAATATTCACGGACTGTCTATGAATACTACATACAGATGTCTGAAGAAAAGAGATGCAGTCTGCCTCGGATACAATGAAAACAGAACATATAAGTAGATAGAAGAGACTCCCGGCCTGCGGACGCCTGCAGGACTACCTCGGGATCTCTGCACTGAAGGCTGGCTCCCCAAGTGCTACTGCCCAAATGCTGCCTCGGTATCTGCACATAGTGCAGAGTGTAGTATTACCACAACCGACCCCATGTGCTGGTAAGTGTCTGGCCTAACCCCGGCGAGGTAGTGACGAGGGTAGGACCAGACTCCAGATAAACATGTGCAGTTATATAATATACATCGGAAAATAACAGAAATAACAGTTTAAATGAGAGGGGGTACATGCTACGGGGAACATGTCAATTCAACAGGAACTAAAGAGAGATATGGAAGAACAGCTCAGAATCTACAACCAAACAATAATAAAAATGTTGTGGCGCACAACCCGATCCAATATAACATTTAGCACTGTTGCGGCGCGCAACCCGATCAATTATAACATTTGTTGCGGCGTGCAACCCGATCAAATATATAGTATTGTGTCAACGTGCAACCCGATCCAATATACATAGTATTGTTGCGGCGTGCAACCCGATCCATATTTAATATTGTTGCGGCGCGCAACCCGATCCATATTTAATATTGTTGCGGCGTGCAACTCGATCCATATATATATAATATCAACAACAACCATACCAAGTATCCCAGCAAGGGATCATCAATAACTACTCTATCCCGGCAAGGGATTCAACAGTAAAAAGAATAAACACGCCCCGGCAAGGGAGAATCAGCTATATCCAACTCAACTTCTACTCATCTCAGACAACACCGATACCCAATCATAAGTACTTTCCACGAAAAACAAACTCAATCCTTGCTCAATATCGAGGATCATCAATTAAAGCATTCGTAGTATCATTTAAGAACATAACAATTCGCAATTTAAGACTCACGGTCATGCTCCACACCAACGTATAGATACTCATCACCATGCCTATACGTCGTACTCGACAATAAGCAAATAGAAAATAGGACACAACTCCTAATCCCTCAAGCTAAGGTTAGACCAAACACTTACCTTAAACTTCCACGGCCAACTCAATCCTCAAATACCGGCTTTCCTTTCGAATTTGGCTCCAACACAATCGTATCTATACATAATCGACTTAATAACATCAATAAATGCTAAACAATCCAATTCCAATGCTCAATTATAGCTTTTTAATCATTCTTCCCAAAAACCCAAAAATAGACCCCGGACCTGCTTGGTCAAAACACGTGGTTCGCACCAAAACCCGATCACCCATTCACCCACGAGCCCGAATATATCATTTGTTTTGAAATCCGACCCCAAAACGAGGTCAAATTTCCAAATAATTAAAAAGCCCTAACTCTACCCAATTCCCCAATTTTCTACCATTTAAACCCTAAGATTATTGATAAAAGTTGATGAAATATTAGATAATTGAAATAAATCAGTTAGTGAGTGCTTACCTGTTTGGGAAGAAAATCTCTTGAGAAAATCGCCCTAGCTCTTCTATTTTTTGTGAAAGTTTGAAAGAAAATCGCTGAAGTTATGTTTTTAAAAAGACTCACTACCCGACTTCCGCATCTACGGCTCAGCGGTCGCATCTGCGTAACCGCATGTGCGGAAATATTGTCGCTTCTGCGAAAATGGCTAGGCCCCGCTGGGGCCGCACCTACGAGAAAAGGCCCGCTCCTGCGGAACCACATCTGCGAAAAAGTGTCCGCATCTGCGAAGCTAGACCGCATCTGCGACCCACTGTGTGCACCTGCGTGTCCGGATCTGCGGCCAAGGGACCGTAGGTGTGGTTACACCAGAACTGGTGCAACAACAGTGTTTTTCCTAAGTCTAAACACCCCGGAACCTACCCGAAACTCACCCGAGCCCTCGGGGCTCAAAACCAAACACACGTACTAACTCAATAACATCATATGAACTTATCCGTGCGATCAAATCGCCAAAATAACCTCTCAAACAACGAATTAAACCTCAAAATCAAAGAATTTTTCTCAAACTTCGTAAAGCATCAAATATTCCATTTTAAGTCCGAATCACGTCAAATGACATCCGTTTTTCACCAAATTTCACAGAATCATCTTAAATCATATATAAGACCTGTACCGGGCGCTGGAACTAAAATACGGGCCCGATACCAACATGTTCTAATCAAATTTCATTTCAAAATCCTGTAAACCATTTCAGAAAACAATTTTCTTTAAAAATTCATTTCTCAGGCTTGGGACCTCGGAATTCGATTCCGGGCATACGCCCAAGTCCTATATTTTCCTACGGACCCTTCAGGACCGTCAAATCACGGGTCCGGGTCCGTTTACCCAAAATGTTGACCGAAGTCAACTTAAATGCATTTTAAGTCAAAATTTCAATATTTCACAGATTTGTCACATAACAGCTTTCCAGCTACACGCCCGGACTGTGCACGCAAATAGAGGTGAAGATAAAAGAGGTTTTCAAGGCCTCGGAACATAGAATTCAATTTAAAAGCAAGTGACGACCTTTTGGGTCATCACATTCTCCACCTCTAAAACAACCGTTCGTCCTCGAACGGACAGAAGAAGGAAGTACCTGAGTCGGGGAAAAGATGGGGATAACGGCTCTGCATATCGGACTCGGACTCCCAGGTCGAGGCCTCAGGAGGTTGACCTCTCCACTAAACACGAACAGAAGGGAAACTCTTCGACCTCAACTGACAAACCTGCCGGTCTAGAATGGCCACCGGCTCCTCCTCATAAGACAAGTCCTTGTCCAACTGGACAGTGCTGAAATCTAGCACGTGGGATGGATCGCCGTGATACCTCCGAAGCATGGACACATGAAACACTAGATGCACGGTTGATAAGCTCGGCGGCAATGCAAGTCTATAAGCCACCTCTCCCACTCGATCAAGAACCTCGAACGGACCAATGAACCTGGGCTAAGCTTGCCCTTCTTCCCAAATCTCATCACGCCCTACATAGGCGACACTCGAAGCAATACCCACTCACTGACCATGAAAGCCAAATCTCGAACCTTGCGGTCGGCATAACTCTTTTGCCTGGACTGAGCTAAATGAAACCTATCCTGAATGATCCTGACCTTGTCCAAGGCATCCTGAACCAGATCCCTACCCAACAACCGAGTCTCCCCCGGCTCAAACCATCCAACCGGAGACCGACACCGCCTACCATATAAGGCCTCATAAGAAGCCATCTGGATACTCGACTGGTAGCTCTTGTTGTAGGCAAACTCTGCTAAAGGCAAAAACTGATCCCACAAGCCTCCAAAGTCAATGACACAAGCTCGGAGCATGTCCTCCAAAATCGGAATAGTCCGCTCGGACTGCCCGTCCGTCTGGGGATGAAATGCTGTGCTAACCTCAACCCGTATGTCCAACTCTCGCTGAACTTCTCTCCAGAAATGCGAGGTAAACTGCGTACCTCGGTTCGAAATGATAGACACGGGCACACCATGAAGGCGAAAAATCTCCCGGATGTAGATCTCAGCTAACCTCTCAGAAGAATAGGAGACTGCCACAAGAATGAAATATGCTGACTTGGTCAGCCTATCCACAATGACCCACACTGCGTTGAACTTCTTCCAAGTCTGCGGGAGTCCCGTAACGAAGTCCATAGTGATCCGCTCCGACTTCCACTCAGGAAGCTCAGTCCTCTGAAATGAACCACCGGGCCTCTGATGCTCGTACTTGACCTGCTGACAATTCAAACACCGAGCCACATATGCAACGATATCCTTCTTCATTCTCCGCCACCAATAATGCTGCCGCAAATCCTGATACATCTTCGCGGTGCCCAGATGAATAGAGTACCGGGAGCTATGGGCCTCCTCTAAAATCAACTCTCAAAGACCATCCACGTTAGGCACACAAACTCGTCCCTGCAATCTCAAGACTCCATCATCACCTAGCGTAACCTGCTTGGCACCTTCGTGCTGCACCGTGTCTCTAAGGACACACAAATGGGGATCATCATACTACCGATCTCAGATACGCTCCAATAATGAAGAACGAGCGACTATGCAAGCTAACACACGGCTGGGCTCAGAAACATCCAACCTCACGAACTGATTGGCCAAGGCCTGAACATCCAAAGCAAGCAGTCTCTCACCGATTGGAATATAAGCTAGACTGCCCATACTGGCTGACTTCCTACTCAAAGCGTCGGCCACCATGTTGGCCTTTCCCGGATGATATAAAATGGTGATATCATAATATTTCAACAACTCCAATCACCTCCTCTGCCTCAAATTCAACTCCTTTTGCTTGAACAAATACTGAAGACTCTTGTGATCCGTGAACACCTCACATGCCACGCCATACAGATAATGCCTCCAAATCTTCAATGCAAGGACAATGGCTGCTAACTCCAAATCATGAACCGGACAGTTCTTCTCATGAATCTTCAACTACCGCGAAGCATAGGCAATGACCTTTCCATCCTGCATCAATACTGCACCAAGTCCAATACGAGAAGCATCACAATAAACTGTATAAGGCCCTGAACCTGTGGCAAAACCAACACCGGTACCGTAGTCAGAGCTGTCTTGAGCTTCTGAAAGCTCGCCTCACACTCATCCGACCATCTGAACTGGGCACCCTTCTAGGTCAACCTGGTCATCAGGGCTACAATAGATGAAAACCCCTCCACAAACCGACGATAGTAGCTTGCCAATCCCAAGAAACTCCAAATCTCTGTAGCTGATGCTGGTCTAGGCCAGTTCTTGACTGCCTCAATCTTCTTCGAATCAACCTGAATACCCTCTACTGATACAACATGACCCAGAAATGCAACTGAACTCAACCAGAACTCACACTCGAGAACTTAGCATATAACTGACTATCCCTCAAAGTCTGAAGAACCACTCTAAGGTGCTGCTCGTGCTCCTCCTGGTTGCGAGAATATATCAATAAATCATCAATGAAGACTATCACGAACGAATCCAAATAAGGCCTGAACACTCGGTTCATCAAATCCATGAAAGTTGCTGGGGCATTAGTCAACCCGAATGACATCACCAAGAACTCATAATGCCCGTACCAAGTGCGGAAGGCTGTCCTAGGGACATCGGATGACCTAATCCTCAACTGATGGTAGCGAGATCTCAAGTCAATCTTTGAAAATAACCTGGCACCCTGAAGCTGATCGAACAAATCATCAATCCTCAGCAGCGGATACTTATTCATGATTGTAACCGTGTTCAATTGCCGGTAATCAATACACATTCTCATTGACCCATCCTTCTTCTTAACAAACAACACCGGCGCACCCCAAGGCGAAACACTGGGTCTAATGAAACCCTTCTCAAGCAAGTCTTGCAATTGCTCCTTCAACTCTTTCAACTCAGGCGGGGCCATATGATATGGCGGAATAGAAATGGGTTGAGTGCCTGGAGCCAAATCAATGAAGAAGTCAATATCCCTGTCGGATGGCATACCCGGCAGGTCTGAAGGGAATACCTCGGGAAACTCACGATCAACGGGCACAAACTCAATAGAAGGAACCTCAGCACTAGAATCACGAACATAGGCCAAATAGGCCAAACACCCCTTCTCGACCATACGCCGAGCCTTTACATAAGAGATAACACTACGGGTAGAATGACCAGGAGTCCCTTTCCACTCTAAACGGGGCAAACCCAGCAAGGCTAAGGTCACAGTCTTGGCATGACAATCCAAGATAGCATGGTAAGGTGATAACCAGTCCATCCCCAATATAACATCAAAATCAACCATGTCCAGAAGCAACAAATCTACATGAGTCTCAAGACCTCCAATCACCACAATACAAGAACGATGGACTCGATCTACCACAATAGAATCACCTAGCGGTGTAGACACATAAACAGGAACACTCAAGGGATCACTAGGCATGACCAGGTACGGTGCAAAATAAGATGACACATACGAGTATGTAGACCCTGGGTCAAATAACACTGAAGCATCTCTATCACAAACCAGAACGGTACCTGTGATAACATTTGTAGGTCGGCGTGCACCCTGATCCAATATAATGATATTGTTGTGGGTGCAAACCCGATCCAATTAAATATAGTATTGTATGCGGCGCTGCATATCCGATCCATATTTTAATATTGGTTGCGGCCGTGGCAACTCCGATCCATATATATATAAGTATCAACAACAACCAACCAAGTATCGGGCAAGGGAGGATCAATGCAATAACTACTCTATCCCGGCAAGGGATTCAAAACATAAAAAGAATAAAACACGCTCCCTGGCAACGGAGAATCAGCTATATCCAACTCTAACTAATCACTCATCTCAGACAAACACCAATACCCAATCATAAGCTACTTTTCCACGGAAAAAATCAAACTCAATCCTGCTCAATATCGAGGATCATCAATTAAAGCATTTTCGTGTATCATTTTAAGAACATAACAATTTCGCAATTTAAGAACTCTAACGGTCATGCTCCGCACCAACGGTATAGATTAAACTCTCACCATGCCTATCCACGATCCGTACTCACAATAAGCAAATAGAAAAAGGTAGGACACAACTCCTTTAATCCCTCAAGCTAAGGTTAGGAACCAAACACTACCTTCAAACTTCCACGGCCCAACTCAATCGTCAAATACCAGCTTTTTCCTTTCGATATTTGGCTCCAACCAAATGCGATCTATACATTCGATTAATAACATCAATAAATGCTAAACAATCCAATTCCAATGCTCAATTATAGCTTTTTAATCATTCTTCCCAAAAAACCCAAAAATAGACCTCGGAGCTGCTTTGGTTCCAAAACACGGTGTTCGCACCAAAACCCGATCACTCCATTCCACCCACGAGGCCCGATATATCATTGTTTTTGAAATCCGACCCCAAATAACGAGGGTCAAATTTCCAAATAATTTAAAAAGTCCTAACTCTTACCCAATTCCCCAATTTTCTACCATTCCTTAGAACCCATTAAGATTATTGATAAAAGGTTGAAAAACATTAGATAATGAAAGAAATCAGTAGCGATGTGCCTCTACCTGTTTTGGGAAGAAAATCTCATGAGAAAATCGTCCTAGCTCTTTCTATTTTTTTGGTGAAAGTTTGAAAGAAAATCGCTGAAGTTATGTTTTTAAAAAGACTCACCTACTGCCCGACTTCCCATCTAGCGGCTTAAGGGTTTCTCATTCTGCGCAACCGCACATGTGCGGGAATATTGTCCTTCTGCGAAAAATGTGCTAGGCCCTGCATGGGTGCCGCACCTCGCAGAAAAGGCCCGCCCAGCGGAACCGCATCTGCGGAAAAAGTGTCCGCATCTGCGAAGCTAGACCGCATCTGCGACCCACTATGCGCACCTGCGTGTCCGCATCTGGGGCTAAGGGGACCGTAGGTGCAGTTCACCAGAACGGTGCGACAACAGTTGTTTTTCCTAAGTCTAAAACACCCGGAACCTACCGAAACTCACCCGAGCCTCGGGGCTCAAAACCAAACACACGTACTAACTCAATAACAATAATACGAATCTTATCC
>NC_032000.1:26953112-26978579 GCF_001879085.1 Nicotiana attenuata | reverse complement strand
GTGCGATCAAATCGCCAAAATAACCTCTCAAACAACGAATTAAACCTCAAAATCAAAGAATTTTTCTCAAACTTCGTAAAGCATCAAATTTTCCATTTTAAGTCCGAATCACGTAAAATGACATCCGTTTTTCACCAAATTTCACAGAATCATCTTAAATCATATATAAGACCTGTACCGGGCGCCGGAACCAAAATACAGGCCCGATACCAACATGTTCTAATCAAATTTCATTTCAAAATCTTGTAAACCATTTCAAAAAACAATTTTCTTTAAAAATTCATTTCTCGGGCTTGGGACCTCGGAATTCGATTCCGGGCATACGCCCAAGTCCCATATTTTCCTACGGACCCTTCGGGACCGTCAAATCACGGGTCCGGATCCGTTTACCTAAAATATTGACCGAAGTCAACTTAAATGCATTTTAAGTCAAAATTTCAATATTTCACATATTTTCACATAACAGCTTTCCGGCTACACGCCCGGACTGCGCACGCAAATCTAGGTGAAGATAAAAGAGGTTTTCAAGGCCTCGGAACATTGAATTCAATTTAAAAGGAAGTGACGACCTTTTGGGTCATCATAGTTGTTCTCTTTAGCGTTTGATGGATTTGATGTATTGATACTTATTTGTGGATAATTAACTCTAGTTTTTATGTATTGAATCGTTTTGGATGTTGTAATCGTTGCATCTATATTCACTTGTTAATGTAATGGAGAGATGCATAACTTGTGATATCTTTGCATTATATCTTGTTGGTTGAATTCATTAATTCTTCTTAGCAATTGGAAGAGGCTAATTGAATTGTTGATTAAACCTAGTTAGGAGAATAATCGAGAGAGGTTCTCCTAAAGGCCAATCCACTAGGAATTCTTGCATATCTTCACGAGCGTAAATTGGTTCATCTTGTGAGGTTGAGACTTAATCGAGAGAGGAGTTTCTACTAAAAATTGAATTAATAACCAAGTGAATTCGAGAGACTCGCTTGAACATTAGAAGTGAATTATCTAGAGTTAGATCCCAAACATTTATCTTGCACCTATCCTACCAACCTTACCTTCTCCCAATTAATAACCTTATTTGCTCATTACTTGCGTTAATTGTCATTAGTCAATAGTTTAGACTCTTAGTTAATTTTAGTTTTAAATCACATAATTCTAAATCGTTGGTCATCTTGGATAGCAATCAGCTGTAAACTACGAAAATACTGTTTAACTCCAATCCTTGTAGATATGATAATATATTATACTGTATTCGACTAGCGAGCATATTTAGGTGTGTGTTTCATGCTCGTCAAGGAGGTAGGTATATTGTGTTCTTTCATGTGCTTAAGGTTATCTTAATGTTGATTAAGTTAAATGGATGGACTAAACATGAACTAGTGAATAAAGTTGCTAATTGAGGATACTTGGAGTTGTGAATTATTTTCTTTGTTATGAATATATGGTATAAGGTTGGAATCACTGAACAATGACTTCATTATCATGTTAATGATACCGTTAAGTTAAAGTAAGAAGTATATAAGGGATGATATGGAGGATATGGGTTCCAATCGGAGCTTGCCGCTCGTCGTGAAGTAGTTGTGACTTGTTGTTGTTATATGATGTCTTCTTATTGATACTTATATATCGTTGGATTTCTCTAGTTGTTTTTGTTGTTATATGGTATTGGAGGAGGCCCTTGTTACAGGGGAGATGCTGCCCAAATTTACATAAACGAGCTACTAGCTTAAGTTGCGGACTTAGCCTTTACTCAACACTGATTTTGAATCTCCTTATGCTATGGTAGATTGAGTTGAGTTATTTGAAGAATTGCTTGGAAGGTATTAAAGACTCAATGTGTTAAGGTATGTTAAGGCTAAACATTTTCTTCATTTTGGCATGATCTCGTAACTACATGTGTTTGATAACGATACATAAAGAGAAGTTCATATTCCTGGATTTATGTACAATATCCTAGTCTCATAAGTTACAATATTCTCCTTATCGAGAATTTATATTCAGTTAAGTATTGTCTTCTTCCAGACAAGAGAGCAGATCTCTCTCTCTCTCTCTCTCTCTCTCTCTCTATATATATATATATATATATATATATATATATATATATATATATTACATACAGTATTTCAGTATTTTCTCCATCATCGAGCTATAATCGGTGGGCAGGCCCCTATTGGGCAACCTCTGTTTAGATGGTCAGTTATATACCGAGCCTACTGTGGTCGAGCGCCTATGAGTGGGCCCAGAATGGCTGAGATACAGAGTCTAGTATGGCCGAGCGCTTATGAGCGAGCCTATTACGGCAGAGCAGTTATACGTACCGAGCCTTATAGGGCCGGACATCTATTTTACTTACTATATTGAGAGAGTTGAGTTAGTACCAGTAGGTGAGCATATCTTCAGATCACCTTTGACTCCTAGTTACTTTCAGTTATTATATTTTCAGTTCAGTTTTAGCTTTCCGTTATTCCGTTGCCTTACATACTCGGTACATTATTTCATACTGACGTCCCTTTTGCTGGGGACACTGCATTTTATGCCTGCAGGTCCTGATAGATAGCTGGATAGACCTTCCCAGTAGACAGAGTCAAACATCAGCTCGGTTGGTAAGCTCCACTTCCTCGGGGTTACAAATCTAGACCATGGAGTCCCGACCATGATACAGTTTGTTATCTCTAGAGGTTTGTAGATGAGTCCTGTAAATTTTGTATGTTAGTATTGTGGCCTTGCTATCCCTGTGTGTATGTTCAGTTTGGTATTGCTGGTTATGATTGAAGAGAAAATTTCTGACAACCAAAAAAACAAAAAAAAATCTAGGACTTTTGCTTCTTAATCCATGCCATGCAATCCGGCTAAAAATGATGAACCAACTACTATTTTTGCAAGATAGCACTAAGACAGTACGTGGAAAAAATATCAGAATCATAAACTACTAGAGAAATAAATTAATACATTACCTGAGCCTTCTTTTGCCTTGCTTTCCGCAATTTTCTCAACCCTTTTACCATAGCTTTCTTCTTAGCGTCTTTCTCTGCATGGGAAGAGAGAAATACAATTGTACATCTTATCTAGCCACAACACAACATAAAACATATTTTTATTGATTGGTTTTCTAGCTGAAAAATGAGAAACAACACATGCCAAAGTAAATTAACTTGATTAATATATCTTTTGTCCCCAGTGGCTTTATGATGTAATAGCTAACAGACAAAATTAGACAGAATACAACCATCAAATTTATTTTGGACAATGGATAAAATATATTCTCTTATTAATGTTACACCCCAAGTTTTCATACGTGAGAGTACGCCGTAAGTCACTGATGTAAGCTCGAAAATGAGATTATATTTGGGAGCAAATAAAGTAAGTTAATCATGTTACCTTGGAGGTTAAAAATATTTAAGATCATGAATAACAAGTACCAAAAGGGTTGGAAAGCTTAGTCGCTAAACGAATTGAAGAAAATAAGTTTCGTCCAAAATCGATAAGTTTGAAATGATATAACATATTCTTTTGGGGTGAGACTAGGGTGATTAACATGATGAGGAGGTTAAGTTATGAGTTATTGTAGTCGTATGATTTTCGTGTGTTATGTTTTTAATTCAAACGGGTTATGGAACAAAAGTTAGCAAAGGTCATCACAAGTTGCATTTATAATGTGCTGAAATTTAGGTCAAATGTAGATGCGCTTTTCTCCCAATATACTTGGAATCAATGGGTGATCTACATATCAAATTGAAGATATATGAGTCTAGTTTCCAACGCATTAAACTGTTCGTCAATACGGCATCGGAGTAGAGAGATATTTGTATTTTTGCGAGACTGCACGGGTTGGTAGGTGACAAGTAGGTGCATCACCTACTTGCCAAAATGAGAGGACTTAATTAAAAGCCCCAAAGTCGGCCAAGAGGGGTCTTTTAAGGGAATAAAAACTGATTTATTTCACCTGTATTTCAGACCAAGAAAACCTAATTGAACCCCTGCAACTCCTCCCCCAAAATCCCACACAAACCCTAGGGTATTCCGGGTGTTGCGACGCGATTCTAGTGCTGAAAAGTCCGGACAACATGCTAGTTTCTCTTTCTCCTTCTTGTATCCGTGTTGAGGAACTTATTTTTGATGAAAAAGGACCAGGTTTCGTGGGTGATACTCAGTACAAGGTAAGTTTATGCTTCTCTTTCCATTATCTATGCGTTTGCGAGTTGTAACTCGATCGTAAAGAATAGACCTAGGTAGTTTCGGAAGAATGGTATGTTGTTTGATCTTGTGCAACGGTTGGCTGGTTGTGAACTTATTTTTAATTTAAATTCATGGATGGTTTATTGGATAAGAGGTGTAATGATGTACTTTTGGTTGTATTTCTCAATTTGAAAGAAAAGACAAGTCGAAACGTGTTTAAGTAAACCGAAAAATTATGTTTGAGTTGATGAACTTGTGGGACTGTGTTTGGGCTGTTTCGTGTTGGTATTGGGTTGTCTCTTTTACTACTATTTTTATGGAGTTGAGAGGAGGAAGAGTGTGGAGAAACACCACATAATGGCAAGGTTGTTTGTTGGTCGTTCGTCATAACATTTTCGGATTGTTTGACACTATTATGGTTGTCGTGTTGTGTATGAAGTGATAGGGGTATGTTGGGCTGTTTGTGATTGTTTTGACTAGTGTGAAGTCATATATATAGGGGAGGTGCTGTCCGTTTTATTGTAAAATAGGTTGTGGTCGATACATAATAGTTACGACGCTTAAACGATAACGAGAGTGTCATTTCTCTTATTGTAGACTAAGGAGCCGTGAAATTGCATAGCTTGAGGTTGGGAAGAATATACAAGGTATGTTAAGGCTCTTCCTTCATTCTTTTGGCATGATCTAAAGTGAAACGAACATAAACGATACGCTATTTCATAATGAATCTACTCCTAGCAACTAAGGTTGTTCATGTTATTCTTTCCTTACAAAGTTATTCCAAGAAAGTATATATGATCCTTGAATCCTAGTGAAGTTCATATTGATGGTATGATGTCCATAATGTTAATTGGTGGTGCAATGACCTTATGTCACTCCAAAAGGTTTGGAACGTGACTCCATAAGTCCAGCATGTATTATATATGTATCTGCTTTACTTTACCGAGCCGCGCTATAGTCAGCCGGGTATGAAACCTATTGTGCAACCACTAATCAGTTGGGTTTACCGAGCTCCACGTGGCTGGGTATGATTCTACCGAGCCTTATGATGGCCGGGTACGTTTTTACCGAGTCCTCTTTGAGGCCGAGTATGATATGATGATGATGATGCCCACTGAGGCGTATGTTTTTAAAAGCTTATGTATATATATGTATTATGCATTTCATGTCAGTAGCCCCCAGAGGCACTCAGATGTTACAGGTTGTATCTCCTCTATCTCTCTTTACGTTACTGATCTTGTTTATGCTTTCCTGCCTTACATACTCGGTACATTATTCATAGTGATGTCCCTTTTGCCTGGGGACGCTGCGTTTCATGCCCGCAGGTCCCGATTGATAGGTTGACAGTCCTCCTAGTAGGTTATCAGCTCAGCGGAAGGTGCTGGTGCACTCCATTTGCTCTGGAGTTGCCTATTTAGTCAATATGCTTTGGATATGTATTGATCAGTATGGCGGGGCCCTGTCCCGACCATTATGGTTTTATTTACTCTTAGAGGCTTGTAGACAGATGTCAGGTGTATGGATACTTGTATGGCCTTGTCGCCTATGTTTTGAGTTTACAAATGGTCATGTCGGCCTTATAGGCCCGTATGTCACATGTATAAGTTTGTATATCATGTTGGGTTCTCATATGGTGAGTATTCCCTTATGCTTTATTCTTGTTATCTCATGACATATTTTCTAGCTCATTTACCCTTGATAGTATGATAAGAAAGATATGTTACGTTGGTACTCGGTTGAGTAAGGCACCGGGTGCCCGTCGCGGCCCTTCGGTTTGGGTCGTGACAAAAGTGGTATCAGAGCAGTTCTGTCCTAGGGAGTCTACAAGCCGTGTCTCGTAGAGTCTTGTTTATGGGTGTGTTGTGCACCACACTTATAAGCAGGAGGCTGCAGGGCATTTAGGACTATTACTCTTTCTTCTTACTCTAGATCGTGTGATAGAGCTCAATTGTAAGAATTCAAACTTCTAAATTCTATTTTATTCGTAATACAATGATACCTACATCGAGAAGGACAGTTGGTTAGAGATTGAATGTGGCTCTGGAAGAGCTGAGTTAGAGGAACTCGATTTTACATCACACTGATGATGAGTAAATGTAAGTTCTTCAGCAGATCATCTGTCTACTAAGATGTATGAGCTTCTTGAGAAGGAGCCCCAAGGCATGGATATCTATCCACCCATATGGTAAAAAGCAACAAGAGAATCAGAAGGTAGATACAAGTTTCAACAAATAAAAGAAGCAAGGTGGCGAAGGTTACCAGGTACCAGTTAATGAAGGTTCAGTATTTACAATTCAGGCAGAGAAATACATGCATTCTAAGTTACCTTGACTAGTAACAGAGTTATATACAATTGACCACACCCATCTCAATTATGCCCTATGGAGCTGACAAATATAATTTAAGAGAATGATGTAATATGAGGATCAAGCTGGGATTAGTGTAACCAAAAATTATGGATGGATTGTTATCATTAGCTAACATTTCCGAAGGGTAGTGCAGATGTGGTAATAGATCTCCTTTTGAGACACCCAGATGATGAACTCTAGAATAGTGCAATCAGATATGAATACTAGAATATTCAGAAATTTCAGAAGATAGGCAGTGGAATCCAAAAAGGGATAAATATTTACCTTAGTATGACTCCCGCCCCTAGAGAGAGAGAGGGAGAGAGAGAGGGAGAGAGAGAATTTTAGGCATCTCGAAGAGCCAGTGAGATGAAGCAAGGGGAGCTAAAAGTGAAAGGACATTTTGTTGAAGTTTTCAGAATAAAGTGATAGACGTAAAAAAAATTGATGAAAATGACAGAATTATAGAGTCTATAGTTAAGTGAAGGAAAAAGATGAGAGGTGACAGGCCTTGAAACAACAAAGGAGTATAGGCCATAAAGTCGTATCTTCTTTTCGAGAAATAAGTTCGCAACTCTAACGCGATTACCGGGAGGAAAAGATATACTCCCAGAGTAGTAGAAATCAGTATGGGCTGGTAACAAGATAAACTAAACATGAACTAGGGACTAAATGATATGATAATAGTCGGCATCATGAGAATTTCAGAGGTTGCATTCCGGCGATAATAGAATGGATGACAAAAGAATACCCTTGAATGGTCATTCAGGAAGTCGCTTCCCTAAAGCAAGCAATATGAGCAAAGTTAAGCTTAAGGGACTATGTGCGCCAGTTACACTAAGTGTCATCCTCGCGAGCAAGGAATTTTGTTACCCTTGGTACAAAAAGCATTACCACAAGGCGAGTAAGGGTAATCGATGATGTAAAAAGACGTCAAAGATATAGAGGTAAAACATCTATAGGTAGATCATCGTAGCTCCAGCTCTTAGTACTCCCTTAAAGGGGGGAATATGGAGTGATATGGCATGAAGTCAGAATTTAGTGGTTCTAGTAATCATGGGGTGGTAGAAGAAGAATGCGGTAATGTGAAAAAGGGATGAGATTGCACTTATTCAAGGCCTACAGATATGCTACGATACTAGTGCATTATGCAAACATGACGTCAAGGAAAGGAAGTAAGGGTTCCTGTCCGAATTGTCATTGATAGATAAGGAGCCAATGCAAGAGGTAAGTTAAAACAAGGGAAATAACCCAAGAAAGATTACGCGGAACATTGATGTAAGAATAGGCCAACGAGTAGTTGGGAGTTGATTAAGGAAGACCCTAGTTATGGCTAAACAGGAGGTTATAGACGAGTCAACAGATCATGCAAGATAAACGTAGTGAATCCTAATATAGTGAATTTAGTCTCGTAGATATGACGTTATAAACCTTGAGAAATGCTCAGATAGGAGTTGGGGTATTTAAAGGTATTGTATAAGTATTACGAGAATAATGGAGAGTGTCACTAAGGAGACAATCAAAATCTGATTTTAGAAGTAATCCTACGAGCACAACGGAACGGAGGTATGTAAGTAAGGATGTTTGTAGGCGAGTAAGAATATAAAAAAATTCCTTCGTGTATACTGTATAACA
This sequence comes from Nicotiana attenuata, assembly GCF_001879085.1. Lineage (NCBI taxonomy): Eukaryota > Viridiplantae > Streptophyta > Magnoliopsida > Solanales > Solanaceae > Nicotiana > Nicotiana attenuata. The sequence goes on along the minus strand of NC_032000.1, from coordinate 26,970,417 downwards.
AGATCACAACTTTACAAGATCCAGAAGGTCTCCTAAGTACTACCACGAAAGACTAGCTGAGGAAATAAGGAAGAAGGTTTCCACCTAAGCATAGTGACCTAAAAAGGAAATGATCTTGTAACAACAGTCTCACTACAATATTGTATACACTCCATAAGAATGTGGCACCTATCGTGGCTAATGAATGGAAAAAAAAAATCAAAGGGGATGTTTGATATCATATGAGGTACAGGAAATTACAGTATTCGTGGGCAAAAAGACAGGCCAAGTATTCATGCAACAAGTGATAGAACGACTAGCAAAAGTAATTGCTTACATTTAAGGACAACTGAGAAGGCACGAAAGGAAATTTATGGTGGTAGCAAGTTTAGAAGGTTGCGAGTAGTATACACAAATATGTGTAAGTTGCAAGCAAAAGTATGGTAGAGTGAAAAGGTTTTGGGTAGATGTAAGTAAGGGTAAGAAAAGGTGAGTTAGAAGCTGATAAGAATAGGTAAGACCTCGGTATTAAGCCCATCAAACAAGAGAGCTGATGGTTTATGTATGTTATAAAAGGCTCAGTATAACTTGAATGAACACAAAGGAGTCTAAGACTAGGTGCATTTAGAAGAGATGGAATGATGCCCTGGCAGTAGAATAAGGGTGTAATTGTGGTAAATTATAAAAGGATGACATTTAGGCCTTTGATTGAGGAAAGTTAAAGAGAAGGGATTTTATGAATTGCACGGGATTGGAATACCCCCATAAGATGAATCATATTAGGATGCAATGAAATACGGTTATTGAAGTATAGTATCGTCCCTAGGTGGATCGGGCAAATCACTTCAGATATTCCCCGATGAGACATGAGCCGTAGTGACATTGTACTACGTAAGGGGTTTCAGGTTATCAACGGTAGATTATGGATCAACATTAAGGTGAATCACCAATGGATGGATAAAAGTTGCAAAGTATGAGATGAGATTAGACCGTCATTATTAAGATGAACAGTAACAAGGAAGCATTAAATGACTTAGATTTATACATATAAGATAAGTAGTGAGAGAATAATCTGAAGTTGGGTGGCAGACCTCGGTAATAATAAATCGAAGTAAGAGTTAGGATATAGTATGACCTACCTAGATATAGTAAAACCATACGCATAAAAACCCGAGGCTATGAAGCAAGGTATAACAATAGTTGTACGTTCGACAAAGTACCAAGCGAAGAACTTTAGTACAGCTATAGATCCCTAGAGTGACATCTTGTCATAGTTCTGTATATGTTCACAAAGTGAGGTCTAGAGATTGGCTAAAACCAGGAGGAAAAAGGAGAGAAGAGTCGCATGGACACATATACAAATACACGGTTGTACATGATGCATGACAGAAGCTAACAACAGTTACGAGATTAAAAGAATTCTGACCACAGGTCGTGGTGTGAGAAAGAGGCCTAAAGGGGGGAATACCATGGCCTTTGGATTTATTTACAGAATATTTTCCTAGTTGTCAAGGACAATATTAAAGTATTCGTAAGAGCTAAAGGTTATGAGACTGATAAATGCATTAGTCAACATTCGAGGACGAATGTTCCAAAGGGGGGAATGATGTTACACCCCAAGTTTTCATACGTGAGAGTACGTCGTAAGTCAATGATGTAAGCTCGAAAATGAGATTATATTTGGGAGCAAATAAAGTAAGTTAATCATGTTACCTTGGAGGTTACAAATATTTAAGATCATGAATAACAAGTACCAAAAGGGTTGGAAAGCTTAGTCGCTAAACGAATTGAAGAAAATAAGTTTCGTCGAAGATCGACAAGTTTGGAATGTTATAACATATTCTTTTGGGGTGATACTAGGGTGATTAACATGATGAGGAGGTTAAGTTATGAGTTATTGTATTCGTATGATAGTCGTGTGTTATGTTTTTAAGTCAAACGAGTTATGGAACAAAAGTTAGCAAAAGTCATCACAAGTTGCATTTATAATGTGTTGAAATTTAGGTCAAATGTAGATGCGCTTTTCTCCCAATATACTTTGAATCAATGGATGATCTACATATCAAATTGAAGATCTATGAGTCTAGTTTCCAACGCATTAAACTTTTTATCAATACGACATTGGAGTAGAGAGATATTTACATTTTTGCGAGACTGAGCGGGTTGGTAGGTGACAAGTAGGTGCATCACCAACTTGCCAAAATGAGAGGACTTAATTAAAAGCCCCAAAGTCGGCCAAGAGGGGTCTTTTAAGGGAATATAAACTGAGTTATTTCACCTGTATTTCAGACCAAGAAAACCTAATTGAACCCCTGCAACTCCTCCCCCAAAATCCCACACAAACCCTAGGGTATTCCGGGTGTTACGACGCAATTCTAGTGCTGAAAAGTCCGGACAGCATGCTAGTTTCTCTTTCTCCTTCTTGTATCCGTGTTGAGGAACTTATTTTTGATGAAAAAGGACCAGGTTTCGTGGGTGATACTCAGTACAAGGTAAGTTTATGCTTCTCTTTCCATTATCTATGCGTTTGTGAGTTGTAACTCGATCGTAAAGAATAGACCTAGCTAGTTTCGGAAGAATGGTATGTTGTTTGATCTTGTGCAACGGTTGGCTGGTTACGAACTTATTTTTAAGTTAAATTCATGGCTGGTTTATTGGATAAGAGGTGTAATGATGTACTTTTGGTTGTATTTCTCAATTTGAAAGAAAAGACAAGTCGAAACGTGTTTAAGTAAACCGAAAAATTATGTTTGAGTTGATGAACTTGTGGGACTGTTTTTGGGCTGTTTCGTGTTGGTATTGGGTTGTCTCTTTTACTACTGTTTTTATGGAGTTGAGAGGAAGAAGGGTGTGGAGAAACACCACATAATGGCAAGGTTGTTTGATGGTCGTTCGTCATAACATTTTCGGATTGTTTGACACTATTATGGTTGTCGTGCTGTGTATGAAGTGATAGGGGTATGTTGGGCTGTTTGTGATTGTTTTGACTAGTGTGAAGTCATACATATAGGGGAGGTGATGTCCGTTTTATTGTAAAATAGGTTATGGTCGATACATAATAGTTACGACGCTTAAACGATAACGAGAGTGTCGTTTCTCTTATTGTAGACTAAGGAGCCGTGAAATTGCATAGCTTGAGGTTGGGAAGAATATACAAGGTATGTTAAGGCTCTTCCTTCATTCTTTTGGCATGATCTAAAGTGAAACGAACATAAACGATACGCTATTTCATAATGAAACTACTCCTAGCAACTAAGGTTGTCCATGCTATTCTTTCCTTACAAAGTTATTCCAAGAAAGTATATAGGATCCTTGAATCCTAGTGAAGTTCATATTGATGGTATGATGTCCATAATGTTAATCGGCGGTGCAATGACCTTATGTCACTCCAAAAAGTTTAGAACGTGACTCCATGAGTCCAGCATGCATTATATATGTATCTACTTTACTCTACCAAGCCGCGCTATAGTCGGCCGGGTATGGCACCTATTGTGCAACCACTGATCAGTTGGGTTTACCGAACGTGGCCGGGTACGATTCTACTGAGCGTTATGATGGCCGGGTACGTTTTTACCGAGTCCTCTTTGAGGACGGGTATGATATGATGATGATGATGCCCATAAAGGCGCATGTTTTTAAAAGCTCATGTATATATATGTATTATGCATTTCATGTCAGTAGCCCCCAGAGGCACTCAGATGTTACAGGTTGTATCTCCTCTATCTCTCTTTACGTTACTGATCTTGTTTATGCTTTCCTGCCTTACATACTCGGTACTTTATTCGTACTGACGTCCCTTTTTCCTGGGAACGCTGCATTTCATGCCCGAAGGTCCCGATTGATAGGTTGACAGTCCTTCTAGTAGGTTATCAGCTCAGCGGAAGGTGCTGGTGCACTCCACTTGCTCTGGAGTTGCCTATTTAGTCAGTATGCTTTGGATATGTATTGATCAGTATGGCGGGGCCCTGTCCTGACCATTATGGTTTTATGTACTCTTAGAGGCTTGTAGACAGATGTCAGGTGTATGGATACTTGTATGGCCTTGTCGCCTATGTTTTGAGTTTACAAATGGTCATGTCGGCCTTATAGGCCCGTATGTCACATGTATAAGTTTGTATATCATGTTGGGTCATCATATGTTGAGTATTCCCTTATGCTTTATTCTTGTTATCTCATGACATATTTTCTAGCTCATTTACCCTTGATAGTATGATAAGAAAGATATGTTACGTTGGTACTCGGTTGAGTAAGGCACCGGGTGCCCGTCGCGGCCCTTCGGTTTGGGTGTAGGAAAAGTTGGAAAGGCACATGACAAGTTTATGTTTATCAAGAGAGGGTATGTCACCTTCTCCATATGTTCGCTTTATTTGGTGAAACAGATAATTTTGAGCCAAAGTCAAAGACAAAGTCGGACAGGTGCAGGATAAGTCGAACAAGCACATAACAAGTTGGACATGCGCAAGACTATTTGGACAGGCTCAGGACAAGTCGGACTGGCGCAGTATCTTTATTTGTACCTAGAACACTAGCTTCATCAGTTTCAAGCACATAAGAGTTAAAAGAGATAATCGACTAGCACAGAAGAGTTGCCCGAGGTAGAAAAGTTTATACTTGCATTTCTAGAGAGAGATAATCGACTAGCACTAAAGCGAGCAAAGAATACAAGACAACATCACCGTAGTGTAGAAAAAGAATGGGTATTGAATAGTAGGGCCAAAACACTCGCTGGCAAGCAAATCCCTGAACATTCGGAACTGAACATAGATATATATACTTCTGTAAATATATATTTCATCTTTATCGGCCAATAGAAAAGCTTTTCTTTGGTAGCACATGTTGCTAAGGAAATAAATATTTTAGCAAGCCTCATATATAGTTGTATTTAATCATGTACAGTTATATCTAGTCTTTTATTATATTTTTTCAAGGGGTAGACTTTCCAACACTCTATCTTACTTTTTTGTGGGCTAAAAAAAGTTTACACCCCTTCCAGGTGTGTAATGATATATGAAACAATATGGCCTCAAAATTCTGTGCTTAAAGAAGGAATTAATAATAGTTGGTGCTACAAAATGAAGAACAAATCTATCCATAACAATGAGTTCCAAGTAACGTAAAATTATCTTGTACTAATATCAATCTTAATTTATTAGAATAACGTGTTTTGTTCATAGCATCTAGCGTATTTTTCCGCCTAAAATGAAGTTTTTGTGTGAGAATTTTAAATTCTAAAACTATATAGTCGAACCCACAAAGGAATTTGTTATTATATTAGACAACGACATATGATCTGGAGCGTCTATGCAATATATCATTATCAAGAATATGGAAGAAAAGATTATGTATTAATGTTCCAAACGTACTCTTAAAGGCAAAAATAACAAGCCATGGCGCTTTTAATTGATGCAGCAACGGAGAGGACTTTGGTCTTTCCTGTGGCTAATGCTATATACTTCTTTTTCTATCATCTCTCTTTGTTCTTTCTCCCTTTTGGACTAATCCGCACATCGCGCAGGTACGTATACTAGTATTAGTAAAAGGAGAGGAAAAAGCCCTCTCTTTAAGCCAAGTGGCATCCTAGAGAAAAATCACATGGCATAAGTGGTTAATTATTAGTTAGTTAGTTAATAATAAGTTATTGGTTATTGTTTTTGAATTTAAATATCTATAAAATAATAAAATAAAATATTTTATAATAAAAAAAGAAAATTAAAAAAAATTGTCCATTCAAATTGGAGAGTAGTTTCAAGTTAAAGTATTTAAATTATTTTAAAATTAAAAAGTAACCTATATATTATTAAAAGGAGAGAAAAAAAATCATCTCCTTAAGCCAAGTGGCAGCCTAGAAAAAGCCGCATGACATAAGTAGTTAATAATTAGTTATTTAGTTAATAAAAAGTTATTGATTATTATTTTTGAATTTAAATATCTATAAAATAAAATATTTTGTAATAAAAAATGAAAATTAAAAAAATACTGTCCATTCAAATTAGAGAGTAGTTTCAAGTTGGAGTATTTAAATTATTTTAAAATAAAAAACTAAAATTATTAAAAATCTATATATTATTACATGGAGAGGAAAAAATCCTCTTCTTAAGGCAAGTGAAAGCCTAGAAAAAGCCACATGGAATAAGTTGTTAATAATTAGTTATTTAGTTAATAATTAGTTATTGGTTATTATTTTTATTTGATATTTATAAAATAATAAAATAAAATATTTTATAATAAAGATTAAAAAAATTGTCCATTCAAATTGGAGATTAGTTTCAAGTTGGAGTTTTAAAATTTATTTTAAATTTAAAAACTAAAATTACAAAAAATAAAAAACTGCCAATTTTTCTTTATTTTTAAAATAATTTTTGTTTTTCTTTTTAAAATAAAAAAATTATTTATTCAGAAAATATTATTGAGAATAATAGAATATACAAAATATGTATATTCTAATATATTATTAAAAGAAAGTAGCATACAAAAATTTAAATAAGGTAATATGCTACTAAAAGAAAGTAATCTTCTATTATATTATAAAAAGAAAGTAGTAGACAAAAATATTAAACAAAGTAATATGCTAATAAAAGTTTCTATTAGAATAATAATACTAAATATTAGATAATATAATTAAATAAAATACAGAACAAAAAAGTTATTCAATGGCTATACAACTCTCTTTAATTTAATAGAGATTTTATTCATTAAAATTTAGATAATATTATCTAAAACAATAGGATAAAATGTAAAATAAAAAAAAAATCTTTCAAGATTAATAAAATATATATCTTCTATTACATTACAAAAAGAAAATAGTATGCAAAATTATTAAACAAAATAATGTGCTAATTAAAATTTCTATTACCAATGCAATTATATTAAATATTGGATAATATAATAAAAAAATACATAACAAAAAATTTATTCGATGACTATATAAGTCCCTTTAATTTAATTTAAATTTATTCATTAAAATTCAAATAATATTATTGACAAAAATATAATAAAATTTAAAATAAAAAATATTTTCTCTTATATTACAAAAAAGAAAGTGAGCAGATAAAAATATTAAACAAAGTAATATGCTAATAAATATTTGTATTAACAATGTAAAAATATTAAATATTGGATAATAAAATAAAAAAATACAGAACAAAAAAGTTATTCAAAGATTATATAAGTCTCTTTAATTTAATAACGACTTTATTATTGGGTATATTACTTTAACAAAGAAGATGGAAATTGAATTTTATTAAAGCAATACTACTTGTTCAAACAAGTGCAATCACAATTTAATTTGATTAATATATTTCACGACAAGGAATTGTAGTGTGCAGTGGATAAACTGCCCAAGTTTAGGGGTAATGTGTTGGGCTTAAACGGCCCAATCCAACACCATTAATATGGGAATTTGCTTTTAGCAAGTGTCAGCACTGCAGTCATCCTACAAACCTGCAACATTATGATTTATCTTCTTCATCAATTTGAAAGAAATACCACATAAAGGAACACTTAAAATAGAAGCTAAATATGAAGGGCGAGCACATGTACTTTAGGTGCTAATTGACTGAGAAGTTACTTCAATTCTACGATGGACAAGAGGTGGACGCATATGATCAAGAAGAACTCGTGACAAGTTACAGCATCTCGAGCAGGTAGCTTCTAGATGTCATACATGATTACGAGGTGGCTGGCGTTAACAGGTTTATCAGCTTCTCTTTTTCTCTTTCTTTCCCTATTTTTCTTTAGCTAAAAGTTCTTATGCGCTCTGGCAGTTAAGCTGTAAACGCACTGCTACTTCTACTACTACTTTGTTCTTCAAAAGAATGCTATAGAATAGCTAATTATGAGAGATACTGACAAGAAGACGAGTAATTCAGCAAACAAAATAAAGAAAAAAGAAGAGATCAGTACTGGCGAGCAAGAACATACATGACTTTGATGGTTAACTAATCTTTTTTTTATTTTTTGGATAAAGTAATAAATTTTGTTAATGTTCGGCAAAAAGCGTCCATATACAAGAAGTATACCAAAAAGTAAAAAAATTACAAAAGAATGGGTTTCTATGAATTGACACCCAATCTTGTAATCGTAAAGGAACTTCATGGGTGCATCAAAAGGAAATAAGGGATAAGAGGCTCCTCGATCATACATAGTTCATCTCTACACCCTCAAAATCTCTCATGTTCCTTTCTCTCCAAAACGACCCACATAAGTGCTAGCTGTGCAACATTCCACACCTTGCGTCTTCTCTTTCTTCTATCACAATTCTAGCTAAACATTATGTTGAAGGAAGTTAGTGACAGTAATTAGGTTAAGGATGTAATTAGTTAGAAGTGTAGTTAGTCGTTTAGTTAGAGTAACCTTAAAGTTCATATGATGAAAAGAGAGGGCGTAAGTTAGAAGTGTAGTTAGTCGGTTAGTTAGAGTAACTAAGTTCAATTAGAAGCTACTGTCAATAGGTGGTAGTTACAGATATAGATTTTCATTTCTCATTCTTCTCAGCTTATTATTTCTCTTCTTCTCAGAAAGGATACATACTCAATGATTTACAATTGAACTGTTGTTTGTTAGCAGGGATGTTATCTTCAGAGAAGATGTGTTTCCCCTTCAACTAAGTCAGCTGATTCTTCTCCTTTATTTCCAATCCTAGAATTTGATGATTTAGGCACTGATTTTGCAGTTTGTGAGTTGCAAACTCAAGCTCAAAGCACCTGTCCCTCTGCAGATAACTCACCAGGTCCTGGACATCTTGGGATCATAACATCAGTAGTTAAGCCTAAAACCATCTAAGGGTATTCCGCCATAACATCGAAGCTATCGGACAATGTATGAGGAGATTGTCGACATCTTCGCCCGAGCCTTTATACTTAAAGGTAACCTTCCTCTTCTCAAATTCTCAGCCCTCAAGATCATCCCCTTGCTACTAACCAAGTGAAAAAGTGCACCTTCCTTGGTACTTCAGGGATCCAAATAAAGCTATACGGAAAGGCAACCTCCTCCCTCACTGAAGCTTTTCTTAATCAAAGGCAACAGAGAACACTCCATTATTACCGGCCCCACCTCCGTACATTGTGGCTAGAAGTGGCAAAATGGTTAAAAGAATACAGTTATCCACCCATATTATCCATTAAAAAATAGGTTGGATAAGGAACTTTTTATAAACGAGTCGAATATGGATAAAAACCATATTATTCGCTTAGAAAATGGTTAACCAAATGGGTAACCAATGAATAACTAAGGTGTTTAACCTTTATATTTGTGAAGCATCAAATTTGGGGTTCCTCAAGTTTGGGAGACTAGGAATTTTAATAAGAGAAAATATCACTTTATACCCATTAATTCCAAACTATTTACCCTTTAATATCCAGGCCAAAACTATTTACTATTCCTACTCATGCTGCCTAAACTATTTACCCGGATATTTCCCAGTAATATGAGGGAGTAATAATTGGAATCACGTACAGCTTGTCCCCCAGCTCAACTGCTTCTCCAACTCTTACTCCACTCTGCTTTTTTTTCATTTGAAGCAAAACGGCAATCCCAATTTCAGCAATCAAAATTCTAATCCAAATCTCGTATCATCTCTGTAAAAAGCACACATATGTGACCAAAAACTACTAATCTTCTCTTATTGTAGTATTCTGGGGTTCATCATCAATGGAAATTCACACTTGTTTCTCACTAATACCTTCTTCTTTCTCTTCACCCAAATTGTTTTTTGGAGATTTATTGTACAAAAATTCAAATCCACCATTGAAGGACTTTGAAGCTTGAAACTCATAACTTGGTTTGTTTGAGTTTTTAATTATTTTGATCTGATCCTATATGAGTTTGTTTGGAAAGTTGATTGGAGGTTGTAGCTAAAGTTTTAGTTATTTTGGTGGAGATTTTGTAATAGATTTTAGAAGTTTGGGTTGAAATATAGTTGAACAAGAGAAGAAGACGAATTTGTATTGTATACTCAAATAGTATACAAATATACTAGTTTGGTATACAATTCATTCCAACTATATACCCTATTAGTATAGCTATATACTATATTGGTATCATATGCTAGTTGAATCATTTTTTGGTTGTATTAACTGCATTTATTTAGTACAATATTTGATTTTCTTTTAATAATAGTAATATAGTACAATATCTTGAAATACTTTATATATTAATATGTGGTACACTATTTTTTTTACTTTTCTCTTTATGCATGTGTGTTATGTAATAGTAGTATAGTTATATAGTTGCCGGGAATTAACCAGTAAAATTGTATACCATGTTGGTATAGTTATATGCCATATTAGTATCATATGGTAGTTTGAACATTTTTTTTGTTGTTTTGGCTGCATTTTTAAATGAATTCTATTCTGAAATTATTTATATGATCGTTATTTGCAGTGTTGGATTTTTTTTTGTGTGTTGATGGATATAGATTATGTGTATTATGTAATAGCTTTTATAATTATAGGCAATTGTTGGAACGATTCATACAACTATATACCCTGTTAGTATAGGGAATGAGCAAGTTGCTTTGCAAATATTTAGCTTGCAATACGAGCATGTAATTTTCTCATACTTTTATTATATCCTTTAATGTTTTGGTACAGTAGTATAGTCACAGATAGTTGTAGCAATATTCTAGAGCAATCATATACTTTGCTTGTATACATGTATACCATATTGGTATCATATGGTACTAGAAGTCTTTTTTGCTATTTATATTTTTATTGCATTTTCCAATATTTTATTATCATTTCTATTCTAACTAGTATATATGGAGATTTAGTGGCCGTCCATTATGTTTTCTTGCTCCATCACTAGTTGGTGTTACTGTTAATGGTAGAGTATATACTGATATTTATAGGGAAGGAGATCAAGGTTTGCATGGCAATCACATGGAATTAAAAAAGGAACAAAAAATAAAGAAATAAATAAAAATAAAGGAGACAAATTTGAGTGTGAAATAAGTTAAGGTAAAAATAACAATAATACGATTTGGGCAAAAATAAATTAATAAAAGAGAAAATAAAAATAGGAAGAAAATGAGAAAAAAGAAAAGGAGAAAAGAAAGAAAAAAAGGAAAAAAGAAAAGAAGCATAGAAATAAAAAAGAATTGGAGAATAAAGAAAAAATTCCCCACAAAAACTACTATGGGTAGGAAATGTAATTAGTTTATGGGTAGAAAAACAAATGGGTAGACAAGGGTAAATAGTTTTGTTTTTGTGGGTAACTGTGTCAACCCCTTTTAATAAGCCATGGATAATATGGATATCCATATTATCCGCCGGATAACCCGTTTTTTATCCGTCTCAAATACAGATCGAATCGGATAATTTATCCGTTTTTAAATTACCCGTTTTCGACCCGCTCATATCCGACCCGACCCCGCCCGTTTGTCACCCCTAATTGTGGCTATCCTGTGTTGTGCTTTGTTTATGGAAAACATCAATTAGGCTTCGGAACTCTGCCACCTCCCAGTCCTGAAAGTTACTCCTAAACCTCAAGTCCAAAACACTTGTCAATCTTGTAATCTCCAGACTCAATGAGCTGTCATCTCCTTCTGGCATGGAATTCTTTGTGTTTGGGAAACTAAAATATATTTGTTAGATAAAGACATATGTGGAGTTGGATTATGATGGCCCAAGCCTAGGCGGCATCTCGCAACAACAAGAGCAGCTTCATTTTTAAACCTAGACGACATAATTAGAATCAGAACAACAAATGGTCAATAGCTTAGGTGATCACTGATTTATCACACTTGTTTCTTCTTATTCTTTGATAGAACATCCAAAACTGAATGACAAGCAGTAACGGATTTTAGTGAACTTCAGCGTTCTAGTAAAGATTTGGTGTAATTTTCAAGCCAAAAGCAGATACTTCCAAGAATCTTCATGAATCAAAAAAGGAAAAAGCTCAGTGAAATGACTAATGGATCAACCAGAATCAACAATTACAGAAGAAGATTATACAGAGATGATTCAGAATGAGCAAAAATCAACACCTCCATTCTGCAAAAATAGCACTCTGTATATTTTCTAATTGTGCAGTCTACTCTCTCTGATTTCTCTCCTGGTAATGTCTTATCTACTTATGTAACAATAATAAACTGCCCAAGGATTTGTTAAACACTTCACTATTACAATGATAAAAGCAACTTGTTGCAAACGAAACATCTGCGTCCAGAGTGTGCAAAGAGGAACAAGAGGCAAGAAGATACTTGAGATGCACGGATTCACTCTATCACAGATTTATGGTAAGTGAAATTTTCATAAAGCACTATCTTTTAGTGGTAATTAGCTATCTGTAGATACCATTTGTTATATTACGGATTCTAGATGTATTAGATGTATTTAAGCTACTGTATTCATGAATACAATAGCAAAAATAGGCGTGAATCAGGGAAGTCCAGCTAATCCGTTGTTGTATTCGAGTGTATTTGACTGTATTCATGGCGTGAAACATGAGATTACAGATTATTGTATTCGACTGTATTCACGGCATGAAACAAGGGATTACACTGTTTTTAAATGAAAAATGAGTCAATTAACATAATAGACTCCTAATATAATTCAACAAACTCAATTATAACATACAAATTTTGTATTTTCAGTTATAAAAAAGATTCTCAACCGAAAAATACCCTAAAAATATAGCCATCTTCAGAGAAATTATATAATACATCTGAATACATAAATTATATTAATTAAAAAATATATATGAATACATTCATGGAATACAACGAGACAGTGAATACAATGAAATATATGGAATACAACAAGATACATTGAAATACGATAAAAACAAAAAGACAATGAAATACATGGAAATACAATTCCACACCCGACTCTTCATACCCCAATGTCCTCAGTCCCACACCAACTTCAAAAACAACAATCAGCCGAGAAAAATTTCCCAATAGAGAAACGAAGAAAGCCAGAGATAATTCGCGATAGAAAATCAAGAACTGGGCTTGTGAAGCAGGATCCACCAAACTTTGAGATTGGATGGAAGAGAACAAAGCCTAATTTCCGGCAGCATAGAAAATCTGGCAACCTAATTTCCGACGGAGATTGGATGAACGGATGTTTGCCTAACCTCTACGGCAGCATAGAAAATCTGAATGGACTCTGTCCAAATTGTCGAAACCATATGTCAACATATTTGATGTGGTAACATATATGCGTGCTTCGGTGGAATTGGAGAAATTGGGATCGGAGAGAAAGTAGGTGATGTGGGTGAGAGGAATTTTGAGATTGAGCATCGTGTTTTCAGGGAATGGGGAAGAGAATGGCATGTATCAAAATAGAGAGAGAAAGAAAATAGTGTAACTGAATATCGTATTTAGTGGCTTACAGCTTGTTTGGATGGTTGTTACGCATCGTTTCATAATGTATCGTATCGTACTGTATTGTATTGTACTTTATTGTTTGATAAATGCAATGTTTGGATAGATTGTGCCGTTTGCCATCGTTTCATGATATCACGCACCAGCAATATGAAGAATAAACTTGCAATATTATAAAGAAAAATTATGATACAAGGTAAAATTACTATATAAAAAAGTAGGGTAAATGATAAAATAAAATAATTTAATAATAATAAAGGGTGAGATTGAGAGAAAAAGACAAGGTAACGATGCGACCACACCAAATCGGTCGTTACATAAAGTGGCACATTTCGCCGTTATGTAACAACGGATTTAACGATACGATACAATAAAATTTAAGTAACAATCAAAAGATTGTATTTAAAGTAACAATACAATACGATACAACGGGTAACAACCATCCAAACAAGCTGTTAGGGTTAGGAGGTAGCCAAAATTAGATATTTTGCTATAAACATTAAAAGGTATCTATAGAATATAATTTTTTTAAATGGTATTTATTTAAAATAAATAGGGTGCTAACATTTGCTATAGGAGGTAAAAATTCCTTTTTACTTCTCAGCACTGAAGCAGTTTGAGGCCACTGAAGCATCATCTAGAAAGAACTGTGAGAAATCGGGGTAAATTGAAGTTGAATCACCTTCTCCACCGTTTTCTCATCTATAAAGGGAGGATTAGTTGGTACAGGTTACTCTTCCTTCTTTCTTTACTAGCATCTGCAATGCCTTGGACGTGGATGGTCTTAATCCCGGAACCTCTTGTGTCCACAGAAGTCTGGCATGTACCACTCTTAGAATCTCACTTTTTTACATTGATAGTGTGGTAGTCGTGCAACATAGAATTTGGATCAAACAATTCCTCTACTCTCCCATGTTGAAAATGCTGCCATCCAGGGACGGATTTAGGGAGGGTCGCCGAAAAATTACACTGTATATATAAGGCAAAATCTGTTTTTTACCTCTATATATTAAGTTTTGAACACCCTTAACACAATCCAAAAGTGTAGTCTAGTGGTCAAGGGGGTTCAAAATTTAGGCAACAGCTAAAACCAATGAGAAAAAACTTTCTAAAGGTCCATATATATATATATTTGGAAGTAAATACAAGAATTGGTTCACAACTTACAATAGAAAAAATGAAAGTTTTGTAGGAAAAATAACCACTGGCTAAGAATCAATAACCATCGACTGAGATAACTAATTAACCTAACTGGCTGTTATTTAGTGAGCATAAGGTTTGTAGCTATAATATAAATGTGAAAGAAGAGAATCACTAACAAAGTCCTCACGATGGCAGTGCTCATGTGACTCTTGTCTTCTTGGAAGGATCTATCCAACCCAAAGTCAGCAATTTTAACTCAGAGACTAGAATCCAGCAAGATATTGCTCGCTTTTATATCTCTACGAATAATCCTCGTCTTAGTGTTTTCATGGAGGTAGACAAAACCTTCTGCAATCCCTATTAAAAACAGAATTAATAATGTAGCAAAGTCACTTCAGTAGTTGTGCAAAAACACAATTTAATTGTAGAACAAAGTCTGCTACTCACCAAAGATGAAGCTCTCAAGACTCTGGTTTGAAGGAACTAATATAAAAGAAGGCTTTCTTGACTGTTCATTATATAAGACTGCATGCACCCAACAGGACCACAAAGGATGAATAAATGAACTAAGAGTGTAAATACAAATGAGTTGTATAAGAACATATGATAAAACAGCATTGACATCTTCCAAGGATGCCGTACAACTGTATCTGAAGTCAGAAATGCATTTACTCTTTTCAAAGTCGCATTAAAATAACAGTCCAGCAATTCCTTACATTTGAATATAAAACTTGCACCACCATTATACACCTTCATCTTACGAATGTCAAGTGGAATTTCATCCACCAGCTAACCAGCTCATTAAGCTAACGATAACTAAAGCCAGTTAACCAGCTCACTAATAACTAATATAACAGTCGTTATCTACGCTAACTTAACCAGGATGTGACTAACAGTCAGCTTGTATTGGTTTGTCACAAAAAAGTATGTGCTTTTCTGATTGCTTGTTCCATTTCAAGAGGGGGACTCTGACTTATTGTCTTATTTTACCACATTCTAATGCAGCAAGAAATCTGAATCAAGCATAGATTGTCTTCCCTCTCTATCATTCTGTGAAACAGTAGTACCATATGGATTCACGGATGGTTCCATGTAATGTTTTATATTAAAGCTTTTATTTTCCTGTCCAGTTTATTTAAAATGTTTTGCAATGTTCATATTCAAGATGATGAGGAAAGATGAAGAAGAAATAACATTAAAGAAAAAAATAGTTATAGAAAATAAATCATCTTTACCTGTCCTGATTCTTCTTCTTTGCAAGAATTCAACATAATAACTCCACTTGTTCTAGAAATAAGACAAAACACCTCTTGCTGAAGTAGAATCTTTTGCTTTAGCTGCTGTTACTGCTGAAACAAAAGAGTTCTGCTGTTTCAAACTAGAAGCTTAAGATTTCTGAAAAAGCATAAAATTTCTGCAGAACTCTTTTCTAGAACCACAGTAATTCTAAATACGACTTCTAGTGCATGTGTTCAATTACTTAAGCTTCTCCTTCAGCTACTTGTGGTCTGAATAAGATATAACTGTCCCCTAAACATACTTGCAGTTAACACAAAAGTTGAGCTGACAAAAACCAAAGCCTGCCATTCATCAGTTTTATAGCAAAAATTTCAAAAACACTTCATAGAAACATAGACATATTTCACTGATAGTCACTCAACTATGTTTCAATTTCACTAAAGTCACTCAACTATTTTTTGTCACTTAAAAGTAACTAAACTTTCACATTGTCACTTAAAAATCATTTTGGCTCAAATCCCTACCATAAATATGACATGGCATAAAGTTTAATAAGAAAAATCTAAAAAAAATGCCACATAAGCTTAAATGGACACTTTAGATCCATTTCTCCTTTAATGTGATTTGACATATAACCCAATTGGGTTTCAATAGGGGGAAAAAACACACACCCCTAATAAAATTAGGTCCTGTAATTTTTTGTGTGGTTTTTATCGTACAAATACAATATTTTTTTTGTCTATAAATAATTGCAATAGGTTGTCTGTAATTGCATGTTCATTGTGAAAATAGACTCTTATTAGCCTTATTATTATTCCTGTATGCTTATGATACTTTAATATTTTATGTAAGATGAATACAATACTATTTTAATTTCATTAGAAAATTATAAATATGTTATGTGAGTTGGATACAGTACTATTTTAACTTCAGTAGAGTTATAAAACGACTCGGATGGGGCATACAAACAAGATAAGCATTTTTTTAGTATAGAATAATTATAAATGGGTATTATGTAGCAGAAAAGGCAAGAATTTTGTAATATAGGATAATCATATCATTTTAAACTAATGTGATATTTAATATTTTTTTTATTGAAAACATTTGGGTTATGGGTCAAATCACATTAAGGAAGAAATATATCTAAAGTAGGTATGATCCATTTAATCTTATGTGGAATTTATTTTTGGATTTTTCTCATTAAATTTTAAGCCATGTAATATTCATGGTAGGGGTTTGAGCCAAAATGACTTTTAAGTGACAATGTGAAAGTTTAGTTACTTTTAAGTGACAAAAATAGTTGAGTGACTTTAGTGAAATTGAAATATAGTTGAGTGACCATCAGTGAAATTAACCCCTAGAAACATAGACATCGCTTTCACTTAAAAGGAAACATAATGAGTTAGGCTAGGGATAACATATTATTAGGGGTGTTCATGCTTCGGTTTGGATCGATTTTTCCCTAAAAAAAAACCAAACCAAGTAAGTCGGTTTTTCAAATATTAGAACCAAACCAAACCAATTAAGTCGGTTTTTTCTCGATTCGGTTTATGTCGGGTTTTGTCGGTTTTTCGGTTTATCTCCTCTCTCCTCCCTCTACAACGGTCAGCTCCCTTT
>NC_032000.1:26913939-26950862 GCF_001879085.1 Nicotiana attenuata | reverse complement strand
TAGGGCGTTCTAGTAATTTTCGTTACTTCTCGTCCGGGCGTGGGGGGGGGGGGTTGGTAGGGCTCTCCATAGATAGATCTGTGTATTGTATTGTGCCCCCTTATGGTAGTTACTGGTCGATATATTTGCATGCCATTTTATTTATGGTTTATGTTTAGATAATTATTTATGTGATCTCTGCTGGAGTTACTAATGCTCTTTTGCTTTTTGTTTTTTGTTTTTGTTTTCCTTTTCCTTTTCCTGAGCCGAGGGTCGATTGGAAACAGCCTCTCTGCCCTTTCGGGTAGGGGTAAGGCCTGTGTACGTATTACCCTCCCCAGACCCCACCTTGTGGGACTATACTGGGTAGTTGTTGTTGTTGTTGTCGGTTTTTTCTTAAATATAAGACATACACTACCAAACACATATTCCGGCCACCACATTTTCAATGTAACACTATCAAATTAATTGCCCTTTGAGGAATCTACTATTTACCAAGATATACTATTATAATTGAATCAAATAGTGATGAATAATTTAAGGACTCAATTAAAAATATATTATTTTTAACACGAAATGGATTCTTACACTTAACAAAAGAAAACTACCAATCAAACTAGAATGTAAAGGTAAAGAACTATACTAAAAATGCAAACTATTAACATTTACCATAAAATTTTTGAAACTTTGTATAAAAATATACATATATATAGGTGTAATAATAAATTTGAAATAGCTACTCCTATAGTCGGTTTGGTTTGGTTTTTTTTCGGTTTTTTCTGATTAAAACCAAAACCAAACCACATTTGATCGATTTTTAAAATTCAAAACCAAAACCAAACCAAACCAAAAAGTATGGTTTTTTTGGTCGGTTTGGTTTGGTTTTCGGTTTGGTTCGGTTTTTCGGGTCTTTATGAACACCCCTACATATTATCATTGGACAACTGTGCCAGGGCAATTGAAGCAAAACGTGAATTAAAAGTTACAGGAACCATTGATCTACTTTTGATCTCAAATAAGCCCGAGAAAAAGTTAAGATTGCATCAGAAGTTATGAGTTCGATTTCTTAATTATTTGATACGTATATTAAGTAATACTAGTACTAAGCATATAATACTAGCAAAACAAATATGTTCTGGCGTAAAAGAAAAATGAATAAGTGTAAACGTACTCAGATGAAAACGGCAAGAACATACCAGATATGAGTCAAGGAGATGATCTTTTAGCCCAATCTGGAGGCTGTATGGTAACTGTGAATGAATCATTTGCCATATCTTCACGTTGTGTTGTTTGAATTTCTTGGGCTGAATTGGCAACAGACCAGTTGCACCAGTTTACCTCAATGCTTTTTAGAGATACAGCATCATCGAAATGAGAAGGGATTTTCTCAAGATGCTTACATTTCGTTAAAACCAAATGTTCAAGCTTAGGAAAAGCATCATAAGAGACCGACCATTGTGCAACTTTGATGTTATCCAGTTTTAAGTATTTGAGTTCAGGGAAGTCTGAATCTTTCACTTCCCAGTGATCCCCTTCAAAGGCTCTGAGACATAACTTAAGAATCACCAAGTTGGGCAGTTCTGCAATGGTCGAAATTTGGGTCCAAGGTAAACGAAACTTGGACAAAGTCAATTCCCTTAGTTGCAAGGGGAAATTGAACTTGTGAGGAAGTTTAGCTGGATAGCTGTTGGAAACCAGCTTGAGGGACTCAAGGTGGCTAAGAAACTCTAATCTGGGAAAACGAACGCACCTACCCATCACTTTCCTTGAATAACCAAATGTCCCTGAAAATATGCAACTCAACTTTCTCAGTTTTGGCATCTTCCTCAAAATCTTCTCTGCATCTCCACCATAAGAGAGACGTGGAGTAGAAAAGGTTTCCAAATTAGCTAATTGAGAGTGAGAAAGGGATTCATCCATGTTCTCATGCAAACCAAATGAAACCCGATGGTTTACATGTATATGCCTCAATTTCACCATCTTCAGAAGTGAACAAGGTAAAATCATCTCGCCTCCCAATCCTCTAACCACAAAAGTCTCAAGATTCCCAAGCTTAGCTATAGATGAAGGAATTGAATTTGCATCAGTTTGAGCAGCGAAGTACCTCATCTGAATTAGATATTGTATTTCACTGGGAAAAGTACCACCAATGTTGAAAGATTCTAAATCCAACACTTTAACAAGTTTGAAACTGTCAAAGATGAAGGAGATATCACGCGGCCATAACAAGTTATCCAGATCAATTGCATTGAATAGTAAAGAGCGGATATTTGAGCGAGATGGCCGCCACAAATCGATTTCATCTTGGTAAGAGTGAACGAACAGTCGGTATTCCTCCGGCTGTTCAGGGAACACATCCTCTCCACTGAGCCAGATAAAAGAAAACACATGAAAATTAGAGTTGGGATAAACATAATACAATTATATTTGTATAGTTACTTTTTTACCTATTGATCTGGAGAAGAAAATTCTCTAGTTTGGCCTTTTCCATGCAGAATTTATGCAACAAATCATGAATGCGGCACGTTTTCACCTTGGTATTGGGTCTCTTCTCCATGCCCATTACTAGATTTCTACGAATAAGATCTTCCAAGAAACTTTGTGCGGCATCTTCTTGTCCTTTTTCCTTGTTTGCTTGTACAAATCCTTCGGCTTCCCACAACCGAGTCAATTTTGAGACACGAATATCCTTGCCCTGCAAAAATCCTCCAAAATAGAGAAAACAAGGCTTAAGATAGTGTGGTAAATTCTTGTAACTGAATCCAATTATAGACATGCTCTCCTCTAAGCTGCCAATGCTCTGGGAACCTAGACTTTCTTCTACTACTTTCCACAAATCTAGTTTCTTCTTTTTCTGTTTCAGAACACCAGCTACTAACACCACTGAGAGAGGCAACCCTCTACAACGCCTTGCTATCCGAGATCCCACATCTGCAAGTTCAGGTGGACAGGTCTCCCCTTGAAATACCTCTTTCTGTAACAATGTCCAACTCTCATCATCTCTGAACAAACGAAGATGATGGGGATCACTTTCACATTTAACATAATTGGCAATGTCACTCAGCCGGGTTGTTAGAATAATTCTACTCCCATTCCGAACATCTCTGAAGCACATATGTAAATTGTCCCACACTTTGGTGTCCCACACATCATCAATGAGAATCAAGAATCTCTTAGTCAACAAAAATCGGCGTAGCTCATCCGCTAATTCACCATCTTCTTTTTCATTGCGATCAGCAGGCTCAAGAACATCATTCAAGATGGTCAGCAACAACTCCCTCCATGAATATATTTGAGTCACAAGACATTGAGCATGGACATCAAAGTGAGCGGTGACTGTTGGATCATTGTAAATCTTCTTCGCCAATGTAGTCTTGCCCAATCCTGGCATGCCAACGATTGAGATGACATCTAGTTGAGGTGATCCTCCAAGTAGCTGCTCCTTTAATTCGTCCATTGTATCCTGGAAACCCTCCATTTCTTCGTTTGTTCTTTGAGTATTATCTGAAATCGACGGTGCAAGATTAGTGGAGGTCGTTGCAACTTCATGCACTGTCACTTCAAACTTCTTTCTTTCATAAGTCTCCCTAACAACTTTATTTACAATCTTAATATTCTCAACAACTTCAGAAATCCAAAGAATTTTGTACCAGAGTGGATGAGAATAGGCCAAGCATGAGTCAATGACATACTCGGCCTTGTATGCCAATACAGTAACACTTGTTATAAGACCATAAACTTCATCATGCTCATCATAGTTTTCTGAAAAATGACCAATCGATGATGTTAGATACAGTAAGCCCTCCTTGACTGATCCAATCTGATGATTTAAGCCAACAGCCAAATCAAGCTTAGAACATAAAAGCTCCTCCAATTTGCCCAAAAAGCAATTGAGAAATCCTAGTCCATTTGTCTTGGGGAAGCTATAACTTGAAGAATCTGGAACTTTCAGACAAATCGTCTTTACCTCTGCCTCAACAAACTTAATCAACTGCTTGACATCAGAGAGATATAATGTGTAATACCAAGCAGGAATATACCCCTTGATGGAGAAGAAACAAATGTAGTTTTTATCTTGAACGCGTTTAGCAAGATCTTTGAGTTCAAGATGCATATTGCGGTACTGTACAATATCTACAAGTAAAGATCCCATGTCCAAAAGTTTGTCTTTAACTACTGAGATTTGATTATGCAGAAAAAAGATTGAACCAGTATCATATTCCAGCACCTTGTTCTGTTGGGTTAACAGAATATTGATAAAGCCTTCTCCATCTGTCTTACGCATCTCATAGGGTGATGCATCCACAACTTGATTGCATGCATTTCTGACCTCCTCTACCTTGACAGACTCAATCTCCCCTAGAAAATCAGATGATGAAAGTTCCATATTCTCACTGCTGCTTCCATCCATGAAACTTTCGTTAAAAGAAGCAGCATCATTGCTCGGCACCTTGTACTGTTGGTTTAATAAGAAATTAATAAGGCCTTCTCCATCTGTCATGGTCAAAGGTGATACATCCAGAACTTGAAAGCATACTTTTCTGAACTCTGCCTTGACAGACTCAATCTCTTGTAGAGAATCAGATAACCAAGGCCTCATTATGTCGGTGCTGCTTCCGTCCTGGAAAATTTCATAACAACAATCACCAAGTATTGCTAACTTTTTTGCAGTCACTTCAGCATGCATTAAGATATCATCCAATTTGTTAAGTTCTGCGTGTTGCCTGAGAAGATCCATGAGAATAGATCTAATGAAAATAAGCTCTTCACGAGCACTCTCAATCAGATCCAGAACTTGATATTCCAAAGTGGCTTTGTGCTTTAGTATATCCATCAAGCTTCCCTCAGACTTGATAAGCCAGAAAGCCACAGTCAAAAATTGAAGAACAAGATTGACCTCCCTACAGTTGTTGCTACTCATAAAATCCTCATAAGATAAACTCATAGCAGATTGCGCCTCAATTGCGATGGTTCCAAATCCCGTCGAGACATTATTTTGCTCCCTACATTCAATGTGAGGAACTAGAGGTTCAATAAGATATGTTACCAGGAGCAATAACCCACCATAAAACTTTTTGACCTCATCTGCAATAGTAAACGTCAAATTGGTTTCATCCTTCAGTAGCAGATTTTCCAGAATATATTCATGAAACCCCATCAAAACCTCATCCATCATGGGCCTATGTGAGGATGATGTATTGGAGGATTTTAGCATGCTGAAATAGGAATCGATAACCTCAAAGTTCATAGGAAGAAAGTTCAGCAGACTTATCGTGGGATGGTCTAATGTTGATGATGCAGAAATGCTGGGATACATCTGTCTAATCGCTGCCTTAATAAACTTGAATTTAAGAAGCAGCTGAAAATGCAAGCAATTAATCATTTCCCTGACCAAGTCTTCTTGATGCGTATCATTAGAAAAAGAGCCTTCTTGATGCGTATCATTAGAAAAAGAGTCTTCTTGCTCCAAGTCATGACAAAGAGAATCACAGACTGACCATGCTTGGCTAATCGCAGATTGAATAGAGGTCAAAATAACAGTTATCTTAGTCTTCTCATTACACTGCTTAAATGCATCCATGAAATAATTTCTAAAGAATATCAGCTCACTCCAAACATAGTCAATCAGAGATTTCATAGGACCTATTGTGATGGCGGCTTGACGGGTTAGTAGCCGAATCAGATCGACTTCCACCTTGACATAATTAAACTTCAGTTGCAAATGAAAAAGCACATCATCTATTTCAGTAGTGTTGTGCATTTCATCATAGGAGGAGTAGATAGCATTTGCTGCCCCAATGGCCAGAGCTTCCATATTTAATCTAAGAGAAATCACTTCTCCAAGTGGAAGGGGATAAGATTCTACGTCCCTGAGAAATCGAGAAAGGTAAGAAAGTCCTCTTTGGAGCCACCTAATTCGACCATCACATCCAAGTCTTAGATCCTCCCGGAGAGCACTAACAAAATCCAGCATACATTTGGCATTCAATATTGTAGTAGTCTCAGAGCTTGATGACTTTAACCCTATCAAGGCACTCAGATAAATCTGCCTCAATTCTGGGCTAAAAGGACGACTTACCCTTTCCAGCAATTTAGAGAACTCGCCATCCACATTGCAGTTCGACCCCAAGAAACATAGGTATGCTGCAGTGTAAGCTACATCCTCAACATGGGTAAAGAGATCCTTCATACTCTCGTGCTCAATGCACTGCTTTGCAATTAATGTGAAGAAGACTCGGAGATGTCGGAGCTTCTTGTCAAGCACAGACGCGGCAGGCCCTACACTAATAAAGAAGAGAGCACGATGAACAGAACCAAGCAAAGATTCAACAAACCCCACCATCTCCAAAGTGATTCGACTAGATGATCTTGATGGCTTTGAAGCTCTGATTTGCTTAGCAATATTCTCATGTTCAATTATTTTCAGCACCTCCGAAATTATTTGGCTAGTTGATCTTGATGCCTTTGAAGCTTTGAATTTCTCAGCAATATTCCCCATTTTAATGGTAAGGTTGAAACGAGGAAAACGAGAAGATATCTCGGAAAAGCCATCACGAGCTTCTAGAAATAGGGGCCTAAGTTGTCCAGATATTCCATTCTCAGGGTAGCGCTTCTCCAGATTCGTGAGAAATACAGCTACACGCGTTAGGTGCTTTGTAGCATCCTCCAATTGATTAATGGTCGTTCTACCAAAATGCTGGCCCTTCACAAGGTTTATGGCACCTATCACATCGCGACCCTCGGCCATCTCCTTTCCACCTTTTCAGTTTCCTCTAATTGTTAATAAGTCCTGCAAGTAATAAATCATTATCTTAATTCAGAGCTTGACAACAAACATATTTCAGGCATTTTACTGATTCCATTACCCACTAAACATCGAATAGTCCAGTATTCCTTATTTCACCCATCTTATTCTTTACAACTATGTCAATGGCCTAAATGTTGCAACCATACACCAAACGAAGATGGATACCTTCACAATTATCCGTTTTCCAATTTCCAAAGAGCAAATGAGGGATGAAACTTCCATTATAATCTAAAATATAGTCAAAGAAGTGTGTTGTCACAACCGTGAACTCTTTCTATTACTTTGAAATTTACGATTTGGAATTTCAACCATGTGAAAGCCTTTACAAAGTTTCAAGACTCTAGTTGTAATTTGCAAACATGTATGCTGCTAGGTCTGATGCTGAACTCTATCATCACTGAACATGTTGATTCCAGCACCTTTTCGGTTCAAAAGTTGATGTTTCATTATGGTGTTTGAAACTTTAACATCACTATACATATGAAAAAGAGCTAAGAAGACCAACAAAAACCTTACTTTCGTATTGGTTGAAATCTAACTTCAAATAAAGCCCCAACGGTAAACACCTTAATACAGTGAACGAAGTCCTCAAACGCCCAAGAAACAAAAATTGAACCAGCTATTCCTGCAACTAACAAAGCATAAGAATAAAGTAAGCTAAGATTTGCAAATGTTCATAAGAAGGAGAATCAGAACACACCGTTTGGAGGAAGTGATGAAGAAAGTTGTCTTCAACCTAGATTCTCAAGGACTAAATGGTCTTATTCATTTTTCATTGCATTCCTTTTAATATGAGAGATAATAAAAGCACTGCACAAGCAATGATTAAAAGGTAGCTAGACTGATTAATTGATATTTTCTTACTTCATCTAATAATGTTCTTTGTTCATTTCTAATTGCACTTCTTTCATGTGAAAGAACTAATAAACAATGACCATAAGGCACACTGATTAATTAACCTTTTTCTTGTTTTCCTCTAGTGGACAACAGGTGGATGGCTGGAATGAAATAATTTATTTTCTTTCATGATCTGTCATTATTATTTTCAAACACATCTTGCTAGGAAAAAGACAAGTAGAAGAGTTGAATATCTTTATTTTCTTATAATTATAATTTAGGAGACCCACTTATTAGTAGTTGCGATGAACAAAATTACTTGCGTATGTGGAGTACAAAGTCAGCATCTACAGAACAATGCCATTAATGCAGAAAATTTAAGCTAAAATCTGTAGCTACAACAACTTACTTTCCTATTGGTAGAAATTCAATACCTTCTTGTACAGTGATTGAATTCCTGAAACAGAAAACAGAGTCCTGAAGCTAACAAAGCAAATTGCTCTCTTTCTTCTCTCTTTTTAAGTAGAAGATTGCATAATCTCTTATCCACTAGATAATTGTAGTGAAAGACAATAATAGATGGAAGTATCAATAAACAATGACCAAAAGGTTGACTGACTAATTGGTCTATTTTATCATTCCTTCACTCTATATACATTTCAGTCCTAGCCATTTAGGCTCATTTGTTTTTTTTATCAACGGAGGTATAAATCTTAATCATCTTTAATCTTATTTGTAAACTATGAATTTTATTCAAATCTTAATCATAAAATATATTTATTTTCTATTTCACAACAATTTAATGGATCTAAATAAATCTAAATAATTAAGATTTATAACAAAAAATTAATTTTAATAAAAATGTTATCATCAATATTCACTGCTAAACCATCGACATCGCCCATCATTATCACATACCACCATGCATCATCCACTACCATCATACTCAACCACCATCACCAACCACATCATACTCAACCACCGTAACGATCCAACTGGTCGGTTTGCCTTTTAGATCCTCGTCACCCTAAAGACTCCCCGTATGTGCTTTTACTATTTCATAACTTGTGGGCATGGTTGATTTGGTTTTGGATGGGTTCGGGTTGAAATCGGAACACTTAGTTCCTTAAAAGTGGCCTAAGGTGGCCAAGTTTGACTTGAGTCAACATTTTGAGTAAACAACATCGGAACCGGGATTTGATGGTTCCAATAGGTTCGTATGATAATTTTGGACTTGGGCGCGTGATCGGATCGAGTTTCGGATGATCCAGGAGCGTTTCGGCGCTTAATGTTGAAAGTTGGCTCCTTGAAGGTTTTAGAGTTTCTTAAATTTGGTTTGAAGTAGGCTTTGGTGATATCGATGTCCGTTTAGGATTTTGATCCTGGAAATAGGTTCGTATGGTGAACTAAGACTTGTACGCAAAATTTGACGTCATTCCGAGTTGTCTAAGTATGGTTCGTCGCATTCGGAGCTAGTTGAAGAAGTTTGAAATTCATAAGTTGATTAATTTGGTTTTGGGGTGCGATTCTTCATTTCAATGTTGTTTTATAAGTTACGAGGTTTCACCAGGTCCATATTATATTTATGGACTTGTTGGTGTATTTGGACAGGATCCCGGGTGGCTCGGGTGTGTTTCGGACCACCCAAAATTAAGTCAAAATTGCAAATCTGCTACTAGTTTCATTCTTCGCGAACGCGGAAGGAGTCTTGCGTTCGCGTTGAAGGAATTGGGCTAGGGCATTTAGTGTTTCGCGTTCGCGAAAGCTAGAGACCAGTAGCCACCATGTTCGCAGTGGTTGCATCGTGTTCGCGATGGTTGCATCACGTTCGCGTAGAAGGGGTGAGCTGGGCCTAGGAAGCTAGGTCGTTACTCTTCGCTTTCGCGATTGGCTGACCACGTTCGCGAAAGGTTAGTCAGGTTAACCTTCGCGTTCACGAGGGACATGTCACGTTCGCGAAGAATGTTTTTAGGCGATGGCTGATTTTTTCCTTCGCGATCGCGAAGAAGGAACCACTGGGCAGAAACATATTTTAAATCGGGACTTAGGCTCATTTTCTCTCATTTCACTTTGGGTTGCCGATTTTAGAGCTCTTGGAGAGGGATTTTTGACCTAGCATTTTAAGGTAAATGATATGTATGCAATGTAAGTTTAATACATAGATTATGTTGGTTTTAATATGTAAATTGTGGAAATTATAGGATTTTGTTGAAAAAAAACTAGGTTTTGGTAAAAATGGGATTAGATCACGAAAATGATTATGGAATTGAGTTAAAATTATATATTTGAATTCATAAGGTTATGGGTAACATTTATCTACAAAAAATTTCGAAATTCAGGCACGTGGGCCTGGGGTGACTTCTAAGAATTTTTCAAATTGGGTTGGGTGATTACCTAATAGTTAAATTATGAACTTTTGAACACATATTGATTAGTTTGTACGACCTTTGGCTAGTTTCGGATTGCTCGGCAGCGACTCGAGGCTATTAGTGTGATTTGAGGACCGGGAAGAGGGTTTGCAAACAAGGTAAGTCTCTTGCATTACCTTGTAAGAGGGAATTAACCCCCATAGGTGTTTGAATTATTAATTGTTAATAATCTTGGGTGCTACGTACACACAAAGTGACGATAGTCCGTACGTAGCTAAAATCATGTTATGTCCAAGCAAACATAGGACTTTATTATGCAATACTTATACTATTTGAACCCAACTAGTTAGTTCAATTACTTAAATTAATAAATGAAATTTGATTAGATATTATGTTTGACCGAGATTTGCTACGTTGAGTTTTGGCAGAATATTCTAATATTAATAGAAAATTTATGCTCCTTTATGTGCTTACCTTTGTGTTGTATACGTATGTACCATAGTCCGAAGAGTTTTCCTATTCATGTGGATCGGGCCGAACGACTCAGCAATATTTATATATAATTGGATGCATCCTTGGATCGAGTCGTACGACCTCGGTAGTGTATGTATACGATTATTATGGATTGGACCGTACGACCTCGGCATAACTCGTGCGTGATGTCATTGGGAGTTCGATTGTACTTAATATTTCCTTCATGACTTGAGAATTAATAAATACTTGATGGCGCATATTTGTTGAAATTGGCATGTAATATTTATGGGTTTTAAGATCGATATTTTGTTGAGAAATCACTTATTTAATGCTTTTTATTCCATTATTACTGTTGTATTTCCTGCCTATTTATAATTTCTTACACTTTATTTATTGACCTCTAGTAAGTGTCGATGTCGACCCCTCGTCACTACTTCTTCGAGGTTAGACTAGATACTTACTGGGTACACGTTGTTTACGTACTCATTCTACGCTTCTGCACAAATTTGCAGGTACTGAGGCAGGTACATCTGGTATCCGATCAGGTGCGCATCCATACTATCCGGAGGCCTAGTGGTGAGCTGCTTTCCATGCTTCATTTTGCAGCCCCGGAGTCTCATCCTTGTTATATTTACTATTTTCATCTATTTTATTTCAGACAGTAGTTGTAGGAAGTTTTATCTATTCTACTTGATTGCTCGTACACTTGTGATACCGGATTTTGGGAATTTCTAGTAGATATTTATGGGTTTGGCCTATTAATATCACTATTCCACTCTTATGTTTTTTTCATGCTTTATATTACATGGTCACTTATTCTTAGCTTCTTTATTAAATAAAATCCTTGACTTCAAAAATAAATTAATAAATAATTAAATGGATAGTTCCGCGTAGGCTTGCCAAACATCGACGTTGGGCGCCATCACGGCCTATAGCGAGAATCCTGTCGTGCACTTGATATTGTGCTAAGTATCTTTCTCTTATTCTCTCACAGATGGTGAGAATGCGCGCGGTAGCTGTACCCGGCGGTAGAGGAGTTGCTCCCCATGTTGCTAGAGGTAGAGCCCGGGGTGGGCTCCAGCTCCTATTAGAGGACGAGGGCATCATAGGGTTGCCCCGTTGTACCTTTAGTGGATCTAGTGGAGGATCATGTGATTGAGGAGCAAGATGAGGCGCTTCCAGCTAAGCCGAACTTGGCAGATTTCATGATTGCGCCGGGATTTTAGGAGGTCATGGGCCATATGCTGCGGTTCATGAATTCTATGGTGCATGCTGTTTTATTTCTAGTGGACCCAACCACATCTCAGGTGGGAGGGGGAGCACTGAGATGTGGGAGGAGGAGCACAGACCCCTATCGTTCACTGTTTATTAGACCCCAGGTGCACTACCTGCAGGCGGGCCCCAGCCAGTTGCAGCGGTTATGCCAGAGCCCAGACCAGTCGTGACCATTGAGCAGTAGAAATGGCTAGACAGATGGACCAGGTTGCATCCTCCTGTCTTTGGCGGTAAGCGACGTGAGGACATTGATCGTTGCAGGGACAGGCGGCACAACATGGGAGACTTGGAGTCCAACGAGGTGGACTCCACCATATTTCAACTGGAGGATAGGTCTCGTAGATGGTGGCAATCCTATCTTTGTAGCAGGCC
Source organism: Nicotiana attenuata (assembly GCF_001879085.1). NCBI lineage: Eukaryota > Viridiplantae > Streptophyta > Magnoliopsida > Solanales > Solanaceae > Nicotiana > Nicotiana attenuata. The sequence continues at coordinate 26,938,748 of NC_032000.1, read as the reverse complement.
AGCATGTTCACCTCCCTTGACTTTGGACCAGTTTACACACCTATTTCTGGAGAGGTATATTCCACCCTCTCAGAAGGACGAGCTACGGGGTAAGTTCGGGCGACACTAGTAGGGTCAGATGTCTGTGACCGATTATGAGGCGAGATTCTCTGAGTTGTCTCTTCATGCACATATGATACTCCCCACCGATGTATAGAGAGTGCGGAGGTTTATTACGGGCTTGCACTATGGTATCCAGATTACTATGGCCCGAGAGGTTGAGATGGGAACTCCTTACGAGTAGGTTGTGGAGATAGCTCGGAGGATCGAGGGTATCTGCAGCTAAGGCCAATTGTATACGATGAGGGAGAAGGGGCCTCGACATTCATGAGGATTCAATGAAACCCTGTTTTGGGGGATAGTTCAGTTCATGAGGGGTCAGTCCAGCAGGCCCACGTATTCAGCACCACTGCCTGCTCAGATTGCCTCGGCGCGGCCCTACTTCAGCACGATTCTAGAGAGCTCCTACCATCCACCGTCCATTTAGGGTGCTTCCAGTAGGTATTCGGGCCCTCATGGTCAGAACCTGGGCTAGTCGTCTTCTGCACCGAGAGGTTGCTACGAGTGCGGGGAGCTTGGTCATATGAGGAGATTTTTCCCCAAGCTTCGGGGCAAGGCAGTACAGTAGGGCCATCAGCCTACAATCACCGCGCTAGTGATCACACCGCCCGCCTGGATGGCCAGAGGCAGAGGGCAGGTGGGTATGGGTCACCCTAGAGGTGGAGGCCATCCAAGTGGTGCTCCGGCTAGGTTCTATACATTTCCATCCACACTAGATGTAGTAACCTCAGACGCTGTGATTACAGGTACTATTTTTGTATGCGGTAAGAATGCTTTAGTACTATTTGATCCAGGGTCTACATATTCATATAAGTCTTCTCTATATGCTCCTTATCTAGATGTCTCTCGTGAGTTCTTGGGTATTCCTATACATGTGTCCATGCCAGTGGGTGATTCTGTTGTTGTGGATCGGGTTTACCGGTCCTGTGTAGTGACTTTCTGTGGCTATGAGACTAGATCAGATCTTCTATTGCTAGATATGACTGACTTTTGAGGTCATCCTAGGAACGGACTTTGTCATGATCCAAACCTAGGGAAGCGTGGCTGGCACACGGTGCCATACTCGGCCCGAGCGTACCCTCTGTAACTGTGAACTCTGGAGGGGTAACCATCAACTTAGGCCGACGAGGCCTACCTGCAAACTGACAATACCAATCAAGGCCATATTCTGAATCATCTAAAAATAATGTCTCTCTCATTTGAGGGGTAAACATACTCAAAAGCTCATACACATAACTACGCAGGCCGACGAGGCCGCCATGAATGTCTCTAACCAGCAATACCAAACTATATACAAGGTTGGCAAGGCCACAATACTGATATACAAAATACACAAGATTTGTCTACAAGCCTCTAGAGATAACTGAACTGTATCATGGTCGGGATAGGGCCTCAACCTGCCCATGTACTCTAAGGTCTAGACATGGTGACTCCGGGGAAGTGGAGCTTACCAACCAAGCTGATGTTTGACTCTGTCTGCTGGGAAGGTCTATCCAGCTGTCTATCAGGACCTGCAGGCATGAAATGTAGCGTCCCCAGCAAAGGGACGTAGTACAAAATAATGTACGGAGTATGTAAGGCAAAAGAATAACTAAAAACTGAAAGGGAACTAATAATATAATAGCTGAAAGTAACTGGGAGTCAAGATAATCTAAAAATATGCTTACCTGCTGATATTGACTCAACTCTCTCAATATAGTAAGTAAAATAGCTGTCCAGCCCTATAAGGCTCGGTATGTGTAACTGCTCTGCCATAGTAGGCTCGCTCATAGGCGCTCATCCATACTAGGCTCTGTATCTTGTCCATTCCGGGCTCGCTCATAGGCGCTCAACCATAGTAGGCTTGGTAAACAACTTAACATCTGATCAGAGGTTTCCCAATAGGGGCCTGCCCACTGATTATAGCTCGATGGTGGTAAAAATACTGTAGTACTACATAATAGGGGCCTGCCCACTGATTATAGCTCAATGGTGGTGAAACTACTGTAATAATGTTTATATGTATAGACCCTCTACTCTCTTGACTGGAATAAGACAATGCTTAATTGAATATAAAGTCCTGATAAGGAAGAATACTATAACTTATGAGACTAGGATAATGTACATAAATTCAGGAGTAGAACTTCTCTTTATGTCTCGTTATCAAACGCATGTAGTTACGAGATCATGCCAAATGAACAAAATGGTTTAACCTCAACATACCTTAACCCCATTGAGTCCTTAATAGCTTCCAAGCAACTCTTCAAACAACTCAACTCAATCTACCATAGGACAAGGTGATTCAAAATCAGTATTGAGTAAAGGCTAAGTTCGTAACTTAATCTAGTAGCTTGTTTACGTAAACTTAGTAGCATCTCCCTTGTAAAAAGGGCCTCCTCTAATAAATATACCAAAACCAACAACTAGAGCAATCTTGTAACATATAAGTATCAATAACAAGACACATAACAACAACAAGTTATAACTACTTCACGACGAGCGGCAAGCTCCGATTGGAACCATTATACCCCATGTCACCCCTTATAGACTTCTTACTTTAACTTAACAGTATCATTAACATGATAATGAAGTCATTCATAAATAATTCCAGCATTATACCATATATTTATAACAAATAAAACAATCCACAACTCCAACTATCCTCAATTAGCAACTTTATTCACTAATTCATGTCTAGTCCATCCATTTAACTTAATCAACATCAAGATAATCTTAGCACATGCAAGAACACAATATAATTACCTCTTACAACAGCTTCAAGTCAAAATCCAAGTTATATTTAGCTCACAACATCCCTCAACGGCAATACAACACCATAGAAGTGACTTAAGCTAATCTTCACTTCCAATCTCAAGTTTCATATGTTTCTTTCATCAATTCACTTGATAAACATATAGACATGCATAACAACAGAAACTATATCATAATCGAGATATTTTCCCCAATTTCCAGCCATATATATATATATATATATATATATATATATATATATATATATAGCCTTAAAATAACCCGACAAAAGGTAACGACATCTCTTCCCCTTTCAAGTGCTATCTTGTAATATTTCACTTCAACACCATAATCATCATTTAATTAACCTTAAAAACCATTAAAATGATGTTAAACATACCTTAGGTGGTAGATAAAATTTGAACCCTAAGCTTAACTTAGCTCACCATCATCCTTATTCACATTACAATACCATATAGGGGTTATTCTTCACCTTTGGCTGACTTTGATGTTGGATTATGGTGTATTTTTTTAAATTTGTTTGGAGCCTTGGAAAAACTCTTTGGGAGGGTTTGGAGAGTGTCAGGATGGAAGGATATCGAAAAATGAGCAAAGCTCATCCCAAAAACGAGATAAAAATAAGTGAAGGTCGGCCACCGACCAAGTGGGTCCCATAGGGGCTACCTGCGCAGTCTCACGAAAACGCGAATATCTCTCTACTCCGATGTCGTATTGATAAATAGTTTAATGATTTAGAAATTAAACTTGTATATCTTCAATTTGGTAGGTGGATAATCCAGTAATTGCAAGTATAATGGGAGAAAAGATTAGCAACATTTGACCTAATTTTCAGCACATTTATCACTGTAACTTGTGATGACCATTGCAAACTTTTGTTCCACAACTCGCTTGACTTCAAAACATAACACACGAATGTAGTAAAAATAAAATAAGGCATAACATAACCTCCTTATCATATTAAGGACCCTAGTCTCACCCCAAAAGTACATGTTATAACATTCCCAACTTGTCGACTTTCGACGAAACTTATCTTCTTTGATTTGTTTAGCTTCTAAACCTTCCAACCCTCTTGGTTCTTGTATTTAATGATATTAAATATTTGTAATATCCAAGGGAACATGATTAACTTACATTATATACTTTCAAAGATGATCTCATTTCCGAGCTTACCTCAATTGACTTATGACGTACTCTCACGTACGAAAATATGGGGTGTAACAGACCGGTTGTCTCCGTATCATTTCGTTCTTGATTTCCATGCCAAGACTGTTACTTTGGCAATTCTAGAGTTGACGAGATTTGAGTGGAGGGGTTTATCTATCAGTACACCTAGCCAGGTTACACTTTCTTAAAGGCTCGATATATGGTCGAGAAGGGTTGTTTGGCATATCTAGCTTATGTTTGGGATATCACTATGGAGACTCCTACAATTGATTCAGTGCCCGTGGTGTGGGAGTTCTCTGATGTATTTCCTTCAGATCTACCAGGCATGCCACCAGATCGTGATATCGATTTCAGTATTGATTTGGCACCAGACATCCAGCCTATCTCTATTCCATCGTACGACATGGCTCCGAAAGAGTTGAAGGAACAACTTGACAAGTTGCTCACGAAGTGGTTCATTAGGCCGAGTGTGTCACCTTGGGGTGCACCGATATTGTTTGTGAAGAAGAAGGATGGGAGTATGCAGATGAGCATTGATTACCGCCAGTTGAACAAAGTTTCCATTAAGAACAAGTACCCATTGCCGCACATCGATGATTTGTTTGACCAATTACAGGTGCCTCTCTAAGATCGACTTGAATTCTAGGTATCATCAGCTAAAGATTCGTGCTTCGGATATTCCGAAGATGGCTTTCCAGACTAGATATGGGTACTATGAGTTTTTAGTTATGTTTTTCGACTTGACTAACGCCCCAGCGGTATTATGGATTTGATAAATCGGGTGTTCGGGCCATATCTTGACTCATTTATCATTGTCTTCATTGATGACATATTGATCTACTCGCGTAGTATGGAGGAGCACGGGCAACATTGAGAGTTATGCTTCAAACCTTGCGGGAACATAAGCTATATGCTATGTTCTCCAAGTGTGAGTTCTGGTTGGACTGTGGCATTCTTGAGTCATGTTGTATCAGGTGAGGGTATTAAGGTAGATCCCAGAAAGATCGAGGCATTTCAGAGTTGGCCTCGTCCTACCACAGCGACCGAGGTCAGGAGTTTCTTGGGGTTTGCAGGATACTATCGTCGGTTTGTGAAGGGATTGTCGTCTATTGCAGATCTTATGACTAGATTGACCTAGAAGGGTACTCCGTTCAGATGATCCGATGATTGCGAGGCGAGATTCTAGAAGTTCAAGACCTCATTAACTACAACACCGATGTTAGCGTTGCCCTCCGGTTTAGGGATGTATACTGTATATTGTGACGGTTCACGCGTTGGATTGGGTTGTGTATTGATATAGGAAGGGTGAGTTATTGCATATGCTTCATGTCAATTGAATCCCCACGAGAAGAATTACCCTGTTCATGATTTGGAGTTGGCCGCAATAGTTCATGTTCTTAAGATTTGGAGGCATTATCTTTATGGGATGTCGTTCGAGGTCTACACCGATCACCGCAGTTTGCAGCATTTGTTTAAGCATAGGGAAATTATATTATGTAGCGTAGGTGGCTTGAGTTACTGAAGGATGATGATATTACTATCCTTTATCATCCAGGTAAGGCGAATGTGGTTGCGGATGTCTTGAGCAGAAAGGCTGAAAGTATGGTAGTTTGGCATTCATTTCAGCAGAGGAGAGACCATTGGCTTTGGACATTCAGTCCTTGGCTAACAGACTTGTGAGGTTGGATATTTTAGAGCTCAGTCGAGTTCTTGCATGTGTGCGACTCAGTCTTTATTATTTGAGTGAATCAAGGCTCGTCAGTACAATGATCTGCACTTGCTGGTTCTTAGAGAGACACTGCTATGGGGTGGTGTCAAAGAGGTTATTAATGGTGATTATGGTGTTCTGCAACTCCAGGGTCACCTATGTGTTCCTAATATTGATGGCGTGAGGGAGGCGATTCTAGATGAGGCACACAGTTTGCGATATTCTATTTATCCAGGTGCTACGAAGTTGTATCGTGACCTGAGGCAGTATTACTGGTGGCGGCGGATGAAGAAGGACATATTTAAGTATGAGGCAAGATGCCTAAATTACTAGCAGGTTAAGTAAGAGCACCAGAGGCCGGGTGTCCTACTTCAGCAGATGCTTATACTATAGTGGAAGTGGGAGTGCATCACTATAGATTTCGTAGTTGGGTTGCCGCAGACATTGAGGAAATTTGATGTTCTTTGGATCATTGTCGACAGACTGACTAAGTTGGCACACTTTATTCCGGTTGTGACCACGTACTCTCTAGAAAGGTTGGCCCAGATTTATATTAAGGAGATTGTTCGGTTGCATGGTGTGCCTATCTATATCATTTCAGATAGAGGCCCTCAGTGCACTTTGCATTTCTGGAGAGTACATAGCGAGTTGGGTACTCGAGTAGAGCTCAGTACTAACCTTTCATCCGTAGACTGACGGGCAATCGGAGTGGTCAATTTAGATTCTGGAGGATATGCTTCGAGCGTGTGTGATTAATATCGGAGGGCAGTGGGATCGATTCTTACCATTGGCCTAGTTTTCTTATAACAACAGTTACCAGTCCATCATCGAGATGGCTCTATTTGAGGCTTTATATGGTCAGTAATGTTGTTTTCCCATCGATCCGTTTGCGCCCGATGAGGCTAGATTATATGGCACTGATTTGGTAAAAGGACGCCTTGGATAAGATAAGGTTGATTCAGGAGTGACTTCGCAAAGCACTGTAACGACCCAACCGGTCATTTCGAGAGTTGTAGCCTCATTTCCCCATTTCCTGCTTCTTTTATATTCTACAGCTGTATTTTGACTTATCGAGTTGGTTGGTTCGGGCCCAGAGTGGTGTTGGAGTGAATTGAGACACTTAGTCTCTTAATTGGAAGTCTAAGTTGGAAAAGGTCGACGAGATGTTAACTTATGAGTAAAAGGCCTCGGATTTGAATTTTGATGGTTCTGTTAGCTCCGTTAGGTGATTATGGACCTAAGAGCATGTCCGGAATGTGATTTCGAGGTCCGTAGTAGAATTAGACTTGAATGGCGAAAGTTGGAATTTTGGCAAATTTGACCGGTAGTGGAAATTTTGATATCGGGGTTGGATTGGATTTTCAGAAGGTGGAGTAGGTTCGTGGTGTCATTTATGACTTGTGTGCGAAATTGAGGTCAATCGGACATGATTTGATAGGTTTCGGCGTCGTTTGTAGAATCTGGAAATTTCAAAGTTCATTAGGCTTGAATCCGTGTGTAATTCATATTTTTGATGTTGTTTGAGGTGGTTTAAGGATTCGACTAAGTTTGTATGATGTTTTGGAACTTGTTGGTATGTTTGGTTTAGGTCCCGAGGGCCTCGGGTGAGTTTCGGGTGGTTAACGGATCATTTTTGTCTTTATGTGATAGCTGTTATCTGCTGCTGTATGTTTCTGGTTTCCTCTTACGTGTTCGCGAGAGGAGCCTCACGTTCCCGAAGAGTGTGTGTGAGCTGAGGAGGATTTGTTCTTCACGTTCGCGAAGAAAAGGACGCGAACACGAAGGCGTGGTATGTGAATGCATCGGGAACGCGGGAGTGGGGTCGCGTACGCGTTCGCGATGCATGGGTCGCGTTCGTGAAGGTCAGAGTTGGTTAAGCATCGTATTCGCGAAGAGAGGGACACGTTCGCGATGAGTTAAGCTGAGAGGCAGTCAAGATAGTCTACGCGAACGCGAGAGGATGGTCGCGTTCGCGATGAAGGATATCTGGGCAGACAGTATTAATTTCAAAAATGAGGGTTTGAACCCATTTCTCATAATTTTAGCTAGAGACCACGGATTTGGGCGATTCTTGAAGGGATTTTCGTGGAGTTGATTGGGGTAAGTGATTCATACTTGGTTTTGGTTAACATCTTTAATTTTATCATCTAATTTTTTATTTGGGGTGAGAAATTGGGAAAAAAGAGGAAGAACTCTTGAGTTGGGATTTTGAGATTTTGAATGGGATTTTGTTATTGGATTTGAGTAATTTGGTATGGTTAGACTTGTGAGTGAATAGGCTTAAGGGTTTTATGACTTTTGTCTGATTTTGAGATGTGGGCCCGGGTCCGGGTTCGGGCCGATTTAAGATACTTGGCTATAATTTGGTACTTTTCTTGTGGAATTGACCCCTTTAGCCTATATTGATTGTATTGTTCTACTCGTGGCTAGATGTGGGACGTTTGGAGGCCGATTTGAGAGGCAAAGGCATTTCGTAGTAGAGATTTGCTTGGTTTGAGGTAAGTAACGCTTTCAAACTTGGTTCTGAGGGTTCGAAACCCCAAATTATTTGTTATGTGATTGGTATTGAGGTGACACACATTCCAATGCGGACATGCACCATGAGAATTGTGACCTGGTTGATTCCATGGCACTGCATAGTGACTCTATCTTGTTGATATCCGTGTTTTTTTCATGTGAAAAAGTAATTCAGCTGTCAATCATGCTAGATATCATGCTTAGGCTTTATGCCGGTACTGTTGGGACCCATAGTGGCCATTTCTTGTTGTCATCTCAATGATTTCATTGATATTTCGTACTTAGTCGTATACATGCATTTCATATCATATCTCAGTCTCAGGTATTATTTATTGATACATCATATCATTGTTTTGGGCTAGTTTTCATGATATTGTGAGCCCGTTAATGAGACTGGAGAGATTGATGACTGAGTGAGGCCGAGAGCCTCATTATGATTGACAGTTGTGGGATCGGGCTGCACGCCGCATTGGTTATAATGATTTGTGATAGTGCTTGGGCTGTAGAAGCCCATCCGGAGTCTGTAACACACACCCAATGAGTGCAGATGATATTATTGAGGGATGGATCTTCCCTGGACATGGATCTTGTCCGAAGTACTTGATACCTGGAGATGGATCTTCTCTATAGGGCTGGATTGGCCTTCCTCGGTACTGGTGATTTATAGTCAGTGATGTATATATTCCGATATGGATCTTCCTTAGGCCATATGGGTCATATACAGTACTGAGTGGTTGAGCATTTGAGAGTGTGAGCACATGAGGCTGACAGCATAGTGCATCACGTACAGTATGTGCATTGGCATGTATAGGTAGCAGAGTTATAATCTTTATACTATTCTGATCTGCTTTACTTTACTGTTTTGAGGTGTTTATTTAATTTGAAAGCATGCCTACATTCTGCACAGTTATTTCTATTATATCTGTACCAGTTGTGTTAGTCACTACCTTTCAGTCCAAAGTTGGACTCGTTACTTACTGAGTTTGATGTACTCATGTTACTCCTTGCACCTCGTGTGCAGATCCAGGCGCTTCTGGTCACGGCGGCGGTTGCTAATTGAGGATTTAGAGCTCGAAGACTACCAAGGTAGCTGCACGACGTTCCCAGGCCTTGGCTATCCTTCTTTATCACTAGTTGTATTTCATTTTATTTCTCTAGACTCTGTAGCGGACTGTATTTTGATTTAGACGCTCACGTACTTAGTGACACCCCGACGTCGGGCTATTATTCAGCATTTGTGTTTTCGGTTTACCCCTTTGTTATGTAAAACTCCGGTTATTTTAAATGTCTTAACTTATTTTTGTTATATGTTGAAAGTGTTTTGAAAATATCGGCTTGCCTAGTACCACGATAGGTGCCATCATGACTGCTTAGGTATTTGGGTCGTGACAAGCATAGTCCAGACATAAGAGTTACGCAGATCAAAAAGCGTGTGACTTATCATTTATGGTGGGCAAGAAAGTTCTCTTGAAAGTCTCTCCGATGAAGGGTATTATGAGATTCGAAAAGAAGGGCAAGGTTAGTCCGAGGTTTATTGGCCCATTTGAGGTGTTGAGGAGAGTTGGGAGGTTGCTTACAATCTTGCTTTGCCTCCCAGTCTATCGGGGGTCCATCCAGTGTTCCACCTGTCTATGATCCGGAAGTACTATGCCGACAGGTCGCATATGTTAGATGACAACACAGTTCATCTGGATGAGAGCTTGGGTTATGAAAAGGAGCCAGTTGCTATGGTTGACAGGCAGGTTCACTAGTTTAGGTCTAAGAAGATTGCAACAGTAAAGGTCCGTGGTGTAATGACGCATATTTAAGTTAGGGTATGTTGGTCTTTTAGAAAAACCAAAGAAAAATACAAGAAAAGAAAAAAAAAGGAATAAACTAATCAATTAAAAATAAGGGCGAAAGCCCACGTGAACCAAAAAAAGAAAGGGGAATTAGGGGAAAGGGAAAGCAGCACTGCTGCTACAACATAAGGTTTAAAAAAATGCAGATAAGGGAAGAAGAAGAAGAAGAAGAAGAAGAAGAAGAAGAAGAAGAAGAAGAAGAAGAAGAAGAAGAAGAAGAAGAAGAAGAAGAAGAAGAAGAAGAAGAAGAAAGAGGCTAGAATCAATCTTTAGAAAATAGGTAATATAATATTCTTATATTTTGTTTTAATAATATGAGAGTATATATATGTAATAATTTGAGTTATATAGTGAGATTGACTAATATAATTAGAAACAAGAAAAGATTAGGTAATGCTTCCCTTAACTCATAGCACTTTGTGGAAGAACCATCGGTGCCTGTAGTACACCTTGTAATGAAAATTTATTGTTTTAAAACAAATCAAATTCTTAATGTCTTTGTATGTAGTAGTATGAATTAAATAAAGGAACAAATATAGAAACAAAGGCAATCTGTTGAAGGCATTTTTTTTAATTCAAAGGATAAACTTTCTTACTTCACTTTCTTAAGGTTATCTTCTAGGTGCATATAATTTTGTTAGGTACAAAAGAAAGTATTATCGATAGTGATCCTATATGATTTAGATATATATGCATAGTTGGCATAATTTGGGTAAAAGAAAATTGAAAAAAATAAATATACGAGTAAGTTGAAATTGATAGATTATAGACTAGTTGAATTACTCGTAGCCTGGATAAATATAATTCAGGGAATTGAGGTATAACATAAAACTCTGAGGATTTGAAATCCAAATTTAGCTATGAATTATGTTAAACAAAGAAATTAACACAAGATTGATATTGATGTGATTATAGATTGATTGAAGAAAGTCGTACAGATTGCTCGAGGCGACGAGTTTGGTATTTCGACACAAGTACTGTGATTAGTAATCTTACTGCACTTTATGTTTTCATAACCTGCATGGTTTATACATTGTTCTGAAAATAAAATGTGTTACCGAATATTTGAAATTGCATGTGGGGCAAGACTTTTACTTGATATGGTACTGAATAGTTTACTTGAGATCTTTATAGTTATTATGTTCTCATTGTTACTCGACATGCTTTACCATTACTAGAGATATGATCACCGTTACTGAAATTGGATTACATGATTTGATAAAAATTGAAATGCCCTGTACTGTTTTGAAAATGCTTCCATGTGAAGATTTACTATATACAAAGAAAAGTATGAATGAGAGGAGACTTTGAAGGAACCCGTATCTAACTGCGGGTTCATTAGACCTGGTGCACCTTGTATTTATTGATCACCGAGTACAGTTAGAGCCCTCACTAATGGAAAGATAGAACTATCATACAGTTACAGTTTTTCCTCGAGTAGGGACCTACAGTTATATTTGACTCCTCTTACGAAGGGGTCCACACAATGATACAGATTACATGATCCTTTTCTGGAAACCTCCCAAATATAAAGATTTGCTATGACACAGTATTTACTGAGTTTATTACTGAATTGTTAAATTGATTTTGTTACAGGAAACACATGATGAGACTTATTATTATTATCATTTTAAAAAGGGCATTTTAGTTTGTGATTATTATTCAAGCATGTTTTCCAACTTTTCCCCTATTAAAAACAGTTGTGGTTAAGTATTATTACTCACTACCCGCTATTATTTTTATAGAGACAGCAATAGACACAGACAAGGATTTCATTAATTAGGGTACACGAGTTGGCAGTTCCTGGTGAGCCCCGCATTTATTTGCGTGCGCAAAGATTGTTATTTATTTGTTGTAGTCTCTTTCTTAAAACTCTTAGAGTTTCTCCATAGTCATTTTTATGAGTCTCATACGTGTTCTTTGATTGATATAGATTTGTGATTCGTATTAGACTTTCCTAACGTATACTTGGAGATGAAGTTAGTATTATTGTGTTGGAATTATTTCGTGAATGAGGATTATAACTTGTTTGGTCGATATAGGTTGATTGTGTTTTGATTTCTTTATTTTTCGATAGTCCTAAAACAGGGGAAACTCTTTTCGATTTTCTGTAAATTATTGATGAGGCTTACTTGGGAGCACATGCTCCTAAGCGCCGGTCATGATCCTAAATTGGGTCATGACAAGTGGAAGGGTCACCCAGTCGATGAGGTGACTTGGGAAATCGAAGAGGACATGCAGAACAAATATTCACACTTACTCAGTACTCCGGGTATGATTCTAGACTCGTTCGAGGATGAACATTTGTTTAAGAGGTGGAGAATGTAACGATCCAACCACTCGTTTGCTTTGTAGATCCCTGTTCCCCTATTTAAGACTTCTCGTATATTCTTTTACTGTTTCATGACTTGAGGGGATGGTTGGTTTGGTTTTGGAAGGGTTCGGATTGAAATCAGAACACTTAGTTCCTTAATAGTGGCCTAAGGTGGCCATGTTTGACTTGAGTCAATATTTTGAGTATTCAACCTCGAAGCCGAGGTTTGATGATCCCAATAGGTTCATATGATGATTTAGACTCGGACGTGTGTTCAGATCGAGTTTCGTGTGATCCGGGAGTGTTTTGGAATTTAATATTGAAAGTTGGCGCCTTGGAGGTTTCAGAATTTCTTAAATTTCGTTTTAAGTACATTGGTGATATGGATGCCCGTTTGGGATCGCAAACCTGGGAATAGGTTCGTATGTTGATTTATGACTTGTACGCAAAATTTGACGTCATTCCGAGTTGTCTATGTATGGTTTGTTGCATTTAGAGCTAGTTGAAGAAGTTTGAAGTTCATGATAAGTTGATTAATTTGATTTTGGGTGCGATTCTTCGTTTCTATGTTGTTTTATGAGTTCCAAGGTTTCAAGCAGGTCCGTATTATATTTATGGACTTGTTGGTATATTCGGATGGGGTCCCTGGTGGCTCGGATGTGTTTCGGACCACCGGAGTTAACTCAAAATTACAGAAAAACTGCTACTGGTTTCCTTCTTCGCAAACGTGGAAGGAGTCTCACGTTCGCGTTGGAGGAATTGGGGCTGCGACATTTAGTGCATCACTTTCGTGATAGGCAATCGCATTCGTGAAGGCTAGAGACTAGTAGCCATCATGTTCTTGTAGAAGGGGGGAGCTGGGCCTGGGAAGCTAGGTTGTTACTCTTCGCTTTTGCGATTGGCTGACTACGTTCACGAAGGTTGGTCAGGTTGATCTTTCCGTTCGCGATGGACATATCGCGTTCGAGAAGAGTGTTTTCGGGAGATGACAGATTTTTTCCTTCACGATTGCGAGAGGCCTTTCGCGATCGCGAAGAAGGGATCACTGGGCAGAAACATATTTTAAATCGGAACTTAGGCTCATTTTCTCTCATTTCATTTTGGGTTGGCCGATTTTGGAGCTCTTGGAGAGGGATTCTTCACCTAGGATTTTAAGGTAAGTGATTTCTACATAATATAAGTTTAATACATAGATAATGGGTAGATTTTAATATGTAAATTGTGAAAATTATAGGATTTTGTTGAAAAACCTAGGTTTTGTTAAAAAGGTATTAGACCACGAAAATGATTATGGAATTTAAAAGAAATTATATATTTGAGTTCGTAAGGTTATGCGTAACATTTATCTACAAAAATTTCTGGGATCTGGGCACGTGAACCCGGGGGTGACTTTTAGAAATTTTTCAAATTGGGTTGGGTAATTACTCTAATAGATAAATTATGAACTTTTGAGCACATATTTATTAGTTTGTATGACCTTTCGGATTGCTCGGCACCGACTTGAGGCTATTAGTGTGATTTGAAAACCGGGAAGAGGGCTTGAAAACGAGGTAAGTCTCTTGCCTAACCTTGTAAGTGGAAATTAACCTCCGTAGGTGTTCGAATTGTTAATTATTAATAATTGTGGGTGCTACGTTTGCACGAAGTGACGAGAGTCCGTAAGTAGCTAAAATCATGTTATGTCCAAGCAAACAGAGGATTTTATTATGCAATACTTGTACTATTTGAACCCAACTTGTTAGTTTAATTACTTAAAACTTGATTAGAGATTATGTTAAACCGAGCTTCGTTACTTTGAGTTTTGGCAGAATATTCGGTAATTAATAGAAAATTTATGTTCCTTTATGTGCTTACCTTAGTCCGAAGAGTTTCCCTATTCCTGTGGATCGGCCAAACGCCTCAAAAATATTTATATATAATTGGATGCATCCATGGATCGGAACTTATGATATCAGTAGTATATGTACACAATTATTATGGATCGGGCCATACGACCTCGACATAACTCATGCGTGATGTCACTAGGAGTTCGATTGTACTTGACATTTCCTTCATGACTTGAGAATTAATAAATACTTGATGACACATATTTGTTGAAATTGGCATGTGATATTTATGGGTTTTAAAGTTGATATTTTTTAAGAAATCGCTTATTTGATGCTTCTTATTCCATTATTACTGTTGTAATTTCCTGCCTATTTATAATGTTTATACTTTATTTATTGAGCTCTAGTAAGTGTCAATGTCGACCCCTCGTCACTACTTCTTTGAGGTTAGACTATATACTTACTGGGTACACGTTGTTTACATACTCATACTACGCTTCTGCACAAATTTCAGGTATCGAGGCAGGCACATCTTGTATCCGATCAGGCGTGCATCCATACTATCTGGAGGCCTAGTGGTGAGATGCTTTCCATGCTCCGTTCTGCAGTCCAGGAATCTCCTCCTTGTTGTATTTACTATTTATTTCTATTTTATTTCCGACAGTAGTTGTAGGGAGTTTTGTTTATTCTACTAGATTGCTCGCGCATTTATGACACCGGGTTTTGAGAATTTCTAGTAGATATTTATGGTTTTTGCCTATTATTATCATTATTCCACTCTTATGTTTATTTTATGCTTTATATAACATGGTCACTTGTCCTTAGCTTTTTTATTAAATAAAATCCATGACTTTAAAAATAAATAAAAATAAATAATTAAATGGATAGTTCCGCATTGGATTGCCTAACGATGACGTTGGGGGCCATCACGTCCTATAGCGGGAATTGGATCGTGACAACCACCACCATTGACCACCACCATACTCAATCATAGCGTCCACTACCATCATTATCGACTACCATCACCAGGGGCGTATTAATGGCTGGTTCAATTGAACCCATAGTTTTCGCTGCGGAGTAAAAATTTATAAATTTTTTAAAAATAGTAGATATGAACCTATAACTTCAAAAATATAATGACTTTAATGCTAAAAACCTTAAAAGATGAACTCATAGAGTTTAAATTCTGTATCAGCCTATGACCATCACCCACCACCCCACCATTATAGACTGTCACCATGCACCACCCCACCATTATCTACTAATACCACCACCATCATCCTCAACTACAAACACCCACCCCACCCACCTCAACTACCACCACCAATCACCTCCACCATCATCATCAACTATAGCTGCCACTGTCTACCATTATAAATTAACACCACCCACCATCACCTTCCTTAACCACAACTACCACTACCAATCATCACTAGCTACTATGCAGAACCACAACCATCAATAGGGCTGGGCATATATTGGGTATAACCAATAAATCGGAACGATAAAATGCTATTGAGTTATCGGTATCGGGTTATTGGGTAAATAGTTTGATAACGGTTTAATTTATTTGACTAATGGGTTATCAGTTTGGGTCTCGGTTTGTTCAATTTTATTAACAGTTTAACCGATATCCCAATAAGCTTTATCAAAATTATAATTTTACCCACTAAGTATATAAAACCACCTTATGGCTTCATTCTCTCAATTTTCTCGGTAGTTACTTGTTGCTCCCAAACGCACACGCAAGTATACGTGGTCGACAAGTAATATAATGATAAGTTGAGTGTCGAACCCACAAAGACTTGTGTAAACTACTCACTAAATCACAAAAATTGTTATTCAATCTAGCTAAAAGCAAAGCCCAATAATATGATTATACTATACTACGATTCTAAATAATAACTAAATTATCAAGTAACGAGTTGATTGTAATGTATTCAGTAGAGACAAGTATTCCAGGGTTGTGATCGATTCACCAATCGTATTGTGTTCTAATTAACTCTCCCTTTCATATAATTCACTCATGGTTGCTAATTAATCGATAAATTCTCTCATAGCCTTCTCCCGAAGTACTACTCACCTATTCTCAATAGATTAACGCCTATATTCCTATGAAATCAATCTATTAAGAACGCATTAAGATCACGATATTTAGTTAAGCACGGTGACTAGGTATATTCCTATCCTAACAACAAATCCGCTCCCCCTACGGGTTAAGATCATGCTCTCTTCAATTCTTCTCTAATCTAAGCACGGCTTTGTTGATACCCAATTTTTCCCTATGAATTTTACACTCAAAATACTTTCAAAATAGCATGTTTATGCATATATAAGCATGCCCAAGAGTTTTGATATTTTTTCCTAATTTTTAAAGATTTTTAAAATCAATTATTGTCTATTTTAGCAGTACAAAATCCAATAATTGTTCCCAAAATTATCACTTTGGTGAATAATTTATTTCTATTCACGTATTTACACCAAAATATAATTAAGGTGATTTTTTGTATATTTTTATAAATTTATTTGGTATTCTTAAAACTAAATTGCATATAATTGCAATTATAGCCTATTTTACGATTAACAACATTTTACAATTATAAAATCATTTCCAGTATTTTTAGGTCAATATTTATATATTATTAATTAGTTCAATGCTTTTAATTTGTTTTTAAAATCATTTTAACTATTTTTATAAAATAAAAGGGGGAAAATTGGCTATTTAACACATAGCCATTTCTATTTCAATTACAGCCTCAATTTAACCCCCCAATTCCACCCTAATTAAATGACCCAACTTCAAATTTTAACCCAAACCCCACGACCCGTTTTCAAACCCGCCTAGCTTCTCTATTAATCCTAGCCGTTGATCATTTTGATCAACGACCATGATCCGTTCTTTCCTTTTTAATTCCCATACCCCCCTTAACCCTAATTCACTCTATCAGATGTGCGGCCTTTGAACTCTCTTCACCTCCCAAATTCTCTCAAGGCTCCCCGGAACCCTAGCCTCCCCTACCTTGTTCCACCATGTTTTCACCGGCGTCCATGGCTTCTCTGGCCATGGACAGCCTATACCCACCTCCTATGGCTCCTGCATGCCTGTTGTTCGAAGGATCGAGGCCAGACCTCGAGGGTCTTCACCCAGGCCTTCACTGATTCAAAGATTCCAGCCATCTTTGGCCTTGCTCCGGTGGCTCTTGGTCTTTTGAGCCTGTTTATGACATTATCCGACTTAGATCGGGTATTTTCGAAGCCTTTCTCATCTCTAGGGTTCATCTGGAACCCTAAATATCGAGGTTCTCTCCGATTATTTTAGATCTGTTACATGTTTGCACGGTTTCTTAAGTTTCTTAAACCTTTTTTTCCGATTTTCTTTCAAAAAGCACTTCTTTTTGATTAGGGTTTCTGGAAAGTTCTTAAAATGTTTCTAACTCTTCTTCTTCTCTTTTCTTGGTGTGAATCGATCCCTGCTATGTTCTTACTGGCTCTTTTGTGACTCACATGCCTTTCGTGTGTTCTTATATTTGCCTTGTTATGAAATTTATTTTATTATGCTCCGTTCTATCTCATACTGGTTTTTCACCATGCTCATGTCTATCTTATGTGTTCCTCTACTGTATTTTCCTACTGAGTTTTGATCTTTTGTTTGCCTTTACCGGACTTTGCCTGGATTCTTTCTAAATGTGTTTCATCGACTGTTTCTTTAAGTTTACACTACCTGAACTCATTTAATTTTTAAGCTTTCTTGAAACATGTTTCCTGTACTGGTTCCTATGTTCTACTTGCTATTGTGCTTGTATGCTTCTCATGAGACTCTGAAAAGGTCTCTGGGCTCACCTCGATAGTTTGCCTCTTCATCTCTGTATCAAATTCGAGTTTAAAAACCCTAGGATTTGGGGGTTTTCTTTGGCTAAATTTGGTTTTATGTTTGGACAAGGGTTCTACTTTGAAACCTTGAACTCTCAGACTCACTTCGAGTTTATGAATTGAATTTGAACCTTTTTCTGCGTTTGTGATTTTGAAACCCTCTTGCTTGACATGTCTATGTGTTTTATACGAGAGCTTCTCTTTCAAAAGGTCTTGCCAACTGTTAATTGATTCTGAATTCCTTTAATGTTGCTTATTTGATTGTTACTGATTTTTCCCTAAATTAAAACTTTCCTTTTACCTCTTTTCTGACTCGAGCAAGGCTTTCAATGGGATTCTTTACTGGTTATTTTACTGGTTCCCTTTCCTTGTTTTACAAATCAAGTACCACCATGTATTTACCCTTATTTGTCTACCTTGCACGAGGTATTTACTTGATTTCCTTCCTTAAATAACTTCTGCCCATTACCGTTTGAATTTGGACTCCTTAATTAAAGGAAGTCTATAGGCTGATTGATTTTAATTGGTACATAGTTCCTTAATTATTACTAAACTATGATTCTTGCCTTATTTGCTACACCTGTTTGCAATTATAAATACCCTGCTCTTTCATTAACACACACACGATTTTAATCATCACAACTCTCTTCTAAAACTTACACTCTTGCTTCTTGATTGCAATTTGGCTTCCCTAAATCTACCGTTTCTTCCTACTTGCTCTTCTGAACTGGTATGTCCTACTTTTGATTCAAGCATCAAAATCCAATATGTTTACTTACAAGCTCTTATGCACATGCCTACTTTACTGCTTTGTAGAGTTCAGCTTTAAAATGATTATTTATGTTTGGCTATCTGTTACTGCAATGAATCCCTATCCCCATTCCCCTTTATGTGCTCGGGCTGTAGTTTAAGACATGGCAACATACAAAGTTGTTGTCATGGATTAAGACTGGGTCCTTTGGATCCCAGCCTCTTTCAATCTCCCATACCCCCATTCCCTTATGTGTATAGAGTTAAGGTATAGCCTGGCAGCCTCTAAATTGCTGTCCATGGCTGAACCTGACCCTCAAAGGGTCCTGACTCTCTAATTTTTAAGCTGACAAGCTGGTCAGGGGTGTGCCAGCAGCCCAGGTGCTAGGCATGACCACCAGCCTGCCCTGGCTCCCCCCCTAATTCCTTTTCATTGCACTTACACTTACTCCTAAGCCCTTAAGTCCTGCCCCCCTCCTGTGAGCCTTGCCTTGGGACCTTGAGTTCCCTTTGAACTTGGACACTTGAGGGCTGGCCCTTCCACACTGCACTATAATATGTTCTGCAATAATATTTGGGGTGTAAGCACTGCCTGGAACTCTTGAAGTTCCTTGGAACTTTGACACATCCCAAATAAGAGAAAGACTTTGAAAATATCCGATCCGTGGAAGTTGGTTTATCTCATATTATTAGATTTCGAGTCTGGATTAGGCTGATTAGATGTAGATGTAATCACTGATGTATTTTCATTTATTCTTTTGATTCACTTGGTCTGTCATAAGCTTTGTAATGAACTTTGTAATAACTACTGGGGTATAGTGAAAAGGGATGGGATAGAATGCATGCCAAAGGGGTAGATACTATAGGGTGTATATTTTCTCAATTCTGCATTTTTACGTAGATACCATGCCAATAGGGTGTATATTTTCTCAATTCTGCATTTTCACGTAGATACCATGCCTATAGGATGTATATTTTCTCAATTCTGCATTTTCACGTAAATACCATGCATATAGGGTGTATATTCTCTCAATTCTGCATTTTCATATAGAAAACATGTCTATAGGATTAATACTTTAAAATGCTGCATTCTTCATATAGATACCATGCTCATAGGTTTTCTGTACTTTGCAATATATACCATGTCAATAAACCACTGCTAAAATTCTGCGTATCACGTAGATAATATGCCTATAGGATTTTTCCTGCATTTTTACACGTGCGTCTGTCATTAGGCAATTCCACTTATAGGGCCTAAAATAAACCAATTATATCAATGACCCGCTTAGAAGATCTCTGCATAACAAGATTCGTAACACCTAGAAAGCATGCCTATAGGAGTAATTGATTAAAATCTGGAATTGCCCACTCGTCTTTAAAATCAGTAGTAATTCGTTTAAAGTGCTCGCAGAGCTTACGATGCTGTAACTTAGATATTTTTGCAATCAGTTCGTTCTTCCCCCGTCTTTGAACTAATATATATCATGCATATAGACCCTGTTTAATGCAGACAGATTGTTAGATAATTAATCAATCGTCAGTTTTTCTGCAACTACATCTAAGCAGGACTAATTCGGACTCCCTATCTGGAAATATGTGGTAGATCAATTCTTCCTACGCTAATTTTAATCAAGGACCTAAACAGTATGTGTAAGACGTGCTAAACAATTCGTTTCTCTAAATGAGGAGGCCTACTTGAGCCTTTAATTGCTTTATCTCCCCATTAAGTGTATTATGTGTTTTTGATTGTCGCCTAAGAATTTTATCCTTTTAAGCCCCTGAAAAGCCAAGCTTCCTCCCTTTAGGATTAGTAGTCCTAAAAGCCTCCAGGACTGATAGGTGGGACGGGTAATAGCACGCTGTAGGTAGCGATACCATTCCGCGATTAATGCTTTAACGGGGTGGGAAGGGTAGACATGGAGATGATGATCACACGATAACACTATGCGTACGATTGGTTACCGGTGTTGTGTGGATGATCCATGTGATTTATAAACCTAGGACCCCTTTCCTTATGTTACTTTGTTTAGTATCAATAAACTCTGTCTTTTCAATTACCCAAAACTCCCCTTTAATTTTTCACTGCATTATTCCTTTTCCTTTTAACCTTTTTCTTCTGTGTTTATTCGATGTCTTGACTAATTCTTGCACTTAGACTCTCCCTCAAACAAATTATAGATTCCAACATGCTTGTTTGTAACCCTTATGTGTAAATTTATTTGTATACTTGTTTACATTAAAGTCACAACATAGCATGGCCGGGAACGATACTAGTGGATCTTGAGGGGTGCCTAACACCTTCCCCTCGAGATAATTTCTAGCCCTTACCCGAACTCTGGTTTTCCAATTCAAAACCCTTAGTGTCCTAATGCACTTAATCATTAGGTGGCGACTCTTCAATTCCAAATCCCAATTCCCAAACGAGAATAGAGTTGTCTTCCCAAATGTTGTAAACCCGATTTCGCTTTAGAAAAAGGGGGCGTCGACAGCATTGCGACTCTGCCGAGGATGTCTTTAGGCTTTTACAACTTCATGTTATATGTGACTTTATTGTTTTCTTTATTGCTTTGTTTAATACCTTTATTCGAAACTAACTTGTCTTTTGTTTCTTTTTCTTTAACGTTTTCATTTACTGCTTTCCTTCAATACCGTTGTAATTTCTGAGCAATTATTGTAATCATTATGAACGTGAAAATACGTGACAATTTGTTTCATTCCTGTAATTGCATCTTCAACATCATATTCCACTCGTGCCAAACAAATACCATAACAACGCTTGATGAGTTGTTGCACTCTTCCGATATTATTACCCCCTAATTTTGGCAAAGGCGTATTTGCGGTAAAACTAGTCGATCAGCGGTGCAGTCGACGGTTCCGTGCCTTTCCCTCTTGAGTTATCCGCTCAAGGGTACCGGTCTAGCACCCCATAGAAACCTTATTCTATTTAACTGTACATGCATCACTGTCAAACCTAGTCGAGTCAGTTATGTTGTCCACATAATGACTCTTTAAGATAGCCTTATCTAAAGTCCACTGGGTTCCCTTGGGACCCAAACGGACAACACCATATTCTGTGCATTTATTTGGAGGACTAAATGTTGTTTATGCCAATTATTGATTTAAATAGTGGAGTCCGGCGGGGGTAAGGGTCTAACCCTTTTGTTTTGCAGGAAATGGATGACAAAGTTCCCGACTTCGGTATGGTCAACATACCCTCACTCTTGCTGACCTGGTGGAGGAACCTCCCATCAAGTAACCAAATCAACGAATGGAAAGAGAGAGCCACCAGAGCTAGTGAAAAGCTGGAATATCTGGAATACAGTCTGCTAGAACTGGAAGGAAAAGTAAGGAAAATAGTCAACGATTGCCAAAACGCTGAGGAAGGCGAAGGAGAACGCCTGGCAAAGGCATTTTTACTGGAGAATCTGCGTGAGCTGGAAGATTTGATCAACGAGAACATTCAACCTGGGGAAGGTCCTTCTGGGACCAAATAGATAGGATTCTTTTCTTTTGCTTTAAAATGTAATAAGGCCAATGGCCATTAGCGACATTTTTACTTTATGCAATTTTAGCGTCGTTTTGGGATTCGTCTTATTTTTATCAATAGAATGAGGCATTTAGCATTATAAGTTCTCCAAATCAACTTGTCGCTAGGCCTACCTCAGGCACAACGAGGCACCCAATTTAGGACACGATTTATATTCTTGCACTATGTGTTTAAATATTGCAACATTTTTTCTCAGAATCCGTACTAACTTATTACCTTTTTCTTTTACTTTTGTTTTATTCCCCTCTCCAAAAGGTTAGTTCGTGCATTCTGGCATCGTCATCCTACTCCACAAGATCTAAGGTCCCTCCACATCCTCCTCCTCCAAGTCCTATCAAAAACAGGGGCAAAGCAAAAATGGAAGATTTGAACAATGCCAGAAAAGAGAATTTGGTTGAAAGGGTAGAGGTTCCTCAGGGTATTCAGGTATCCAAAGAAAGTGTCGCTCCGCTCGAACAGAAGTTACGGAAATTTCAAGAAGAACTAGACCAAGTTCGGAACTTGGCGAGTCTGTCATTCTCCCTGACTACTCCTGACATCAACTTTCAACACCCCATGCCTCCACAGAACATCCCGAAGCCGCAGAAACAACCCGCTACTCATCAAAATTGCAACACATGCCACAACAACACTCCACCCCTCATCCCTGAACCATCGAATGATTATCCCCACCATGCTCCCATCTATGTGGAAACCCTACCACAATACACTCAACCCATTACAAACACACCGGAGTCTAATGACAAAGACTCTCTCATCAAAAACCTGGCAGCCGAGCTCAAGAAATTGACTAGCCGAGTCCAGGGCGTTGAAGGAAACAAAGGCATTGAAGAGCTGAATTATGAGGATCTTTGCATTCAGCCAGACGTCGAACTTCCCGAGGGGTACAAACCTCCCAAGTTCGAAATGTTTGACAGCTCGGGCGATCCCAGAGTCCATCTGAGGACATAATGTGATAAGCTGGTCGGCGTGGGAAGAGATGAAAAGATTCGCATGAAACTCTTCATGAGAAGTTTGAAAGGCGATGTGCTATCTTGGTACATTAGCCAAGATCCCAAGAAGTGGACGAGCTGGGTTGGAATGGCGTCCGATTTCATGGATAGGTTCAGGTTCAATACAGAAAATGCACCAGATATCTTCTACATCCAGAATCTGAAAAAGAAACCCACTGAGACATTCCGCGAGTATGCTACTCGATGGAGATCCGAGGCTGATAAGGTCAGACCGGCCTTAGAGGAAGAACAGATGAACCGATTTTTCGTCCGAGCTCAAGATCCGCAGTATTATGAGAGGTTAATGTTGATAGAGGGCAGAAATTCTCCGATATCATCAAGCTAGGAGAAAGAATTGAGGAAGGCATTAAGAGCGGTATGGTCACTAATTATGAAGCACTGCAGGCTACCAACAAAGCCTTACAATCTGGTGGCGCGTCTAGGAAAAAGGACGTGAGTGCCATGATGGTTGCGCAGAGAACCAAGTCCCTAGTAAAATACCAAGCCTACCCGGTACCCCCTCTCACATACCAGCCTATCTCCAATTACCAAGCACCTCTGCCCTCTTACCAAATTCCTGCTTACCAATCATCCCCCTCCCCCACATATCAACCTATCTCACCAAGATATTCCCAAACTGCACCCGTCTACCAAGCCTATAACGCTCACTACCAATCACCTCCCGCCCGCCAAAACTTCCCCAGGCCACGTCCTGATTTCGACCGTAGACCTCCCAAGCAATACACCGCCATCGCCGAGCCAATCGACCAACTATATGAAAGACTCAAAGCAGTCGGTTACATCGCCCCAATCCCTGCCATAACTCCAGAAAATCCTTCCCAATGGGTCAATCCAAACAAAACCTGTGCATACCATTCTGGCATGAAAGGGCATACCATTGATGAGTGCCGATCTCTGAAAGACAAAATCCAAGCTCTAATTGACAACAAAATCATCGTGGCCAAGGAACTTGCTCCTAATGTTCGCAACAATCCTTTGCCTGATCATAAGGGTGGTGGTGTGCATATGATCGAAGTAGAAGATGATTGGGACCCCAAAGGGTCAATTGGATTAATTGCCGAAAGTGACGAGCCCAAGAAACCAACAGTCACACTAAATCCAATCGTAGTCCAGATCCACCCCTCTGGGGATGCTGAAGTAAACATGTCCGTGCCTCTCGAGTTTGAAACACTGTCCTCCATAAAGACTGCAGAGCCAATTGAGGTGGAGTTTGGGTCTCCAAAAGCACCTGCACCATTCGAAGTTGCTGTGTTGCCTCCAAAAACGAGAGTGCCCATTCCTGTGGCAATGTCAGCCGTAACGCCATTCCATACACAGGCCATTCCTTGGGATTACACCGCCGAGGCAAGAAGGAAGGGAAAGACTAAGTCTGGAGAAGCAATTGCAGCGCAGGGTATGACCAGGACTGG
>NC_032000.1:26907835-26913904 GCF_001879085.1 Nicotiana attenuata | reverse complement strand
CACTTAGTTGAATCAAGTAAGCAGGCCTCTGGACGGCCTATTGAAACTAGGCCCGATGATCTCTCAATTGTCGACCAATTAAACAAAACACCAGCACAGATCTCTATTCTAACTCTACTGCAAAGCTCCGAGACACACAAGAACGCCCTGATGAAGATACTGAGCGAGGCATATGTACCCAGTAACATAACTAGAGGAGAGATGGCAAACATGGTCGGGCAGATATTGGAGACTCATAAGATCACTTTCCACGAGGATGAGTTGCCCCCTGAAGGTTTAGGCCACAACAAAGCGTTGCACATCACTGTGCAATGCGAGGACTATTTCATCACCAGGACTTTGATTGACGGAGGGTCCAGCCTCAACATTTGTCCATTGGCGACCCTCAGAACATTGGGGAAGAGTTTACATGAAATCAAGGATGGGGCTATCAACGTCAAAGCTTTTGATGTTTCCCGAAGGTCCACTATTGGGGAAATCAGTTTATGTTTGCAAATGGGGCCAAGTAATAGATATCCCAGCATCCTACAACTTACTACTGGGACGACCTTGGATCCACGCCGCTGGAGCTGTAGCATCAACCTTGCACCAGGCAGTGAAATTCGAGTGGAATCACCAAGAGGTGATTATTCATGGTAATGGGAGTAACCCCATATACAGCCGTCAAGCCATCCCAGCAATTGAAGGAAGAAGGAAACTAGGAGGAGAAACCTACCACCAGATCGAGCGAGTCAACGCCATGGACAAAGATAAGTGGTGGGATAATAAGATAGAGAGTATACTAAACTGGAGCGGGTATGAACCTGGCAAAGGGCTCGGCAAGAACCTCTAGGGAATCACCAAGCCTATCAAACTGAAGAAGCATGGCACCACTTTCGGGTTAGGGTATGGATACATTTGGCAAGAATTCAGGAACTGGTCGCCCCCATGGCGCGGCCCTTACTATCCGCTGGAGCACCCGATACCCCGCCTGGAGCAGACTTTCCAGCCGACAGACATCTTATATGGGTCAGAGGAAGATGAAACATTGGCCGCAATGAAGAACCTGTTTTTAGAAGATGACGATATGGACTGTCACGTCAATCTCGAGGAGGAAGGGGAGGAAGGCCCTTCCATACAAGAGGTGAGCCGAGGGGAGTGCCTCAACAATTGGTCCATCAGAACCACCAAGGCCCGGAGAGCTTCGGGGTAGCAAGGCTGAACAAAGCATTATGCATTAACTCTTACTTTTCTCTAGTTGATTTCCCTTCAGTATTATCTTTAAATTTTGAAAAAAAACTCCGATGTTCAAAACATTTTGGAATTTATCAAAGCATTTCAGTTTCTTATATATGTCTCGCTCTTATTATTTTTCTCTGTCATTTATTTTACTTTTACACAGCATTACTATTACTTATCTTGATGAACCGATGAATGTGACATGCAACGAGATAACACAACAAATGGATATAGACTCAGAAGAGGATGAGATACCAAAAGAGGTCATTAAAGAGGTCGAAGACTTTAAGAATAGACCTATGTCTAACCTGGACGAAATCGAGGTCGTCAACTTGGGGGATACAAAGAATGTCAAGGAAACGCGCATCAGTGTTCACCTGTCACCATCAGAAAAGAAAGAGTACACGGAGTTCTTAAAAGAATATGAGGACATATTTGCCTGGTCATATGATGACATGACCGGTCTCAGTACATCTATTGTAGCTCATAAACTGCCAACAGATCCGACGTGTCCGCCGGTAAAGCAGAAGCTCAGAAAGTTCAAGCCAGACATGAGTCTGAAAATCAAGGAAGAAGTCACCAAGCAAGTCAAAGCCAAGGTCCTCAGGGTAGTGGAGTACCCGACATGGTTAGCCAACATTGTGCCAGTGCCAAAAGAAGGACGGGAAGGTCAGAGTCTGTGTCGACTACCGGGACCTCAATCAGGCTAGTCCAAAAGACGACTTCCCCTTGCCGAACATATACATCCTGATTGACAACTGCGCCAAGCACGAGCTGCAGTCATTCGTCGATTGTTTTGCTGGGTACCATCAGATATGGATAGATGAAGAAGACGCGGAGAAAATGGCTTTCATTACGCCATGGGGAATGTATTGTTACAAGATGATGCCATTTGGATTAAAGAATGCTGGGGCCACCTACATGAGGGCCATGACTACTATTTTCCATGACATGATACACAGAGAGATCGAGGTGTATGTAGATGATGTCATCATTAAATCCAAGAAAGCCACTGACCACATGGAGGATTTAAGAAAGTTCTTCCACAGATTGAGAGGTACAACTTAAAACTGAATCCCGCCAAGTGTGCATTCAGGGTTCCAGCCGGAAAACTGCTTGGGTTCATCGTAAGTCGATGGGGAATAGAACTCGATCCATCAAAGGTCAAAGCCATTCAAGAATTACCACCTCCAAAGAACAAGAAAGAGGTTATGAGTTTCCTGTGGAGACTCAACTATATCAGCCTGTTCATAGCTCAGTCCACTGTCATTTGTGAACCCATCTTTAAAATGTTGAAGAAGGACGCTGCTACCAAATGGACTGATGATTGCCAGAAAGCATTTGGCAGAATCAAGGAATACCTGTCAACGCCGCCCGTCTTGGTTCTGCCCGAACCAGGTAGACCTCTATTGCTCTACCTTGCAGTATTGGATGGAGCATTCGGTTGTGTTCTGGGGCAACACGATGAAACGGGGAGAAAGGATCAATCCATCTACTATCTCAGTATGAAGTTCACCTCGTACGAGGCTCGGTATTCTCTATTAGAGCGCACCTGTTGTGCTCTGACTTGGGTAGCTCAGAAGTTGAGGTATTATTTCTGTGCCTATACTACTTATCTCATATCAAGGATGGATCCGCTGAAGTACATCTTTCAGAAGCCCATGCCCATGGGCAAGCTAGCCAAATGGCAAATCCTGCTGAGTGAGCTTGATATCGTCTACGTGACTCAAAAAGCAATCAAAGGACAGGCACTAGCCGAAAACCCCGTGGGCGGAGAATACGAGCCTCTAAAGACGTATTTTCCCGATGAGGAGGTTTCTTTCATAGGAGAAGACCTTGCATAATCCTATGATGGCTGGAGAATATTCATCGACGGAGCAGCAAACTTTAAAGGCGTTGGCATAGGAGCAGTTCTAGTATCAGAAACAGGTCAGCATTATCCGGTGTCCGCCAAACTCAGGTTCCCGTGCACCAATAACATGGCCGAGTGGGAAGCCTGCATCTTGGGGCTCAAGTTGGCCATTGACATGAACATTCAGGAGTTACTAGTGATTGGGGATTTTGACCTGCTCATACATCAGGTCCGAGAAGAATGGGCAACCAAGAACTCCAAGATACTCCCGTATTTGCATCACGTACAAGAATTGAGGAAGAGGTTTACAAAGATAGAATTCCGGCATGTTCCCAGAGTACAGAATGAGTTCGCCGATGCATTGTCCACTCTATCATCCATGATTCAACATCCGGATAAGAACTTCATTGATCCCATCCCAGTAAAAATCCAGGATCAACCCGCCTACTGTGCTCATGTCGAGGAAGAAGCAGATGGAAAACCATGGTTTCATGACATTAAGAAGTATCTGTCAACAGGAGAGTATCCAGAACTTGCAAACACTACTCAAAAGCGCACACTGCGGAGGTTATCTAATCACTTCTTTCACAGCGGGGGAATCCTGTACAGGAGGACTCCCGATTTGGGACTGCTAAGATGTGTCGAAGCAAAGGAAGCATCCAGGTTGTTGGAAGAAGTTCATGCAGGGACCTGTGGTCCGCATATGAATGGTTTTATCTTAGCCAAGAAAATACTCCGAGCTGGTTATTTCTGGATGACTATGGAGACAGACTGCATCTAGTACGTTCGGAAATGTCATCGTTGCCAAATCTATGCAGACATGATAAAGGAGCCTCCTAACGAGCTCAATGCAACAAGCTCACCATGGCCGTTCGCCGCTTGGGGAATGGATGTCATCGGACCTATCGAGCCTGCCGCATCAAACGGGCACAGGTTCATTCTAGTGGCAATTAATTACTTCACCAAATGGGTTGAAGCAGCATCGTATAAGGCAGTGACCAAAGAAGGTCGTAGCAGACTTTGTCCGCGATCGTATCATCTGCCGATTCGGCGTCCCAGAGTCAATCATCACTGATAATGGTTCCAATCTCAACAGCGACTTGATGAAAGCAATGTGTGAAACCTTCAGGATCAAGCACAAGAATTCGACAGCCTACATACCTCAGATGAATGGAGCTGTAGAAGCAGCCAACAAGAACATCAAAAAGATACTAAGGAAAATGATAGAAAAACACAAGCAGTGGCATGAGAAGCTATCATTTGCTCTATTGGGATACCGTACCACCGTCCGCACATCAACTGGGGCGACTCCTTATATGTTGGTTTACGGCACCGAGGCAGTCATCCCAGCCGAAGTAGAGATTTCCTCCCTGAGAATTATGCAGGAAGCAGAACTTGAAGATGCAAAATGGGTAAAGAGTCGCTATGAGCAATTAGCCCTTATAGACGGGAAAAAACTGAATGCAGTTTGCCATGGTCAGCTTTATCAGAATAGAATGACCAGAGCCTTCAACAAGAGAGTCAGGCCAAGACAATTCGCGCCAGGGCAGTTAGTACTGAAGAAGATTTTTTCGCACCAAGACGAAGCCAATGGAAAGTTCTCTCCTAATTGGCAAGGTCCGTACATGGTTCACCGGGTTCTAACCGGAGGAGCCCTCATACTCGCAGAAATGGATGGAGAAGTCTGGCCAAAGCCAATCAACTCAGATGCAGTCAAGCGCTACTATGTGTAATCTTTATGCTTTCCTATATGATGTATTTGAACTACGCCTGACCTGATTCCCGTTTAAGAGAGGATACGTAGGCATCCCTATGGGTTCGGTCACAATTCAACAAAATTTTCATTTCCCCCGACATTGGAAACTGGGGCAGAATTTTGAGGACGACCCACAAAATTTCGAAGTTGATTTTCAGCCATTCGTCGCACACAGCCGTCGGAAGCACCAGCCCAGTAAACTGGGGCAGAATTTTGAGGACGACCCTCAAAATTCCAGAGCAAGAGAGGTTGCAATGTCTTGAACCGCGTCGCAGTCGTCGGTTCATCTAAAAAGAAGACTATTATTTTCAATTATGTATTTACGTTACATTATTTTACTAAATCATGCATGACTATTATCCGAATTGCTGTGTTTAGCAACACTACCCCAATGATACACAACGTCAAGCAGGACGAGCAAAGGCCATGGGAAGACGAACTAACCTTCCCCCTTTTACAAAACTCACGATTTTTCTTTGGATGCAGGCACTCAATTCGCAATGTCATTAGATATATTTATGCACTCATACTTTCTCAAGAATTCAACTTCTCAGAATCATCACCTATTTACAAATGCTATCCGTACACAACATCCCCAGCAGCCACAATGATGCAATCAGCTATCAGCTATCATCTACCAGCTAAGAGATTCCATTACAATTCACCCTTTTAATTCCTGCATTTTTGCATAAGGCTACCTTTCTGCCTTCCGAGACTAAGCACTGTCTCCATCCTGCGATTTCTGGCATTGCATAAGGCTACCTTTCTGCCTTCCGAGACTAAGCTATGTCTCCATCTGCATTCTCTGCATTGCATAAGGCTACCTTTCTGCCTTCCGAGGTTAAGCCCTACCTCCATCTGCATTTCCTGCATTGCATAAGGCTACCTTTCTGCCTTCCGAGGTTAAGCTCTACCTCCATCCTGCATTTTCTTGCATTGCATAAGGCTACCTTTCTGCCTTCTGAGACTAAGAATTGTCTCCACCTGTCGGCTGAAATATCGCCAATTTTATTTAAATCTCTGCATGGCTGAAATATCGCCAACTTTATTTAAATCTTTGCATCGGCTGAAATATCGCCAACCCTATTTGAATCCTTGCATCGGCTGAAAGATCGCCATTTTATTTACACTTTGCATCGGCTGAAAGATCCCCATTTTATTTACACTTTGCATGGCTGAAATATCGCCACTTTACATTTAAAATCTTCGCATCGGACTGAAAATATCGCCAACTTTCATTTAA
>NC_032000.1:26715902-26905020 GCF_001879085.1 Nicotiana attenuata | reverse complement strand
AAAAAGAGAGAGATATAGTTATCAGATACAAGTTGATCATGGTTGAGACAGATCTTTCACGCATACAAGTGTTACAAAACCCATTCATATAAATATATACTACGAAGGAAACAATTCAAATTAGATCTTACCAATATTCACACAACACGGTGAAGCTCTAATTCCTAAAAGACTGAGGTTTTAGCCGTACATACCTTTTTAAGCTTTCCTTAAAGTTACTAGCGACGTTCCATGAAATTCTAGTAATGCCCAATCTAGCTGTTGACACATAACAAAATGAAACACAAGATTAGGAAAGTATTCATCGGTTTCAGCTCATTTGGAGCTATTTTATCAAATACTATGTTTGAGCATCTTGATTTTAAAATCTCTTCTACAAGGTTTCCTTCATGTCCGCAACCACAATCTTTACTTATTTATTGTCAACAATCTTACCCACAAACCTAAAGTTTTGTATCATGGTATAATAACATAATGCTTATTACACCAATAAGAATCATACTCAATTGACCCATCTTATGCCCCCAAGACTCGAAAATTAAAAGTCTAATTGTATAGAACTTACTCTTAGATGAAAGAACATGTGATTTGTTTTTCCTGATTCTTGTAAATGATGTGAATGAAGATTGAATGGTATAGAATGTTAGGATCCCTCCTTCTCTCTTCTAGAAATTCTCTTAACTTTTTTCTTCTAAAATCATCAAGAATATCGCCCCATAATGAAACCCCAAGCCATATATTAAAATGGGGCCGGGTCATGAAATAGGGAAGATTAACGGCTCCGAATTTGGGTCTGCGATCTCGCATAATGGACTGCAGAAATGGGTATGCTGGCTGCAGATGCGTCCAAAACCCGGTGCCCCAAACTGGGCTACACTGGTCTAAATGTTTTGACGCAGATTTGCGATTCGCAGATCAAATTATGCGGACCGCATAATGGGTTATTATGGCGATCGCAGGAACTGAGGCAGGATCGCCATTTTTCAGCCCTTTTGGTAATTTGATCAATAACTTTTGTAGGAATTCCCAAGATGACGAAACGTTTCGAAGCGTTTAGAAGAGAACTAGTGCGAAGACCGTTTCATATGATAGGTTGTTCCAAGTACATAAAACCTTAACACATATTTAATATATGCTGGTTCAAAGTGTGGACCTTGTGGCAAACTCATTTGGAATTTTAGCCCATTATGAAATTTTCTAACCATGACTTAGACTTAGGCCTCCCATTGACGCTCCACATTAATTATTATAAGACCTTATACACTTATTTACCAGAATACAAATGATGCCCAATCATGTGATAGCACATAAAACGTATATATTAGCCTACATGGACCATCGAAATCCTAGATTTACTTAGACGAAATTTTTTCCGGGCTTAGATTCTCCCCTCTTAGTGATTCATTCATCCTCGAATGAGAAAGTAGAGCCTGCCCCAAACACTAGCATAACATATCCTTTTCTAACGCTAACCGTCAAGCCCTAAATTTTGACTAACTCCTAAATTTTTCAGCAATTTCGACAAGCAATCTCGCTTGTGGTAAATTGGCCTACTCCACCTGCCAATGAATTAACAAAACCATCCTAATACACACATCCAACCTAACGAGACAAAGCACGCACCGATTGTGAATATCAACAATAGCTAATCTTCATCATTAACAAAGCACTACATATCATAAGGAATAAAAATTGTTGCTCGCCAGAACGCAACAGACGCAGAGTAATATGTGTCAACAAGTAAAATAAATGATAAGTTGAGTGTCGAACCCACAGAACTTGTGTAAACCTACTACGTAAATCACTAAAGTTATTGTTATTCAATTCTAGCTAAAAAGCAAGGTCCAATAATATTGATATACTATACTGAAGATTCTAAAATAATAACTAATTATCAATAACGAAGTCGAATTGTTGTGTATCAGTAGAGGACAAGTATTCCAGGAGTGTGTTGACGATTCACCATTCGTATTGTTTCTAATTAATCTCTCCCCTTCATATTAATTCACTCATGGTTGCTAATTAATCCATAAATGCTCTCATGAGCCTTCTCCCGAAGTTTACTACTCACCTATTCTCAATAGATTAAACTTCCTATATTCCTTTATATAATATGGCAATCTATTAATAACCATTAAAGATTAAACGAATTTAATTAAGCCATCGTGACGAGGTATATTCCATCCTAAACCACAAATCCGCTTCCCCCTAAGGGTTTAAGATCATGCTCTCTTCAATTCTTCTTTTAATCGTAAACACACGCTTTCCCAAAGCATAGATAGAGTTATAATAGAACCTAACTGTTGGCCAACAATTAAGAAATTAAACACAAATTGAAGAAACAACCATAATATGGTGAATTATAATCAAGGTCCAAGCTAATACAAACAACAATATTCATGCTAAATCACATACCCCAGGAACAATGGGTTTAGCCACTCATAATGTAACAAGAACTTTTGCCCATAAAATTTTGTTGAATCAATTGATAAATACTAGAAAAAGATGAAAAAACTGAGAATTTCACTCCTCAAGGATCCCGTGGTGTTTTTACTCCAAATGTGCTTCCTCCGCTCCTTCAAAAATAGGTTTAGTCTTGGCTTTTATACGTGTTGGTAGTCTAGGCAGCGAAATAACCTTGTCCCGGGCGAAATAAGGACACTATTTCACGTCATCCGCGCCCCCACCCGGCAGCGCCCTCCACGCGCCATTATTGTGCACACTTTTTCGCGGCAATCCACAGTGGCGCCAGGCGACTGGCTGTGGCGCCCAATCTGCCCGTTTTTCCTCGTTTCGTTCTGTTTGCTGTCTGCGGGCCTTATAATTTGAATGTAAACATAAAGTGTAGCCCTTTGAGTAGCTTTCCGAACCATATATTGGTGGAGACCAAATGGAGTTCTGAGCAGATAATTTAATATTCCATTACTGATTAGTGCGCAATATGCTACTCGATTCTTCGTTCGCCGTACTATCATCCGTTGAACCGCCACAAACACTATTCCGGCTTAATTCCCTAGAGCTTTTTACTTAGACTTCAAAGCTACCAAATCACTTGAATCATTTCCATAGACATCTATATTAGCTCGGAATCACTCCTACAAGGCATAAAACACAAGTTAGTGCAAGACACTTACGCGATTAAGCTCAAACTCAATTCAAAGTGCAGTAAATTTGAGTGTAATAATCGACTAAATACGTAATTATAAGCCTCATCATCAACAACCCCACACTTAAACGTTGCCGTCCCTCGATGCATGGGGACCTATCTAATAAATCTCCCCAACTACTGTAAACAAGTATCAATTAATGGAGGAGTACTTTAACTTTTACCTAACACACTATACCCTAGACTGATCGATCAATACCGGCAGCAATCAGCATGAAACACACAAAAAATTCGACATTCTTCCCGTCTAAATTATCCCCAAGGTATAATATTTCAACTTCAATCAAATTCCATACAACCTATTGTCACCGACCCACCTCAAGAGCCGACTCAACGCACTGTGTAAGCACTCCTCAAACCATGCACTTACCCAAATCAAGAAAGTTTACAACATCACCAATCATTCATAGAGATCATGTGCTCTTACCAACAAACAAAAGAGTGAATATAGATAGACCACACAGTTCAACAACATACTTTGAATATAGATTAAAGGACATCTCACAAGTTTGAACAAAATTCGCTCACACTCTCTACAAAGAGTTTCATGATGCATCCCGTGGTCGTAACCATAAAGCTTGACCGTAGTGTGATATCTCTGACTAAAATTAAGCTAGCCAAAATCTAGGATCAAATTTAGGAATTTTAGGTTGTAATGTAGGCTATAGGACAGTGTATAATACAATTAGAAATAGTGGGCTCCCTCCTAAGACTTTAAATACACTACATCACATTTCAAACACATATTCTTCTTCAACCAAATCACTTGCATACACACAGGGCCCTCTTTTAATGTAAGTCCCTTCCTCTACATTCACTAGCGCAAAATCAATAATGAAATTGGACGTGTTTTAATGTTCTAACATACTTTCACATCATTTTTTTTTTCTTTAAAATTTTCTTTCTCTAATTTTTTTCTGTTTTTACAAAACATTCCATACAATAAAGTTTTCATCGCGTAGTGACAATTTGAATTTCAAGCTTTAGTGCAGCCATCGGGCCTTCATGGTTCCACTTGAAAACTACTCCCGCAATATCTCACCTTACTTCTTTTAGCGCCTAAGTGTCGTAGGAGGTAAAAGGTTCGATCAATAATCAAAATTAAGAACAAAATATGGGGTATGGCTTGTAATGTGGGTGCCTAATAAGATAAGGTCTATTAGGCTCAAAGGGGGCTAGCACGGAAAATGTTTATTTTTATGTGACAAGCACATCCATGATCCAAGCAGGAAAATGCCTAACGTCATCTCCTATATTAGTCACACTTGCAAATTTCGCTTCAAATTTAACACACGGGATCAAGTTATAGACTACTATAGGATGACATTAGAAAAAACAAATCCTCACACACCACGATGCACATGACTCAAGTCAAGACGTTTCTGTTCAACTCTCAAGTCAAGCAAGCCACACATAATTGAAAATTTTAAAGAATATTGGGCACTATTGTGGCATACGAGTCCAAACAACTGAGAAAAAGGCGTCGACAAATATAGGTTATTTACTTTACTTAGGCCTTGTCACAATTCAAACCAAATAGCAGGCGGAAAATCAGAAATGGTATGTCATATAGCCCCCTATATGTGGCCAGCTATCAACATGTCAATGAGTATCTCAGAGCGACTCTGTTCTTCCTAAACTTACTCCTAAAAAATAATAGAAATAAGTAATCCCGGTTCCGAGCTACACCCTTGAAAAGTAATCGGCGCCCATAGCAAAACCAAAGGGTACTACCTAACTATTCTAACAAAAATCTTTTTGGTATTTTTTAATCGGACTTTATCCCTTCAAGGAAATTGTCCAAAAGATCCATCGTCAGGAAAAGTCATAACTTTTGTTTACATTTTTTTTTTTAAATTTTCGTTTTTTTACTAGACTATTTCTACTACGAGTTCCTAAAAGAAAAACTAAAAAAATGAGTTTTTATATCAATTACACGTTCAGAAAGTAGTTTCCTCACGCCACACTTATATTAATGCATATCCTCCCTCGATGCATGATCATAGAGAAATATGTAAAACAAGGGTGAGAAAATACTCCCTGCAGACCACTCCGGGCCTAGCTGCGGACATGATCCTCAATATTAAGGGTCCGGCGACACCCCCACAGCTTAAGCCTCAAACATGCCTCCTCTAGCTTCTAACTTTGGGTACTCAGACTTTCCCCCACTCTTTCTGCAAAATGAAGACAACAAAACTTAACTAAAAAATCAATAACTAAAAGATATACATGTCGGGTTGCCCCAACAAGTGCCTTATTTATAGTCGCGGCACAGATTTCTGCTGACTGCTGCTCAGGCTGGGCGCTTTTCTCTTCTTCTGTCCTCCCATAAATGTCTAGACTTTCTGGCACAACTCTCGGAAGGTCTCCTCTTTCATCTCTGGTCTTTTCGCAAATCGTCTTTACACACTCAGCTTGCAGACAGCTACCTCTCTCTAACTTCAGTTGTCCCAGCGTGGATCACTACGAATTCACATAAGGACTCGCTCTAGCCACTTCCGAGTTCCTACCAACAGTAATCATGCACAAGTCCCATAATGCTGTAGGGAGCTTAAGTACCTTGTACACATCAAAAGTGACCTCCTCATCGGTCAACTCTCATTTTTTAACATCGCCTGCCCGTTACATCAAATAATTTGCTTGCCATGCCATAAGGCCAAGAATGGTCGCCCAGAAAATAATGGCACTTTTCCTTAAATCTTGCCTCGTAATCAAAGAAAAAAAAATCAGCAGGAAGAATGAGAACTTTCCCACTCGAATAACACATCTCAATGAATTCTTCAGGCATGACTAGTGGACCTTATTACTAGTTTGTAAATGATTGCTAGTAGGTTCTGAAGCGGCCCCCAATCCAAGTTGCTGAACAAAGAAGTATGGCATCACATTTTATACTAGCCCCTAAAATCACATAGGGCTCTACCAACTTCGTTTATTTCCAAGAGACAAAGGAATTGTGAAACTCCCAGGGATCCTTTCAACTTAGGAGGAAGTTTACTCTGAAACCATGGCACTGGCACTCTTCAGTAAAGTGCAACTGTTTCGAAACTTTGGCAGTCTTCGTTTTTGTTGTACCACAATATTCTCTGAGATAGCCTTGCAACTTAGCACTTCTGCAAAAATTCCACCAAAGGCAAATCACAACTCACGTTGCTCAAATATCTAGAGGAATGTTTCTTGTACTTAGCATCATCTTTTTGTTCCTGCAAGCCTTTGTGAAAAGTACAGAGGTGGTGGCCCTAGTCTCAATTACTGGCTCGGGTTCCTTTATTCATCTTTTTCTCATTCTCCCTCAACTGGCTTGGAAACTAATTCTCCTTAAGGATGGACTGTATCCTTCTTTTTTCATTGGAACCTCTAATGCTCCTTACCCTTTCTGCGAGTAACCGCGATTGACTTGAGCTTAGGAATTGGGCTCTATATCACTAGGGAAAGAGCCCATGCTGGTCTGGTAATTTTGGGCTCTAGCAAGTTGGCCACGTGGTGCTCCAAAATTCTCATGCTGTGGCTTTGAGTCCTGCTGATCAGCCGTTATTTTTTTCTGATTGAAAGTTTTGTTGTAACTGCTATTTAATTTTTGATTGAAAGGCTTGCCTATCTGCTATCAATTTTTTTTGATACTCTCCCTCAAGGCTAGCTTGTTGTGTCAATCCTGAGGGTGGTCTTGGATTGTTGTTGAGTGCTTGAGGCCGATTGATTCTGATTGCCTTGATTCCACCCAGGAGAAGTTTGGGTGATCCTCCAGTTGGGGTTGTAGTGTCCCAATACTGGATTTGTTGTCCCGATGTTGCATTAACCACAAAATAACAGACTCTGGATTTGCTGGGCATCGATGCTCATGTGACCGCTCCCACATACTTCATAAACATTTGAACTTGTTGCATCTGGCTGGGCTTGTGCTTTTAAGATCATTGTCATCTGATTGACTTGTTGGTCAGCGA
The DNA here is from genome assembly GCF_001879085.1 of Nicotiana attenuata. Classification (NCBI taxonomy): domain Eukaryota; kingdom Viridiplantae; phylum Streptophyta; class Magnoliopsida; order Solanales; family Solanaceae; genus Nicotiana; species Nicotiana attenuata. The sequence goes on along the minus strand of NC_032000.1, from coordinate 26,897,916 downwards.
AGAGACCTATGCTGACAATGCTCGAGAACAACATCTAATTCGAGAACCCCTGGTGATTTTTTTTGTAACAAATGTTTCTTCCCATCCTCTCCTTGCCAATTCCGGATTGCTTTTGGGAGAATTTGGTTCAATAATGCATAGATTTCATCAAGAGCTTTTCTCCAATACTTATCCTCTCAGCTGCAGCATCTATACTAATTTTTGTTTGGGGATGGAAAGCCCTTCTATGAAAGTGTGAAACTAACACTTCATCGTCGATTGTGATGAGGACAATCTCTGAGTAGCCCCTTGAACCTTTTCCCAAGCTGAGTATAAAGATTCTCCTGCTTTCTGTTTGAAGGCAACTATCTCACTTCTGATCTTTGCAGTTTTGCCTGATGGAAAGAACCTTGCCAGAAATTTTCTTGCCAAATCGTTCCATGATGTAATGGAATTAGCTGGTTTTGCCTTTAGCCATCGCTTAGCTTCGCCCAACAAAGATAATGGAAAAAGTGTGAGCCTCACATAATCTGGAGTCGACCCCGTTAGTGATATAAGTGTCACTAATCTCCAAGAAGTTCAGAATATGGTGTTGTGGATCCTCGTGACGAAACGACCCATAAACTCGTCCCGTTTGCATGAAGTAGCTAGATCATGCTCTTGTTTCAGCTACAAAGTCGCCCAGTGTATTCGTGGGTCTTCACGATACGTGGAGGTAACTTTTAGCAATACTGGGCATTGCTACCTCCTGAACAGCCATATGTTGCTCCTCTGCCATGTTCACAGGAAATTGAATGGTGCTTGATATTGTTTCGTATCCCTTGCTTCCCTCAACCTCCTGTGAAATTTGTTTCTCAGGTTCGGGGTTAAAGCCGTGAGTCTGTCTAGCTTCTGACCCTACGCATTAAATCAAAGTTTCTGAGATTAGAGCAACAATCAGTAACGTTAGAACTAGACGAAATAAACAAATAAGCAAAAACTAGAGAGTAGTTAATGTTCAATTCCCCGGCAACGGGGCCAAAAACTTGTTGCTCCCAAACGCACACGTAAGTATACGTGGTCGACAAGTAATATAATGATAAGTTGAGTGTCGAACCCACAGAGACTTGTGTAAACTACTAACTAAATCACTAAAGTTGTTATTCAATCTAGCTAAAAGCAAGGTCCAATAATATGATTATACTATACTACGATTCTAAATAATAACTAAATTATCGAGTAACGAATTGATTGTTGTGTATTCAGTAGAGACAAGTATTCCAGGGTTGTGATCGATTCACCATTCGTATTGTGTTCTAATTAACTCTCCCCTTCATATAATTCACTCATGGTTGCTAATTAATCGATAAATGCTCTCATAGCCTTCTCCCGAAGTACTACTCACCTATTCTCAATAGATTAACTCCTATATTCCTATTAATTCAATCTATTAAGAACGCATTAAGATTACGATATTTAATTAAGCACGGTGACTAGGTATATTCCTATCCTAACCACAAATCCGCTCCCCCTAAGGGTTAAGATCATGCTCTCTTCAATTCTTCTTTAATCTAAACACGGCTTTCCCAAGCATAGCATAGATAGTAAATAGAACCTAACTGATGGCCAGACAATTAAGCAATTAAACACAGAATTGAAGAAACAACCATATATTGGTGAATTATAATCAAGGTCAAGCTAATATCAAACAACAATATTCATGGCTAAATCACAACCCCAGGACAATGGGTGTTTAGCCACTCATAATGTAATCGAAGAATTGCATAATTGTTGAATCAATTGAAAATTCTAGAAAAAGATGAAGAAAACTGAGAATTCTCCGCTTCCTCAGGATCCCGTGTGTGTTTTTACTCCAAAGTGGCATCTCCCTCCTTCAAAAATAGGTTTAGTCTTGCTTTTATACGTGTTGGATAGGTCTAGGGCCGAAATAACCTTGTCCCGGGCGAAATAGGACACATTTCACGTCACCGGATCCAGGCGCCCTCCACGGCGCCCCATTATTTGTGCACACTGTTTTCGGCGCCACAGGTGGCGCCAGGCGCTGGCTGTGGCGCCCAACTGGCCCGTTTTCCCGGTTTCGTTCGTTTTGTCTCAAACATGAAAGTTGTAGCCCTTTGAGTTAGCTTTCCAACCATATATTGTGGAGACCAAATGGAGTTCTGAGAGAAGAGTTATATCCATTTTACTATATAGTGCGCAATATGCCTACTCGATTCTTCGTTCGCTCTAACTATCATCCGTTGACCGCCAAACACGATTCCGGCTTAATTCCCTAAGCTTTTACTCAGACTTCAAAGCTCCAAATCACTTGCATTCATTCCATAACATCTATATAGCTCGGAATCACTCCTACAAGGCATAAAACACAGTTAGTGCAAGACACTAGCGATTAAAGCTCAAACTCAATCAAAGTGCAGTAAATTTGAGTGTAATAATCGACTAAAATACGTAATTATAGCCTATCATCAACTGCACATTTTTAAATCACAACACCTATAAGGTACCTTTCAAACAAAAATCAATTGTTATACAATCGAGAGAAAATACTTTATTTCCAAAACACTTCCGGCCTTCAATGTGGCCTCTTATACTTACTGACTTCGCCATAACACATTCGCGGAAACAATCTCCACCCCCAAACTTATCTAACAAGGATGACAAATAAATACCCTTAATAGGCCAACTATCCATTAACTTCTCCTTCAATAATATCCACCAGAATGATGCACGAAGGTTTTCCAACTACCTTTTTAGACATAGACATATGAAAACAGATAATACAGGGGGAACAACGATGGGGAACATCATACTTGTAGTGCAGCCTAATGTGAAATACACCTATGCAACCTTCGTTATCAACTCACATAACATCTTCAGGGGAAAATTTTGAGAATAAACTATTCACCCTCCTAAACTCTAAATCTCTAGGCAAACACTTACACTAAACCTTTGATGACCTTCAACAATTACTCTAAATGTGCTATCATAAACTGACCATAGAATTACCTATCGAATATATGTAATCACACGGGGATGCTCCCTCTTAGACATGCTTTAACCTTCAATACCCAATAGATTTAATATAATGAGGAGCAACGGAGATCAAGATCAGGCTGGAATCATTCAGAAATTTATTAATGTGCTGAGCAGAGTATTTCATGAGGTTATATGCTAAGAGGCACGAAGATTACTACTAACAATACTGGCATGGTTAATCATTGTTATGACATCAATTATTAGACAACTGAGGCATAGGGGTAACTAGTACATTGGCAATATGAATCATTAAGGAGAAATATTCAAGTACGTGACCCAGTCATTTCCTGGAGTGTAGGGAAAATCCCTTTATCACGAATGAGAATGCTCTGGCACCTTGAATGCGATATGGGTTGCCAAATACATGAAGTTGAATTACACTCCTAACGTTAACTGACACAAGGAATCTATGCCACAAGCCCATGAGGATGAAAAGAAGTTGGACACTTATGAGATTATCATATTTCAAATAGCTTAACCTTTCCCGATAATTGTCCCCATATGAGATAACTAAAGATATAGAAACTTGTCTTCCAAATTGATATACTCATGATATGTGAAAAAATCCGAAAGCATCTAATCTCAACCTTTCACGAGTGAAACCACATAGCTATGACATCTTAATATTGGGATGAGCTCATGTATCAGTTAGAGGGGTTCTAATAGTTGACATAACGCTCCGGGAAGAAAGACAATTAAAACTCCTATCCTCCTTAAGGAGGTGGAATGCCAGGGGGTAGCAAAACTCCCCTCACATGACAATGACATAGTCAATTATCCTAGAAGCCGATTGAGCAGAAAGGCCACATAACCAATCCAATCCAACCCATTTAAGACTTTTGAAAAGGGGACACACTTTGGCTTGAAATCATGGCAATTTAAGCTTGAACTTTAAGTAAAATCATTACTTTTGAAACCCATGAGACAAGCCCTCGTAGTCCTAGAAAATCATCAATAATGGCAATAAAGTACTTTAAACCATTACGAGTTGGTATAAAACAAGGCCTCAAAGTGCCTACATGGATAAGTTTGAAAGAATGAGATGTCTTAATGCATTTATCGGGGAAAAGTAACCTAGGTTATCTAGTCACATGGACAAGTAGAGCAGGTAGATGATTGTTTAGGAAAACATCTCATAAGGAGTGCGAGCAATATCTTTTTATTTTAACAAAAGGGACATACCCCGACCCTTGACGCCATAAGGCATAAAATTAGATTCACGAGGAGAGTTACAAGATGAAAATAGATAGTAAGGCAGCAGAACTAAGAGCACCGCTTGGAATCGACAAGCTTAAATAGAGTTGAAGACATTAGAAGTCTATAGAAAAGGGGAAATTTACCCACTCTTAGGGCGCTTGTAGAGTACATAAAAGTGAGGTTAATTAAATCAGATCATATGGTTGGATAACTAGTCGAGATATTGAGATAATATCGCATTGAAGATTACGGGTAAACAACACACGATGCAAGAAAAATGAAAAGAAAGTGAGAGAGCCTTATGGAAGTAACCTTTACATTGTAACCACTAGGAATGGTGGTAATATAAAGCGATTACGAGAAGCTACATTTTTTTAAAAGATCTCTGTATGTAGTCACGTGATGTATAGCTCCAGAATTCAAAAATCCAATTATGTTTAGCAACTACACTTCACAAGGAAGCACTGCAGCACCCTTCTACACAACCAACTATTACTAGCGAAATCGGCAGACACTATAAGACTTGACTGAGAGAGAAGCTTTGGCATACGAATGTGTTACTAGGTGTATTGCTCCTTGGTCAACCAGAAAAAAACAAAAGACAAGAGTTAGACTAATAAGAAGATCGTTGGACTAGCACATGTGTAGATAATCCAATATCGAAAGGAGATCATTCAATCTCAGCAATTGCGGCATGCTATCAACCTTTGATGAACTTGAAGTAAGATGGGAACCCAATGAGATAATATAAAACAATCATGGTAGGTTTGCAGATGTTCATAATGAGTTCTCCGTGGATTTTGACTTGAGAAGTACCCAGATACTAATGAAAGACAGAAAATAGGAGAAACAAGCATTGTGCTACGATAACCTCCAAAGGTACGCTTGGTCTTGACGGAGAGCCTAGTAAGGGTCCTCACGAGAAAGGAAGTGTTACAATGACTCATAGAAGGATATGTTCTTTCATGGTTATCAAGAAAGTGTGGGGAAACTAGCACAATGAATCCACTAACTAAGGAACACAATTATCACATGTTGTGGAGGTGTAAAGAGAATATAAACATTTGTTAGGAGCTGGACATGCTTCTGCTATATTAACTCTCAACTGCAATACACGACCACGCCACAGGCAACCACGATACTAGGAACAAAGTGAGCTACTTACTGCGGAATGTCCCAAGGGGACACGAAAGTTATACTAAGATGGCGTCACTAGATCTTCCTATGACGGGGATGTGAGGATCTCAATTTTCGGAGAGACTTTATGCACACGATGACCATTTAAATTGACATGCACTCATGTAATAGGTGTTAAGTTATGCTCTTATGTTACTAGGTATTGAGAAGCTTTCATGATGATACTTCGCAAGAGAGTAGAGTGATTGTTCAAACCATATAAGCCATATACACAAGTGAGTAAAAGAGTGACTCGAGAAGGATCGCAACACTGGGATGCTTTACATGGAACTTGACACCACATAGATAAACTTTACGACGGTACATGCATAGGCACAAATGAGCAAACGTTGTCTATAAAAAAGATTTTGTAAGAGATTCATGGGATGTAGTCCCCTGTTGAATATTTAGTAAAGAAAGTGGGAAGTATTAATCCTAGAGTTATAACTCCATTCAAGGACGTATTTATAGAACTTAATTCCCCAAGAGGATGTAAATAAGAGAATTTTTGATAGAGTGGATTCACGAATAATACGTCTCCTTCAAAGAGTAGGTACACACAAGTTTTTGTGACCCACATCTTATTAAGACCATGTTTACGAGGACTCTTCAATGTGGAGGTAGATATACAACAAGTAGAAATTTTGTGTTGTTTATATTGATGTACTAAGGAGTGACTTACCTAGTGACTTTAGGTTGACAGGGCAATAGCTTAACCAATACCCCTCGACTCCACATCCCTAACGCACGTTGGTAACATACTAATATACTACATTATCTGGTGGTGCATTGACATTAATAGGAACAAGGGTACTCCCCTTAGCAACAAGTTCTACAAATCCCTCCATGGCTCGATACATTCTCCTAGCAAACGCATGGGCAATCTCCCTCAGATTCAATGGTGGGGTTATTCCCTCCATAGTGCTTCAAACTCGTGGATTATGGTATCGACATTACTCATCTGGAGAATAAGACATAGCTAGGAAATTAGCTCCCTATCTTGGGTTCTACCGCACGATCTGGAGTATCAAAGAAGGGTGAAATTCCGAAATATCCGAATAGCCTCCAACTTATAGATGTGGTTGACAAAACACCGATAAGAAGGACTCCACTAGACACGACTCCGAGACATCCTAGGACACTTTAAAACCATAGGCTCTGATACCAAGTTTGGCACGCCCCAAAAACAGAGGAGCACGACCGGCGCTCAACCGAGTAAACCCGACTGAGCAAGCCGGTTAGGTTTCATTCTACCCAAACTAATTCATGAATAAATAGGAGATGGACTCCATTTACCACACTTAGTAAGTATTTCATTAACAACTTCCATTTTATTTCCATTAGCAGCTTAAATCATAATTATCAAAATGTTACAAGTTTTATAAATCTTTGCCAAACATCAATATTTCTACTTTAATTCCAATACCCGACACTACCCACAACCTGTCTACGGAGTCTCTAAACACAACTGAAGACTAATGTAATTTGGAAATGCCGGTAACAAGGCTCCGGCTATACCTCAAATACAAAGTACATGATAACAGATGAAACAGGACCCCGAAACGAAGTGGGGCTCACCAAGTCAGCTGAAAGGATGATGCGGCACTAGCTGCGACCAACACTGCCTGCTATAGAAACACCTACATCCATTTAAAGACGTAGCACCCCCGGCAAAAGGGACGTTAGTGCCATCGTATAGCACTAGTATGTATAACTAAACACCATCTAGTTAGAAAGAACTTTCATACAAAAATAAGCAAATCACATGTATAACTCAAAAGCTTTAAATGATCACAACATTATCAATAATAAAGAATCATACAATTTTCACATCATGTTTCCATAGCCTTTAGTTTGGGGCATTTCACAGTATTCATCATGGTTGACAATACCACCTCTATCTTGAGCGGAGTCCGATCTCGACCCGATCGGCTAGGTTGCCTCATTTGAGACATATACTTCAATGACAATCTCATTTTCCCTTTTTCCGGAATTCATTCACAATACCGCCGCTATCTTGAGTGGAGTCCGATCTCGGCCCGATCCGCTAGGCCGCCTTACCAAGGCATTGTTCCCTTCTCATTAATCAATTCGTTTCACATATATCATTTCATAGGCACTTAAGGCCACAACTTATCAGATCATTCTTGGCACTAGGCCGCATTTTACATCGTTCCCAATTTCAATATTAGCTTTGCCATTTAGGATAGTAGGAGCAGACAAGAGCAATTTAAATTGTAAGCATAGATAAGACTTCACGTAGATGGCACAACAATGCAACTTCAATCTAAATTCAAGGTCTAAGCATTTCAATACATAATTCATATATTTTGCCCGTTTCAAGTTATCAAGATAGCACGTTGATCATGTTGAGACACATCTTTCACGCATATAAGGTTACAACACCAATTCATGTATAATAACAATCGATGAAACAATTCAACTTTAATCTTACCATATTCACACAAACACCGATGAAGCTCAATTTCTAAAAGATGAGGTTTTAGCCGTACGTACCTTGTTTAAGCTTTCCTTAAGTTACTACGACGTTACGGAAATTCTAGCAATCCCAATCTACTTTGAGACATAACCAAATTGAACACAAATTAGAAAGGTATTCATGGTTTGAGCTCAATCGAGCTTTTTGTCAAATACTAGTTGAGCATCTTGATTTCAAATCTCTTCTACAAGGTTTCCTTCATTCCCCTACCCAATCTTTACATATTTATGTTCAACAATCTTCCCACAAACCTAATTTGTACATGAATAAATACATAATGCTATTACACCCAAGAATCATACCTCAATAACCCACCTTATGCCCCAAACTCGAAATTAAAGTCTAATGTATAGAACCTTACCTCTTAGACGAAGAACATGTGATTGGTTTCCTTGATTCTTGAAGATTGATGGATGATTGAATGGTTAGAATGTTAGGCTCCCTCCTTCTCTCTCTAAAATTCTCTTAACTCTCTCTAAAATCATCAGAATATCGCCCCAAATGAAACCTCAAAGCCTATATATTAAAATGGGGTCGGGTTATGAAAATAGGAAGATTAACCTTCCGAATTCGGGTCTGCGGTCGCATAATGGACCGCAGAATGGGTATGCTGGCCGCAGACGCGTCGCAAATTCCGATGCCCAAAACTGGGCTACGCTGGTCCAGTTTGCGACCAGATTTTCGATCGCAGATCAATTATGCGGACCGCATAATGGTTTTTGCGATCGCAGAACTGAGACAGGATCGCATTTTTCCAGCCTTTGGTAATTTGATCATAACTTTGTGTAGGAATGTCCAAATGACGAACTGTTCAATGCGTTGGAAACTAGAGTCAAAGAACTTTCATATGATAGGTTGTTCATCACATAAAACCTTACACATATTTAGATATGCTCGTTCAAAGTGTGGACTTGTGCAAACTCATTTGGAATTTTAGCGCATTATGAAATTTTCTAACGTGACTTAGACTTAGGCCTACCATTAGACCCCACATTACTTATTATAAGACTTATACACTTATTTACCAAATCCAAATGATGCCCATCACGTCGATAGCACATAAAACATTATAATTAGCCTACATGGCACCACGAAAGCCTAATTTACTTTGGGAAATTTTTTCGGGGCCTTACATTTTGTTAATCCATGAACTAAGCTTAGATTGATTTGATGCGAGCTCGAGACGCTGGGACTCTTGAGTCCGAGTTGGGTGAGAGCAAGGTCTCGAATTTGAAATAGGGTTAGTTCTTTTGGGCTCCGCTGGGCTTAGTAGTCGAGTGAGTGCTTGCTCGAACTCGAAATAAAGATAGCCCTTAGGCTTTATAGATAGCCCCCAAGTGAGAATTTGCTCGAACTAGGGTAGCCCTTAGGCTTAATAGTCGAGTGAGTGTTTGCTCGAACTCAAAACAAAGGCAGCCCTTCGGCTTTATAGATAGTCACCGAGTGAGAATTTGCTCAAACTCGGGTAGCCCTTGGGCTTAATAGTCGAGTGAGTGTTCACTCGAACTCAACTTGCAGACTGTCCTTAATGATTTCTGACATAGTAAATCCTGATGCCTAGGTCTTGATGTCAACACCATGACATAAGCGATTGAAGTTACGTATGGGTTGCTTTTTGTACGATTCCCAAACAATTAATTGTAGGTGGCTAACAGTCGGCCTTTTGGCTTCCTTAGCACGTTTAAACGATCTTTACAAACAGACAAATCCCATAACCTTTCAAACTTTATACCCTCAGTGCTTCCAAAGTCTCACTTAGCCTTTTTCAATTTCCTTGAACTCTCCTTTTTCTTTACTAACAACATTTTTTTTATCTTCTTGGATCTACCGCATAGTGATGTCTAAAACTTCAAAATCTGTTCTTCAAAAGGAAAAAGCCCCTTCATCTTCCCGATCGACCAAGAACAAACTGATAGTGCCACCTCGTATCGAGGAATGCATCCCCCTGCCATGTGAGATAACATCCGATTTCAAAATCGAAAAACCTATTTCGACAGTAGGCCGATGCAAGCCCATGTCCCAATATGTTTGTTTGGTGACCAAGGCCGAGCTCAAGCAAGTAAAGGAGGATTCCCATTGGGACAATAAGGAAGTAGTGATTCCCTCCTCTAAGGACGATATCACCACATATAAAGCGGAGTACTTGAGTGTATACACTTACCCGTTTACACTGGGCCCTGTAATTCTGACCCAGGGTCCTATAGACCCTGGTGGGGTCTTTTCTCGACTTTATATCTTCCTTTGATCTAAACTTCTTACGATGGTGTAGCCGCTGCTTGGTTTCCTGGTGGGGTCCCGGACCTCGAGGGCTGGGTCCGGAGCTGGCTTCCGCCTCCCCTTACTTGGAGCATTGCTGGCGAGACTTGGCCAAGGGTCGATAGGAGGCAAAAACCATGGTGAGTTCTTCATTTGTTTTCTAGTGTTTCTGTTATGGGGCACTGATCTTGGTGTTTTGCAGGTCTTGGGGAGGCTGTTAAATTGAGGCCGGCTCCGACTAGTGAAGTGGAGGCTTCGAAACCTCCAAAAGAAAGAAAAAGAAGAAAGGAGACATATGAAAATCCCCCGAAGCCAAAGAAGAGCGTGGCTCGAAGGCCTAAGGCCGACGCGGCGGCCTTATCTCTAGAAACAGCTCAACGCCTTCGGGAACAGGAGGAAGAAGAAGATGATGATTTCCTGTTGGTAAATCATTAAAGAAAAAATGTTGACACATCGAAGCCCGCCGAACCAGCGACGGCTAATGAGGCCCATTCTAGAGCTGAAGAAATCTCTCAAGGGAGTTCGAACAAGGTCCCCCAACCATCATCTAGAAAGAAGGCGCCTCGTTTAGGAGATCATTTGAGGGCGAGGCCGAACATCCTGACCCCGAGCCTTTTCAGATAAATGAAAATGCCCCGAGCGGATCGCTCGGGGTGATCAACGTGGATGATTCTCCCCCTGGCCCCGAGTTCTCCGAGGGGCTGATCTGGGAAGCTGCGAACATGAGATCCTCTGGAATGGGAGTAAACCATGAGGGGCACGACATCTTTCGAAAATGTCTTGTAGGGCTTGATGACGGTCCCGATCCTGATGCTTTTTTCATTTATAATGAAGTACGTACACTCTTTGAGTAAGCGAGTTTTCTGTCTATTGAGCCTTTGTTTTAGCTGTTCCAGATCTAACTTTCCTTCTTTTACATGAAGGCTATGGTGCTCTAAAAGAGTGAATTTTCCATGTCCCGAGACGATCTTGCTCAGTGTGAGGCCGAGCTTAAGAAAACTTTAGAGGAGATGGATGCCATAAAAGCCTTATATGCAAAGAAAGCGTTAGAGATTCATAATCTTCGAGGTGAGTTGATGCAGGTGTGCCAAGATCGAGCCGAGTATGTTGAGAAGGTAAGATAATTCCCGAGAGTTTGTTACGCACTTGTTTTATTTTAGTGGGTGACATCGTTAATTTTGCAGTTCAGTCAGAAAACCGATGTGGAGGCGCAGCTTAGGGAGGAGCTTATGATTAAAGAAGCCGATGCCCTAGGGCTAAGGCAAGGTATGGACGATCTCACTTCTGAGAAGGAAACTCTAAAAGAGCAGCTTGCTTCGCTCAAACACCAGCTTTGAGGCGCGAAGGAGGAGAGCCTAGCTCGCGGCCTTGAAATCGAGAAGCTCAAAACTAGATCTGCTGCTGAATTGTCCAAGGCCAAATCTGATGTTGCGGCCGTTATGGCCTCTTATCGAGCTGATGCAGAAGCTGCTAATGCCCGGGCAAGGGAGATTCTTCTACGGCGTAGGCTAAGTTAACAAGTACCTTGGACCATGGTAGGCGACAATCCTGGAGGATGACTCTCGAGGAGATACACGCTCACGGCTTCGATCTTTCAGTCGATATTGAAGCGAAGAAGGTATGAAAAAACATATACGACTGCATTTAGAGGGGGAAACATGTAAGCAAGTAGAAGCCTCATGTATACCTCCGCAGATAATGCACATAGACAGCATGACTTATACGCAGTTAAGGTCTGAATTTAAAATCATAAAGCAAGGTGTTTGAGCGATAACATCAGAACCAGATTTATCACATGACTCAGAAAAGAAGTCTGAATCAAGTTTTGCCTACTGATTTTAACAGTTGATAATTAAACAAAAGTAGTTCCAGTTTTATTAAAGTTGTTACCTAAGGCTTGTCTAGGCGCAAAGCGAGATGCGACAGTTGTCCCAAGTCATTAAGACAATTTGAAGATTATTTCTATTTACCTAAAACATGTTGTTCTAGTTGCAGAGGTGGTTACCAATTTTATTCAGAAGCATCACAATGTGAAAAATTATTACTTTACTACCTTTTCATGAATCGGTAATCAACTAAGGCGTTTTAAACGAAATGCAAATAGAATCGTAGGACATGATATCTAATATGCACATGCAAATGGCAGAGTCCCTAAGGCATGATTTCTAAGTGTACATAATAGTTGCAGGATTTTTCAAATAACAGCTTTTTATACCAATGTTGTTATTGCCCTAGGAGCAGGAGTGATAGACATAAAGCATGGACTAATGAACGAAGTGCTGAAGGAAGAAACAAAGGTCCTAAGAGCATGATTTCTAATGCATAATGAATCCTAAACATGGTTTCTATTGCACAATTAGGAATATAAACCTAATAACATGCTTTCTACCCTTTAACAACTATAGCATACATATTTTCCATCCCTTTTCACTAGCGACCCCAATACTCGTTTACAAATTATTACAGACCATGCGATAGAATTACATAAGTACTGAGAAATAAGAAGTTACAACTATAGGAAGCCTGATTCTGACTTCCTCTCTGAGTTATGTAATAAACCACCTCAAATGCTAATATTTTTCCATAGCTTTCCATCATACCTAGGTGTGTTAGAGTTCCCTAAGGACCTCAAGGGATCCCGGGCAGCGCTCGCATCCAGATTGCATAACCAAGAGTAGGTGCAGTGTGGAAGGGCCAGCCCTTATGTGTCAAGGTTCAGAGGGAGCTCAAGGGTCCCAAAGCAAGGCTCACACAAGAGGGGCAGAACCTAATGATCTAAGAGTGCATGTGAGAGTGCTAGAAATAGTTTTAAAAACGGCATGTTTGAAATAAGTTTGTAGATCAGCAGAAGATTTTTGAAAGGGAGCAAGTGATAGGAGCAGCAAAACCACAGAACAAGTTCAGGGGGGAGTACATGCTTCAGCAGTTACAAACAGGGGTGTAGGGGTTGGGGACATAGAGGACCCAAAACAGAAACACACAATAAGTCATGAATCAAGTACATTAGAAGACATGCTAGTTAAGGGACATAAACAGGAACAAGTAAACATACTAATTGCATTCGAACAAAAGAGGGCAGAATTTTAAGCATGCTGAGTAAAGCAGTAAACAAAAAGTGCAACAGCATGAGCCATTAAGTCAGTGCAGAAAGAGACAATGATTGACAACAAGGGAACACATAGGTTTGAGTTTCAGAATTAGAACTAGGGATATACCTGTTGAAGAAGCAAAGTGCAGGAAAAGAAAAGTAAAGCAATCAGAATTCCACAGTCTAGCCTTGGCTTTCAGCCGACTAGACAAGGCGGTAGCACAAGTAGTAGAGAAAGAAAGAGAGTTTGAATGTGTATGTGTGTGTTTTGAACTCAGTTGTTTGTGTGTTTAGAGAAGAGAGGGTAGGTTCTTTATAGCTTTGAAAACGAGTAGAAAATAAGGTAACAAGTAAAGCTTTAGCACAAATATAGAAATAATCACAATCAGAATCCCATTAACACAAGTACTTCCCTTTAATCAAGGAATTACTACTTAACGGATACTAACAGGGATAATTAAGGAAAGAAAATCAATTTGAGAAAGATTGATTTCTGAATATATAAGGGATAGTAAGAATATAGAGTACACAATTGAATCTAAGTACATAATATATTTAATTTGGGGAAAGGATTCAGCGGGGGTGAAACATCGCAGCAAATAAAGGAATGGGAATCAATCAACTTAATCAAGCGAGTAAAATTAGGGGTTTATAAGAAAACCTTTGCAATCAATTGTAACTTGAGGAAATCAAGATCAATCAAGAAGGAATCATGATTCTGCAATTCAACATATAAATAGAAAAGAATGAACAGGCGTATCAGACATGCAGGGTCAAACATTTTGACAAAAAGGAGCAAACTAGACGAACATAAACGTACAGAAGTGACACGAATAGGCTAAGGACTACTCAAAGCATGGTAATCAACAAGGTCAAGCAGTCATGGCTCACACATAGAACCAAAATGAAGAAACCAGTCTAACACATAACAACAGGTAAAAGAGATCAGACCAACACATGGAAATAAGTAAAGGAAGTCTTTAAAAACTCACAGTAACAAGTGAGAAAAGTTTTAGGATATTAGGGTTTTAACAAAAACGGTAAGAACTCAGACTCAGTCAAGACAAACAAAGGAAAGGGTTTAACCATGACGAACTCAATCGAAACAGGCATACGTACAAAAAGACAGTTTCAGAACCCCGGATAAAACCAAAGATACTTAGGGTTTTAACACGATGAACCAGGTAGAAGAAAAACATAAACAAATCATTTAAACATAGTAAAATAATAACACAACACCAAAAAATCGGACAAGAGATCTTTTAAAAGAGGTTAAGAAAACCCTAATCGTTGAAGACGGAGAGTCGCTTTGAAAAAATCTGAAAACCTTTAAGGAAAACACTTAAGAGGTTCATAACATACATAGATCTAAGACTAACCTGAAAGAAAATCGGGAATCCATTAAAGTTACGGTTTCGGAGAACCCAGAATAAATGAGAAAGACTTCGAAAAGTTACCGATCTAGCCGGAAAAGCCATGGATGGCCGGGGAAAGACCATAGATAGAAGTTGAGCAAAGACTGGACTAGATCTCTTTGAGATCTTTCCATGAAATCACGAAAACAGGCAACCAGGAGACATAGGATACCGGTACACGTCTCAAACAGCCATGGGAGTCCATGGATTGAGTGAGAATCGAAGGGGATTAGGGTTGGTTTGGGTGGCGGCGATTAGGGTTTGAGTGAGGTTGTAGAGGGAATTGGAGAGGAAGGGGATTCAAGGGCGGCGGGTTTGTGGAAATGAACTAGGTTAAGGGGGTCGTTTGGGTTTATTTTAGGCAGGTGGAATGGTGGCTGTTGATCTGAATGATCAACGGTCCGGATTAAATGGGGTAGGTGGGGATCCGGGTCTGGGTAGGGTTTAAAACGGTTAGGGTCGGGTTTAATAAGAAATTGGGCCGGGGAACTGGGGTTTGATTTGGGCTAGATTTGAAATACAAAGGGGGCTATTATTTAAATAGCCAGTTTTCCTTTTTAAATTATAAGAAATAGTAAATGGCTTCTGAAAAATAAATTGAAAGTGCTAAAGTGATTTATAACATATAATTAACAATTTAAAAATACAGGATCTAATTTTATACGTCTAAAACATAATTAAACTTTAAAATGGCTAATATTGCAATTATGTGCAATTTAGCTTTAAAAATACTGAATAAAATTGTAAAAAATTTGTAGNTATAATTTGGGAATATTATTGGGATTTATGGATAAAAAGGGGAATAAATCAATTTAAAAAACCTTTAAAAATATGGAAAAATAATAAAACCCTTGGACATGCTCATATATGCATAAATATGCTATTTTGAAGGTGTTTTGCCTATTAAATATATATAGGTAAAAATTTGGTATCAACAGCTGCCCCTATTTACCCAGGAAGAATGAAAGAGTTTCCTGGTAAAGAAATGATGGCCAATTTTGACCGAGCGAAACGGTTTGAAGAAGATTTAGGCCGCACCCTAGCTTCTGAGCTGCCTACATATCCTTGGTTTTACAGGAATCAGGTCGAATGTTGTTCAGGATCCGTCGGCGAAGTATGCCGATAGAGACTTTTCAAGGACGGACGCAATATCTAGAGCCGGGTGAGTGATAGGTTTACGGGAATGGTTAAGTCTGATATGGCTGCGGGCACTAGAGCGGAATTGCTCCTGCCGGAATGGCCGTTGCTCGCCGGTTTACCTACAAATAAGCAATACAAGCATATATTGTGCGCAAATTTAAACATGATGCAAATTCCCGTTGGACCATGAATGCTGTCTTTGGACGATTAGGAATGGCGTCCTCAGACCATGATGTCCTGGGCCATGAAGCGTATGATAAAGGATTCGTAGGCCATGAAATGATGTTCTCGGGCTATGAGGATGGTGCCTCCGAAGCATGACGCCTTTGAATAATGATATGCAAAAGTTTGAAAGAGATCCTCAGGCCATGACATGGTGTTCTCGAGCTATGAAGATAGTGCCTCCGAACGATGACGCCTTTGGATGAGTTGGCGATATTTCAGCCCATGAAGGATGCAGTAGCATGTTGCGATCTTTCAGCCGTGCAATGTAGTATGAGGCGATCTTTCAGTCGTGCAATGTAGTATGAGGTGATCTTTCAGCCGTGAGATGCAGTGTGTGGCGATCTTCCAGCCATGCAGATGCAGTACATGGCGATCTTTTAGCCGTGCAGATGTAGTATGAGGCGATCTTTCAGCCATGCAGATGCAGTATGTGGCGATCTTACAGCCATGCAGATGCAGATGGAGACAGCGTTTAGTCTCGGAAGGCAGAATGGTAGCCATATGCAGATTGGAAGGCAAAATAGTAGCCTTATACAAATTGGAAGGCAGAATAGTAGCCTTATGCAAAGATGCGAATGCAGATGGAGGTAGAGCTTAACCTCGGAAGGCAGAATGGTAGCCCTATGCAGATTGGAAAGCAGAATAGTAGCCTTATGCAATGCAGATGTATTTGGAGGTAGAGCTTAACCTCGGAAGGCAGAATGGTAGCCTTATGCAGATTGGAAGGCAGAATAGTAGCCTTATACAATGCAGATGCAGTTGGAGGTAGAGCTTAACCTCGGAAGGTAGAATGGTAGCCTCATGCAAGAAATAAAATAGCAAATGACAGTAGAGTTTTCTTAGCTGATAGCAGATTGCGGCGTTGTGACTACTGGGAGCATTATGACATACAGAGCATTACGGGTGTGTGCTAATAGTAAATGTTGGCAAGTGCAACGGTTCTGAGAATCGTATTCTTGAACAATGTTTGTTCCATGGGCATACAGTATGTTTAATGATTTCATAGTCCTAGTGCCTGCATCCAAAGAAAAATTGTGAGTTTTGTAAAGGGGGAAGGTTAGTTCGCATCCCCGCTAGCTTTGCTTGACTCGTTCGGCTTTGATCTGGTGATACCTTTTGTATTATTGGGGTAGCGTTGCTAAATGAAGCAGTTTCATGCATGATTTTGTAAAAGTATGACATAAATGTATAATAAAAAATAAAAAAATAGTTTTTAGATGAACCGATGACTGTGACGCGATTCGAAACATTGCAACCTTTCTTGCTACGGAATTTTGAGGGTCCTCCTCAAAATTCTTCCCCAGTTTGATGGGTTGACACTTCTGACCGTTGCTCGTGCGATGATAGGCTGAAATTACTTCAAAATTTTGAGGGTCCTCCTCAAAATTTTGCCCCAGTTTCCAATATCAGGGAGAAATGAAAATTTTATTGAATTGTGACCAAACCCATAGGGCTGCCTAAGTATCCCCTCTAAAACGGGAATTAGGTCAGGCGTAGTTCAATTTACATCATATGAGGAAAGCATAAAAATACACATAGTAACGCTTGACTGCATCTGAATTGATCGGCTTTGGCCAGACTTCTCCGTCCATTTCTGCAAGTAAGAGGGATCCTCCTGTCAGAACCCGATGAACCATGTATGGGCCCTGCTAGTTGGGAGAGAACTTCCCTTTGGATTCGTCTTGATGCGGAAGAATTTTCTTTAACACCAATTGCCCCGGTGTGAACTGTCTTGGCTTGACACTTTTGTTGAAGGCTCTGGACATTCTGTTCTAATAGAGTCGACCATGGCAAACTGCATTCATTCTCTTTACGTCTATAAGAGCTAGTTGCTCATAACGACTCTTCACCCATTCTGCGTCGTCGAGCTCAGCTTCCTGTATGATCCTTAGGGAAGGAATTTCTACTTCAGCGGGAATGACAGCCTCTGTACCATAAACCAGCATATAGGGGGTGCCCCGGTTGATGTGTGGACTGTGGTGCGATATCCCAATAGAGCAAATGATAACTTCTCGTGCCACTGTTTATGCTTTTCTATCATTTTCCTCAATATCTTCTTGACATTCTTGTTGGCGGCTTCTACGGCTCCATTCATTTGAGGCCTGTAGGATGTGGAATTCTTGTGTCTGATCTTGAAAGTTTCACACATAGCTTTCATCAAGTCGTTGTTGAGGTTGGAGCCGTTATCAGTAATGATTGACTCTGGAATCCCGAACCGACAAACAATGCGGTCGCGGACAAAATCTGCCACGACTTTCTTAGTTACTGCTCTGTGGGATGCTGCTTTGACCTATTTGGTGAAATAGTCTATGGCTACCAGGATAAACATGTGTCCGTTGGAAGTAGCAGGCTCGATTGGTCCAATAACATCCATCCCGCATGCGCTAAACGGCCACGGTGAGCTTGTTGTGTTGAGCTCGCTCGGAGGTACATTTATCATATCTGCATGTATCTGACAGCAATGGCATTTCTGGACATACTGGATGCAGTCTGTTTCCATAGTCATCCAAAAGTAACCAGCCCGGAGTATCTTGTTTGCTAAGACAAACCGTTCATATGTGAACCGCAAGTCCCAGCATGAATTTCCTCTAGCAGCTTGGATGCTTCCTTTGGGTCAACACATCTTAATAGTCCCAAATCAGGAGTCCTCCTATACAGGATTTCCCCGCTGTGAAAGAAGTTGTTGGACAATCTCCGAAGTGTGCGTTTCTGAATAGGATTAGCAAGCTCTGGGTACTCTCCTTTTGCCAAATATTCCTAGATATCATAAAACCAAGGATTTTTGTCTGCTTCCTCTTTAACATGGGCATAGTAAGCTGGCTGATCATGGATCTTCACTGGAATGGGATCAATGAAATTCTTGTCAGGATACTGTATCATAGATGATAGGGTAGCCAATGCATCGGCGAACTCAATCTGGATTCTAGGAACATGCTGGAATTCCGTCTTTATGAACCTCATTCTCAATTCCTGTACGTGATGCAGATACGGGAGTATCTTGGAGTTCTTGGTTGCCAAGTATGATGTATAAGTAAATCTGAATCTCCAATCACTAGCAGCTCTTGCACGTTCATGTCAATGGCCATTTTGAGCCCTAAGATGCAGGCTTCATACTCGGCCATATTGTTGGTGCAGGGGAACCTGACTTTGGTGGACACTAGATAATGCTGACCGGTTTCTGATATTAGGACTGCTCCTATGCCAACTCCTTTGAAGTTTGCTGCTCCATCGAAGAACATTCTCCAACCGTCATAGGGTTTGGCAATGTCTTCTCCTATGAATGATACCTCTTCATCTGGAAAATACATTTTTAGGGGTTCGTATCCTCCATCCACGGGGTTTTCAGCAAAGTGGTCCGCCAGTGCCTGTCCCTTGACCGCTTTTTCAGTCATGTAAACAATGTCGAACTCACTCAACAGGATTTGCCACTTGGCTAGCTTGCTAGTGGGCTGGGCTTCTGAAAGATGTATTTCAAGGGATCCATTCTCGATATGAGATATGCAGTATAGGCACAGAAGTAATGTCTCAGCTTCTGAGCTACCCAAGTCAAAGAACAACAGGTGCATTCAAATGGAGAATACCGGGCCTCGTACGGGGTGAACTTCTTGCTGAGATAATAAATGGCTTGTTTCTTCCTCCCCGTTTCATCATGCTACCCCAGAACGCAGCTGAAAGCTCCATCCAACACTGCAAGGTAGAGTAATAAGGGTCTACCTGGCTCAGGCGGGACTAAGACTGGTGGTGTTGATAGGTACTCCTTCATTTTGTCGAAGGCCTTCTGGCAGTCATCGGTCCATTTGGTAGTGGCGTCCTTCTTTAACATTTTAAATATTGGCTCACAGATAACTGTAGACTGTGCTATGAATCGGCTGATGTAGTTAAGCCTTCCTAAGAAACTCATCACATCTTTCTTGTTCCTTGCCGGTGGTAGTTCATGAATGGCTCTGACTTTTGATGGATCCAGTTCTATACCTCGTAGGCTCACAATAAACCCAAGCAACTTCCTAGCAGGAACCCCAAATGCACACTTTGCGGGGTTTAGCTTCAGGTTGTACTTCCGCAATCTATTGAAAAACTTCCTCAGATCTTCCATGTGGTTAGTGGTCTTCTTGGATTTGATAATAACATCGTCCATATATACCTCTATCTCCTTGTGTATCATATCATGTAAAATGGTAGTCATGGACCTCATGTAGGTGGCCCCTGCATTTTTCAGGCCGAATGGCATCATCTTGTAACAGTACACTCCTCACGGCGTAATGAAAGCTGTTTTCTCAGCATCTTCCTCATCCATCCAGATATGATGATAACAAGCGAAGCAATCTACGAATGACTGTAACTCATGCTTGGTGCAATTATAGATCACGATGTGTATATTTGGCAAAGGGAAGTCATTTTTTGGACTGGTCCGGTTGAGATCTCGGTAGTCGACACAGACTCTGACCTTCCCATCCTTCTTTGGTACTGGCACAATGTTGGCTAACCATCTCGGGTATTCCACTACCCTAAGAACCTTAGCTTTGATATGCTTGTCGACTTCTTCCTTGATTTTCAAACTCATATCAGGCTTGAACTTTTTGGAGCTTTTGCTTTACCGGTGGACACATTAGATCGATTGGCAGTTTGTAAGCCACAATAGACGTACTCAGACCAGTCATGTCATCATACGACCAGGAAAATATGTCCTTATACTCCTTTCGAAATTCTGTGTATTCTTTCTTCTCCGATTGCAATAGGTGAATGCTGATTTATGTTTCCTTGACGTTCTCTGCATCTCCCAGGCTAACAATTTTGGTCTCGTCCAGGTTGGACTTAGGTCTGTTTTCAAAGTTCTCAACTTCTTTGACAATCTCGTCAGGTATGTCATCTTCCTCTGAATCAAAGTCC
The DNA here is from genome assembly GCF_001879085.1 of Nicotiana attenuata. Taxonomy (NCBI): domain Eukaryota; kingdom Viridiplantae; phylum Streptophyta; class Magnoliopsida; order Solanales; family Solanaceae; genus Nicotiana; species Nicotiana attenuata. The sequence goes on along the minus strand of NC_032000.1, from coordinate 26,877,017 downwards.
ATTTGTTGCGTTGTCTCATTGTATGTCACAGTCATTGGTTCATCAAGATAGGTAATAGTAATGTTGTATTGGTAAAGTAAGGAGAGATAGCAATAAATATTAAATCATAGGAAAAATCAAACATGCTTTTGATAAATTAAATAAATGTTTTGAACATCGAAGATCTTATTGCGTGAATTGAAAATGCGAAAAGAAAATCATTTAGTAAATAAAATAGTGAATGATGCTTGTTTTAGCCTTGCTACCCCGATGCTCGTCGGGCTCCGGTTGTTCTGATGGTCCAATTCTTGATATATGCCCCTCTGCACAAAGCCTGTATGGAAGGGCCTTCCTCCCCCTCCTCCTCGAGAATGACACAACAGTCCATATCACTGTCTTCTATGAACAAGTTCTTCACTGCTGCAAGCGCTTCTTCTTCATCTGACCCATAAATAACGTCATCCTGTTGGAAAGTCTGCTCCAGATGCGGTATTGGCTGTTCCAGTGGACAGTAAGGACCGCGCCATGGTGGCGACCAATTACTGAATTCTTCCCAGGTGTAATCATATCCCAAACCGAAGGTAGTGCCATATTTCTTAAGTTTTATAGGTTTAGAGATCCCTTGGAGGTTCTTGCCGAGCCCTTTGCCAGGTTCGTACCCACTCCAATTCAGTATACTCTCTATTTTGTTATCTCACCATTTGTCTTTGTCGACAGCATTGACCCACTCGATGTGGTGGTACGTTTCTCCACCCAGCTTCCTTCTTCCCCCGACCGCTGGAATGGTCTGGCGACTATATATAGGGTTGCTGCCGTCGCCGTGAATGATCACTTCCTGGTGATTCCATTCGAACATTACCGCCTGATGCAGCGTTGATGCTACGGCCCCAGCAGCATGAATCCATGGCCGTCCCAGCAGCAAGTTGTAAGATGCTGGTACATCTATTACCTGGAAATCGACATCGAACCAGGTTGGTCCCATCTGTAAGCATAGAATAATCTCACCAATGGTGGACCTTTGAGAACCATCGAAGGCTTTTACATTGATAGCTCCATTTTTTATCTCATACAGCCCTTTACCCAATTTCTTGAGTGTTACCAGCGGACAGATGTTAAGACTGGAACCTCCATCGATCAGGATTCTGGTGATAAAATAATCTTCGCATTGCACGGTGATGTGCAGTGCCTTGTTGTGCCCCAGCCCTTCAGGTGGCAGCTCGTCCTCATGAAAGGTGATCTTGCGGCTTTCCAGAACTTGCCCTACAATATTAGCCATTTCCTTGCCAGTGATGTTACTTGGTACGTATGCTTTACTAACACCTTTAACAGAGCATTCTTGTGCGCCTCAAAATTCTGCAGCAAAGAGAGAATGGATATTTGTGCTGGCGTCTTGTTTAATTGGTCGATGACCGAATATTCCTTGGCCTGTATCTTCCTCCAAAGGTCATCCGGACCTGTCTCAATGAGGGGCAACCGATTGGAGGCCTGCTTGCTTGATTCAGCTAGGTGTTCAGGGGTATAGACTCTACCAGTTCTTGTCATACCCTGTGCTGCAACAGTTTCTTCCATTCTGACCTTGCCTTTCCTTCTTGCCTCGGCTGTATAATCACAGGGTACAGCATTTGTATATAATGGTGTCATGGTTGCCATCGCCACTGGGATCGGCGTGGCCATCCTCACTCCGAACGGAACATGTGCCTTGGGTGGCAAGACTGCAACCTCAAATGGTGCGGGTGAATTTGCCGGAGACACGAATTCAACCTCAATTGGTGCTGGTGTCTTTGCGGATGATGTTGCTTCAAACTCAAGTGGTACAGACATATTCACCTCGGCGTCCTCAGACGGTTGAATCTGGACTATGATTGGATTGAGAGTAATTGTTGGTTTCGTTGGGTCATCACCTTCTGCGATCAACCCGATGGATCCCTCGGGATCCCAGTCATCTTCTATTTCAATCATGTGGATACCTCCACCCTTATGGTCTGGCAGAGGGTTGTTGCGGACGTTTGGAGAGGGTTCTTTTTCTACAACGATCTTGCTATCAATCAAAGACTGTATCTTGTCTTTCAAGGAACGACATTCATCGACGGTGTGCCCTTTCATGCCGGAGTGGTATGCGCAGGATTTGTTTGGGTTAACCGACTGAGAAGGATTCTCAGGGGTTGCAGCAGGGATGGGGTGACATAACCAGCAGCTTTAAGTCTCTCATACAGCTGGTCAATGGGTTCGGCGATGGCTGTATACTGTTTTGGCGTGCAGGGTGTGACTGATAATGGGATGGTTGAGCATTATAGGTTTGGTAGACATGAGCGGGTTGGGAGTATCTGGGTGAAGCAGATTGATATGTAGGAAGTGGAGATGACTGATAAGTTGGGGGTGGAGCTTGGTATGAGGGTGTTTGGTAATTTGGGGTTGGCTGGTATGTGAGTGGAGGTATTGGGTAAGCTTGGTATTTGAGGGGAGACTTGGTCCTTTGTGCAACTATCACAGCCCCTACGTCCCTCTTCTTGGACACACCACCAGACTGTAAGGCCTTATTTGTAGCTTGCAAGGCCTCGAAGTTTGTAACCATACTGCTTTTGATACCTTCTTCAATTCTTTCACCCAATTTGATAATGTTGGAGAACTTGTGGTTCTCAAACATCATTAGCCGTTGATAGTACTGTGGGTCCTGAGCCCGGACAAAGAACTTGTTCATTTGTTCCTCTTCTAAGGCAGGTCTGACCTTAGCAACTTCGGACCTCCAGCGAGTAGCATATTCGCGAAACGTCTCTGTGGGATTCTTCTTCAGATTCTGTATATAGAACACGTCTGGTGCATTCTCCGTATAAAACCTGAATATGTCCATAAAGTCAGATTCCATGCCTACCCAGCTTGACCACTTCTTGGGATCTTGGCTGATGTACCAAGATAATGCATCTCCTTTCAAACTTCTCACGAACAACTTCATGCGGATTCTCTCGTCCTTTCCTACTCCAACCAACTTGTCGCAGTATGTCTTCAGATATACCCTTGGATCACCCGTACTATCAAATATTTCAAAGTTAGGAGATTTGTACCCCTCGGGCAGTTCGACATCAGGCTGTATGCAAAGATCCTCATAGTTCAGCCCTTCGATTCATTTGCTTCCCTCAATGCCCTGAATCCGGCTGGTCAGTTTCTTAAGTTCCTCAGCCAGGTTCTTGTTAAGCAGATCCTTTTCATTAGACTCAGGAGTGCAGTGATAGGTTGGGTGGAGTGTGGCACGGTTTCCACGTAGATAGGATTGTTATGGTGGCCTGGTGTATGGGTGTGGAAATGGTCGTTTGTGGAGTTCTGAGGTTCTGGGATGAGTAGTGGAGTGTTGCTTGGGTTATGGCAGGTGTTGCATTGGCACACTGACTACTCTGATTGGGCGTGGACTGGGAAAAAGTAGCAGCTAAAGGAAAGCTAAAAGGTATTGGCGAAGAAGTAATGGAGGATCTTATATAGATTGAAAAGAGGGTGGTTCTTTGGTGGAGCAATGGGATGGTGAGGAGCGATATGCTTCTGTTGTTTTGGAATATTTTGAGGAGGTATGGGTTTTTGAGTGTTGGGGAGTTGACATCTGGGGTGCTGAGGAAAATGACAGGCTTGCCAGATTCCGAACCTGATCGAGCTCTTCCTGAAATTTCAACAGCTTCTGCTCAAGTTGTGACACATTCTCGTTAGGGACCGTATACCATGGCCATCAGTGGCCTCTACCCGCTTAGCTGTGTTTTCCTTCCTGACATTGTTCAAATCATCCATCTTGCCTTTGTTCTTGCTTTTAACATGACTAAGAGGATGAGTGGGTGGAGGGCCCTGGATCTTGTGAAATAAGATGATGATGCCACAGTGCACGAACTAACCTTTAGGGAGGGGAATAATAAAAACAAAAATAAAAGGTAACCAAGTCAGTGAGGATCATAAAAGTATTGCAATATTTAAACACATAGTGCAGGAATGCAAAGCGTGTCCTAATTTGGGAACCTCGTTGTGCTCGAGGTAGGCCTAGCGACAAATTGATTTGGAGAACTTAGAATGCTAAATGCCTCATTTTATTGATAAAAATAAGAAGAATCTCAAATTGACACTACATAAACATGAAATAAAAGTCACTAATGTCCATTGGCCTTATTACATTTATAAAGCGAAAAAGATAAACTCCCATCTACTTGGTCCCAGAAGGACCTTCCCCAGATTCGGCATCCTTGGCTTCATCGAACAGCTTCCCCAACTCGCGAAGTCCCAGCAATAGGTATGCTCTTGCTAGATGTCCACCTTCGGTCCCTTCAACCTCTTGACAATCTTCAACTCTTTGGAGAAACTTTCTTTCCAGTTCTACTATGCCTCGCTCCAAGTATCCTAGCCTTTTGTTGGCGTTGATAGCCATGTCTTTCCATTCCTCAATCAGCTTCTGGTTGGAATCTTGTATCTCGCGGTGTTCGCTCTCGCATTCACGGATCCTTTTGCGCAGCTGGTTGTACTGGACTTGTGCCTCGACCTTTTCATCTATAATTCTATGACCTCGAACAAACCCTGGCTGGCCCAGACCATCATGATTGTCTTCCAACCAACCTGAATAGAAAGGAGTACAACCGGCATGATATCTGTCTGGCTCGATGGTGTGTTTCCCCATTACGATCTTGCAATGCCACATGTGTTGGGCTTGGCACTTGTAGGGACTATCATCGTTTTGGAAGTCAGCTCGAAAATGGCTCATCTTGTCGACCCTGGGTATGACTTGCTTCCTACCAGCTTGCCTCATAACTCGAAGAGGGACGTAAGGATATGTTCCTCTTAGACCAATTAGTATAAGGAAAGGTGCATCTCTGGATCGGGTGATGAACTCCTCTGTTGGAAACCACTCGAACATCCATTGAACCTGTTCTTCGGTCAGATTATCAAATAGCTCAACCTATCCTTTGGCATTTTCAGGCTGAGCGAACATGTCGGGGATGTAATTCATTCACTTTGGATGGTGGAAAGCGATGTGATCATCCCAGTCCCTTCGCTGAATTTCTTGTCGGTATTCGCCCTTTTGGAGATGTTCCATGAGCTAGAGTTGAAGTAGTAAATTGTAGCCTTCGAAGTGTTTTGCTCCTCGTTGACACTTCTCTAAGGCTCGGTATATGTCTGCGATGATCATGGGTACAATACTGAATGGCTTCCCACCAATCCCCTCCATTGGGGTCTTTGTTACCATAGCCAGCCTGGTATGAATTCTCCCTTTCTTCATCGAAAACACGATCAGACCCAGGAAGCAAAACATTAAGACGAAAACCCTACGATGGATGTGTCCCAAGGACGTGATGGCAAACTCGTCAGGGTAGGTATGGTAGGATTTTCTATGACCGTACCTTTCATACAGGTAGTCAAAAGGGATATATGATTCCTTTAGGCATGTCAATTCTGCATTCTTCTTCAAACCCATCATTTTAAGGAAACCATTGCCTGTGCGGTTCTCAGGCATTAGCAGACCCGGAGTTTCCCATACTAGACCAGCCAGTCCTCCTATCTCCTCTAGCAAATGTGTCATCTCGATGTCCCCAAAGCGGAACACGGCCCTTTCATAATCCCAAAACAATATAGCAGCTTCTATGATCATGTTGTTAGGTTGAATCTCCAGGAGGGATGGTAGATTGCCCAGATATTTTCTGACGAGGGTGTGGTCACTAGAATGTAAATCTCTCCACCAGCTTAGCAATCTTGGGTGGATGTTGGTTACCATGCCGAATCTGGAGACTTCGTACCTCATCTTTCTGCAAGGCAAACAAGGTTAGGCCCTTACCCTCACCAGACTCAACTATTTAACATCAACAATTGGCATGAAGCATTTAATTCTCCAAATAAATGCACAGAACGTGATGACGTCCGTTTGGGTTTTAGGGAAACCTAGTGGACTTTGGACAAGGCTATCTTAAAGGATCATTATGTGGACAACATAACTGACCCGACTAGGTTTGACCATGATGCATGCACAATTTAATAGAGTAAGGTTTCTATGGGGTTTTAGACTGGTACCCTTGAGCGGACAACTGAAGGGGGAAGGCACGGAACTGTCGACTGCACCGCTATCGACTAGTTTTACCGCAAATATGCCTTTCCGAATTTAGGGGGTAATGATATAGGAAGTGTGCAACCACTCATCAAGCGTTGCTATAGTATTTGTTCGGAACGAGTGGAGTATGATGTTGAGCATGATTATGCAATAATTAAAGCATGTTGACATGTATTTGCACGTTAAGAAAGCAATAAACCCAACAGTTTTTAATAATTTAAAGCAGCAATAAAGGAATGAAACAAGAAAAATATGTCAGTTGTGCTTTTGAAGAAGAAATTAAATGCTTAAAGAAATTAAACAAGCAATTGCACATAGGGGTACGAATTCACAAAAACGGTATGAAATGGTAAAAGCCTAAGAATCCCCAGTAGAGTCGCCATGCTGTCGCACCCCCTTTTTCCCTTCGCGGAGAGGAGTCCGGGTTTCGACATTCATGGAGGTGTAATGACTCATTTCCTTTTGGGAATTGGGTATTGCATTTTTTGAAGAGTCGCCACCTAACGATTTTTAATGTGCGTTAGGGCACCTACAGGGTTTATCTACAACTATGTTTGATAACCAGAGATAAGGTAAGGGCTTGAAATTATCCTAAGGGGAAGGTATTAGGAACCCCTCAGGATCCACTAGTGTTGTTCCTGGCCAGACAGTTTTTGTGAGATTGTGCAATTAGCATGTAGATAAGTAAGGCTCACATAGCAAGGGATTTAGGTTAAAATACACAAGCGTTTGAAAAACGATTAATAAACGCAAGGTTTTGAAAAGAGTTATAATCTAAGCATGCTTATGAATGTAAAGGGTTCCTGGGTTTGTTTGTAATATGGGTCACATCAATGCAATACCCGGTATGACACTCCTCAAAAGAGGGGATATATGTGGTATTAGCACACCGGTTATCATATCCATATCTACCCTTTCCTGCCTCGTGAAGGTAATTAAAGCAAGGGTTGGTCTCGATTCTTATTGCATGCTGTTACCCGTCCCTTCCTATCAGTCCCGGAGGAATTTAGGACTCCTATTCCTATAAGATGGAGGTTCTAGGCAGACCTTCAGGTTCAAAGGCAAAAATACTAAAGCGACATACAAAATATATAAGACTGCATTTAGAGGGAGAAACATGTAAGCAAGTAGAAGGCTCATGTATACCTCCGCAGATAATGCACATAGACAGCATGACTTATACGCAGTTAAGGTCTGAATTTAAAATCTTAAAGCAAGGTGTTTGAGCGATAACAACAGAACCAGATTTATCACATGACTCAGAAAAGAAGTCCGAATCAAGTTTTTCCTACTGATTTTAACAGTTGATAATTAAACAAAAGCAATTCCAGTTTTATTAAAGTTATTACCTAAGGCTTTCCTAGGCGCAAAGCGAGACGCGGCAGTTGTTCCAAGTCATTAAGACAATTTGGAGATTATTTCTATTTACCTAAAACATGTTGTTCTAGTTACAGAGGTGGTTACCAATTTTACTAGAAGCATCACAATGTGAAAAATTATTACTTTACTACCTTTTCATGAATCAGTAATCAAATAGGTGTTTTAAACGAAATGCAAATAGAATCGTAGGACATGATTTCTAATATGCACATGCAAATGGCAGAGTCCCTAAGGCATGATTTCTAAGTGTACATAATAGTTGCAGGATTTTTGAAATAACAGCTTTTTATACCAATGTTGTTATTGCCCTAGGAGCAGGATTTCTAAGTGATAGACATAAAGCATGGACTAATGAATGAAGTGCTAAAGCAAGAAACAAAGGTCCTAAGAGCATGATTTCCAATGCATAATGAATCCTAAATATGGTTTCTATTGCACAATTAGGAATATAAACCTAATAACATGCTTTTTACCCTTTGACATCTATAGCATGCATATTTTCCATCCCTTTTCACTAGCAACCCCAATACTTGTTTACAAATTATTACAGACCATGCGATAGAATTACATAAGAACTAAAACTTAAGAAGTTACAACTACAGGAAGTCTGATTCTGACTTCCTCTCTGAGTTATGTGATAAACCACCTCAAATGCTAATATTGTTCCATAGCTTTCCCTCATACCTAGGTGTGTCCGAGTTCCCTAAGGACCTCAAGGGATCCCGGGTAGTGCTCGCACCCAGATTGCATAACCAAGAGTAGGTGCAGTGTGGAAGGGCCAGCCCTTATGTGTCCAGGTTCAGAGGCAGCTCAAGGGTCCCAAAGCAAGGCTCAAACAAGAGGGGCAAAACCAAATGATCTAAGAGTGCATGTGAGAGTGCTTGAAATAGTTTTAAAAACAGCATGTTTGAAATAATTTTGTAGATCAGCAGATGAGTTTTGAAAGGGATCAAGGGATAGGAGCAGCAAAACCACAGAACAAGTTCAGGGAGGAGTACATGCTTCAGCAGTTACAAACAGGGGAGTAGGGGTTGCGGACACAGAGGACCCAAAACAGAAACACATAATTAGTCATGAATCAAGTACATTAGAAGACATGCTAGTTAAGGGACATAAACAGGAACAAGTAAACATACTAATTACATTCAAACAAAAGAGGGCAGAATTTTAAGCATGCTGAGTAAAGCAGTAAACAAAAAGTGCAACATCATGAGCCATTAAGTCAGTGCAGAAAGAGACAGTGATTGAATACAAGGGAACACATAGGTTTGAGTTTCAAAATTTAAACTAGGGACATATCAGTTGAAGAAGCAAAGTGCAGGAAAAGAAAAGTAAAGCAATCAAAATTCCACAGTCTAGCCTTGGCTTTCAGCCGACTAGACAAGGCGGTAGCACAAGTAGTAGAGAAAGAAAGAGAGTTTGAATGTGTAAGTGTGTGTTTTGAACTCAGTTGTTCGTGTGTCTAGAGAAGAGAGGATAGGGTCTTTATTTGAAAACGAGTAGAAAATAAGGTAACAAGTAAAGCTTTAACACAAATATGGAAATAATCACAATCAGAATCCCATTAATACAAGTACTTCCCTTTAATCAAGGAATTACTCCTTAACAGATACTAACAGGGATAATTAAGGAAAGAAAATCAATTTGAGGAAGATTGATTTCTGACCATATAAGGGATGGTAAGAATATAGAGTATACAATTGAGTCTAAGTACATAATATATTTAATTTGGGGAAAGGATTCAGCGGGGGTGAAACATCACAACAAATAAAGGAATGGGAATCAATCAACTTAATCAAACCAGTAAAATTAGGGGTTTATAAGAAAACCTTTGCAATCAATTGTAACTTGAGGAAATCAAGATCAATCAAGAAGGAATCATGATTCTGCAATTCAACATATAAATAGAAAAGAATGAACAGGCGTATCAGACATGCAAGGTCAAACATATTGACAAAAAGGAGCAAACTTGATGAACATAAACGTACAGAAGTGAAATGAATAGGCTAAGGACTACTCAAAGCATGGTAATCAACAAGGTCAAGCAGTCATGGCTCACACATAGAACCAAAATGAAGAAACCAGTCTAACACATAGCAACATGTAAAAGAGATCAGACCAACACACGGAAATAAGTAAAGGACGTCTTTAAAAACTCACAGTAACAAGTGAGAAAAGTTTTAGGAGATTAGGGTTTTAACAAAAACGGTAAGAACTCGGACTCAGTCAAGACAAACAAAGAAAAGGGTTTAACCATGAAGAACTCAATCGAAACAGGCATACGTACAAAAAGACAGTTTCAGAACCCCGGATAAAACCAAAGATACTTAGGGTTATAACATGATGAACCAGGTAAAAGAAAAACATAAACTAATCGTTTAAACATAGTAAAATCAAAAAACAACACTGAGAAATCGGAGAAGAGATCTTTTAAAAGAGGTTAAGAAAACCCTAATCGTTGAAGACGAAGAGTCGCTTTGAAAAAATCGGAAACCTTTAAGGAAAACACTTTAAAGGTTCATAACATACACAGATCTAAGACAGATCTGAAAGAAAATCAGAAAGCCTTTAAAGTTAGGGTTTCAAAGAACCCAGAAAAAATGAGAAAGACTTCGAAAAGTTACCGATCTAGCCGGAAAAGCCATGGATGGCCGGGAAAAGACCATAGATAGAAGTTGAGCAAAGACTGGACTAGATCTCTTTGAGATCATTCCATGAAATCACGAAAACAAGCAACCAGCAGACATAGGAGACCGGTACACGTCTCAAACAGCCATGGGAGTCCATGGATTGAGTGAGAATCAAAGGGGATTAGGGTTGGTTTGGGCGGCAGCGGTTAGGGTTTGAGTGAGGTGGCAGAGGGAATTGGAGAGGAAGGGGATTCAAGGGCGGTGGGTTGGTGGAAATGAACTAGGTTAAGGGGGTCATTTGGGTTTATTTTAGGCAGGTGGAATGGTAGCTGTTGATCTGAATGATCAACTGCCCAGATTAAATAGGGTAGGTGGGGATCCGGGTCTGGGTAGGGTTAAAAACGGTTAGGGTCGGGTTTAATTAGAAATTGGGCCGGGGAATTGGGGGTTTGATTTGGGCTAGATTTGAAATACAAAGGGGGCTATTATTTAAATAGCCAGTTTTCCCTTTTTAATTTATAAGAAATAGTAAATGGCTTCTGAAAAATAAATTGAAAGTGCTAAAGTGATTTATAACATGTAATTAACAATTTAAAAATACAGGATCTAATTTTATGCATCTAAAATATAATTAAACTTTAAAATGGCTAATATTGCAATTATGTGCAATTTAGCTTTAAAAATACTGAATGAACTTGTAAAATTTTTTTAAAAATTACCTTAGCCATATTTGGCATAAATATAGAAATACAATAGATGGATTATCAAAAATAATAATTTTGGGAATAATTATTGGGATTTTATGGATAAAAAAAAGGAAATAAATCAATTAAAAAAACCCTTTAAAAATATGGAAAAATAATAAAACCATTGGACATGCTCATATATGCATACATATGCTATTTTGAAGGTGTTTTGCATATTAAATATATATAGGAAAAAATTGGGTACCAATAACAGTGAGTTTTGATGATAAAGAACTAGGAGAGATCTTAGGTGTACCTGCTGAAGGGTACAATGATTATAAGAAGCTCAAAAGGCCAAGTCTTTAGAATCTCGTTACTGCCCTTGCCATTGCTAGGAAGTTTGGTGACAGTGAAGAGGAGCTTGAGCCCAATGCTATTTACAAAACTGAGATGAAGCCACCCCACAATGTGCTGTTTGAATTTGTTAACAAAGCTATGCTGCCTAGGCAGGAAAGGAGGCACATTGCAACATTCATGGACCCGTTCCTTATGGAATGTTTAGACAATGGGAGGCCAATCAATCGGCATGGATTTATCATCCAGCTTCTTGACATGGTTCTATATGGGACTAAAACTCATGTCATACCCTATGGTTTTATTCTCACGGTTGTACTTGCACACTTCAAGGTACTCTTCAAGAAATGGGAAGTTGGTACAAGCAAGGATCATTTCGGGGCAAACACTCTAACTTCTTGTGACTATGAAGTCCAAACCACTCCCAAAGAACCTGACTCATCCAAAAAGGTACCTATGAACAGCATAGTGCGAGCTTTAGTGCAAGAAAAGTGGGGCTAGGGATAAGAATGCTGAAATTGAAAGGCTGAAGAAGAGGTTGGAAAAAGTGGATACTGAGAGAGATGCTCTCAGAGCTGAGCTGGCAAAGGAGAAGGAGATTAATGATGGCATTCTTCAGGATATGTTGAAACTGCTTCAAGCCAAAAACCAAGAACCTGGTTTTTCCCAGCCTTAAGCCTCCAAGTCTTGTTAGACCAACCAGTGACCCAGATGGAATTTTTTTTTCTTTTGCTCATGGTCTAGTATTTTTATTTCTTCTTATGCTTTGTGGTAGGATCTTATCAATCAATAAAATTCACTACTTTTGGTCTAATTGTTTATTTATATTTCTTAGATGGCTAATATCCTTAGATTGATAAAGAGGAGATTGAATCCATGATTGCATTTGAAGCAGCCCCAGTAGCCATGAGTAGCTTCTATTAAAATCAGGTTATCTAACAAAATTATGCAACTTTTCGATGATGCCAAAAGGGGAATTATATTGTGCTTTTATTTTGGACCGTGATGTTAATAACCTAATGAACCTGGTCCTTGATCATTAGTAACTTTAAAAAGGTAAAGTGTTCTAACTTTGTATTGATGTTGAGCTGAGTTGAAATGGGGCCTATGCCTATGAATAGCACAGAGTTTTTCATTATCAAAAAGGGAGAATTTTTTGGCCCAAGCGAAGTTTATTTTGATGATTAACAAAGGAACTCAAACATGAACCAGGTCCATCCACAGTGTACACAGACACGGGCAAATTCAAGCATAAGGGATGCACGTGAGGGAGATAAGATTAACTTGTTATATCTCATATCTCCTGATCGAAAAGGTTGCCTAATTGATAAGGAGAAGGACTCCTTACTCAAAGAGAACACTATCCAAGATAAGGAAGGAGTTAGAAATTGAAGTTAACTACAACTCTTCCACCAAGGAAGAGTATAGCATTAGAACTCTAGTTATTTCCTATTCTACTAAATATATATATATTTCAGGATGTTCTCAATTTACAGGTAAGCACAAACGCTATACTTAAACGTGAGTTGAGAGCAAAATAAGAAGGCATTTTGCAAGCAATTCGTGTGTAATGCAAGTGTGCAAACCTGAAGCTACATGAACCAGATCGAAGACCAGTTCCAAGTGTTTGTCTTTCATTCTAGTTTCATTGTAGTAGGTGGAATTGTACCTTTCAGCTTTATCTAGAAGCAACTGTATTAGGTATTCTGAGTATTCAAGTTAGAGTTAACTTGAAGTTGTCGCAACAGTTAGAGGCTGGTTGCCACAACGAGATTAGGGGTAATGTTGTTTTGGCTTAGTGATTTAGTGAAGTGTTGGGGAAAATCCTACTGAGTAGTAGGTCGTGATTTTTTCACCTTTGAGCCGCGTGTTTTCCACGTAAAAATACTTGTGTTTTCACTTTCTGCATTTATCCCGCAATAGTAGTATAAGGAACACATAGAATAACCAGGTCCTTCTATAGTCTGTGCACGCGAAAATTAGACACCATACAAATCACCCCTCTTGTGTGGCATTGAAGTATAAAACATCAATATGCAAATAATGATTTGATCATGAACTTCAAAATTCGAATTCTGGTAATCAGTATTAACGGATATTTTCTTTGATAAGTATTTAAAGTCTTCAACTTCTTTTTTTCTTCAAGTAAATTAAAATTCATTTTCAAATACTCATTTCTATCGTCTTCAGCCAAATATTGTCGAAACCCCTATAGATTTTAATACAATCACAAGTACTCATTGTGCAACAAAAATTTCTGCATGATGTTGATTCATTTAAATGTAGCATCGAAAGATTAGAAATAGAAAACTGAAACGAAATTCAAAGAAACTATTAGTAGTAATAAATATCATACAAAAATCTGATAAATGTGATTATAATTATTTGAGGAGTGATTGTGCAGCATGAATATGGGCTTACGTCTTTCTCCGTACCATAGATGTAGGATTGCCGTCAAAAAGGCCCTCAATTAACGTTTCAATGTCTTCAGGCTGGTACTTTATATACTTCTCTGCATGCTTTGTATTGTCTAAATACTGCCTAAATCTCCCAAAGAAGGACCTGTACGCCGGAATCAACACCGCCGATATAGAAACTCTTAGCTCCGACCGAAGCTGCTCGTCGCTCACCACCCAAGTGCTCTGCGTACGATGGATTTCGTCAAGCATTGTGCTGAAATTCTTGAACCTCTCTTTAACTACTGGCTTTGTCACTTTCCCATTCACTTGCATCCCGTCGTGACTTAGTATTTGTAACACTCTTCCCCATGTTTCTCTTTGGTAATTCTTGTGGTATTGCCTCACGGTCGTTGATCTTCTTCGACACCACGTGTCGCCCATCACTTGGCGGACATCCGTGGATCCTTTGGCTTTTTGTAAGATGTATCTGCCGTTGTTCATTAAGAATATGTCACGCAAAGAAGGGTCTCTATATAAGTTTGACTTAGCTTCTAGATTTGAATCCAACAATTCCATTATTTTCATGAGCTGTGATGAAAACGGCGTCGTGGCAGCTACGTCATCGTGTGGGCTTTCGCTCTCAACATGATCATCCAGTGTCGTGGAGGAGGAATATGCCTCCAACTTTGCGTGTTCTTGGAAAATATGTTCAAGGGCGTCTCTGTATTCACAGGCGTATTTTAGATAGTTCATGACATAACGTGTGAGCGGGTGCACTGCACCACCAGGGACCGGTGTTCTAGCTGCATCGTTCTTGATGGAACTTTCGAGATCACAGAATACGTTGACGGCTACCTCCCCGAACCTATCTCTCGTGGCTAAGATCTCTGATTTCAGTTCGTGCTCACCATCATTGGAGAAAGATTCACTTATGGCAGAAACTAGATCGCGAATGGCTTCATATATGTCTAGAAATTTGAATAGTTTCTCGGCGGAGCATTTTGTCCTGGAGATCGCCTCAGCGAAGTCAAGAATCTGAATTACAATCGAACGTGCCAGGTTGCTAAATAAGCTTTGAGAGATCATTGGAGAATCGAAGAAAACTGATTCCCCGAGTCTCTTTTCGCCAGGGAACAGAGTGCTTGAGCAGATCTTCGCAACATTGATCCATTCGGTGATTTCTCCTTGTAGAGAATCCCATGGCATTCTCTGCACATCATCTCCATTTATCTTCTCGAATTCGAGCATTTTCAGTTGCTCATAGAATGCGTTTCTTCGTGAAATTGAATATACTTGACAACATTCTGTTTCAAACCCGGCTGAGATCATGGCAGTGGCAATTCGATTCATTCTTGTCACCACCTCGGGCGGATACGATGGATAATCCGAATTTTTATCCACTTTTGAATTGGAACAACCTCCGAAATCTTCTAATAAGGTTCGGAATTCTTCTTCCATGAAAGTCATGGCTCGTTGCAAGACCAAATTGGTCCGATTCAGCAACGTTGACCCTGACGTAGATGATTTGTCGATGACATTTGTCAATTTGGATAAATGCATCACAGCTTCAAGGAAAAATGACTCTTCCTCTGTCATCTTACCCAATCTGGTCGGTATTTCACCAGAATTATATTTTGCAATCCTGGACTCTATGATTTTGGAGAAGGTTTCAATATTTTCAGGGGCTTCCGAGTTTTCATCAGATGTAGAAAAGGTATTTTTCAATGGATCAATATCTGATGTTGGACAGCCACTGTCATTATTCTTCTCCATTTGCTCTTTCTAAACGGATATGGAGGAGCAAAAGAGAAGGGATCTGAAGAATGTATGCATGCAACAGCGGAAAAATGAATCAAGTAGTAAAATGGGACATTTTCATGGAATTTTGTTAGAGGAAATTTGTTTCAGATTGAAGATGCTTTTTTTGTTTTCCTATTACTACGTGTTTAAGGGAAGGTGGTTTATTTTCGGAAGATGGTCGGTACAAGAAGACTATTGACTCGTTAATAAAGGTTATTAGTGCTCCCCATGACTTGATTTCGGCATGGCTTCCCACTATTCCCAGCTCTCCTGTAATTACAGTTAAGCCCCCATTATAATTTAGTGGTCAAGAGTTTGAATTATTATGCACCTGTTTGACTACCAATACCATTGTGTCACTATTCTCCAATTGGATTTTCTTTATTACCAAGCAATTAAATAACAACAAACCCAGCATATTCTCATAAATGAGGTCCGGGGAGGGTAGTGTATACGCAGACCTTGCCCCTGCCTAATAAAGATAGAGTGTGATGACCCGAAAGGCCATCTTATGTTTTAGAACTCAATTCTGCGCTTTTAAGCCTTAAAAATCTCATTTTTACCCTCCTCAATTTGCGTGCACAGTCCGAGCATGTTTCCGAAAAGCTTTTATGTTGAAAGTTGATAAAAATAAGAAATTTTGCCAAAAATTTTTATTTGAGTTGACTTCGGTCAATATTTTTGGTAAACGGGCCAAGATTCGTAGTTTGACGGTTCTGGTGGGTCCGTATCGTGATTTGAAACTTGGGTGTATGCCCGAAATTGAAATCAGAAGTCCCTAGCCCAAGATATCAGACTTTGTCGAAATTTAAGTGTTAAAGGCTTAATGACTTTCAAGTGTTCAACAAAGTTTGACTTTTTGGATAACGGGTCCGTATTTTGGTTCCGGAATCCGGTATTGGTCCAATACCATTTTTATGACTTATCTATGAAATTTGGTGAGAAACGGAGTTGGTTTGACATGATTCGGACGTCGAGTTGAGAAATTAGAAGCTTCAAAGTGTTCGTGAAAATTTCAGTTGATTTGGTGCTAAATTCGTAGTTCTAGGTGTTATTCTGGTGATTTGATCGCGCGAGTAAGTTTGTATGATGTATTTAGACTAGTGTGCACTTTTGGTTTAGAGCCTCGAGTTTCGGGTGAGTTTCAGATAGGCTAAGGAGTGAAATTAGACTTGGAGGAATTGCTAGTGTATCTGATATTGTTGCAGGCCTCTGATCTCGCATTTGCGAGACCAGGCATTGCAATTGCGACCTCTGAGGGGTTTACATTTGCGAGCTACTCATCACAGATGCGAAGAGTAGCTGGGCCATACAGTCATCACAATTGCGAGAAATACTTCGCATTTGCGAAGTGAGTTTGGGAGGGCAATGATCGCAAATGCAATCATTGAGTCGCATTTGCGAAGGCTCAAGTTTGCATTTGCGAAATAATCTTCGCATATGCGAAGGCAGCAGAAGTGTGAAGGGATTCGCATTTGTGACATCTGCAGCTGGTAAAACTTGACTTAGATGAGATTTTTTCTCATTTTTCAAAACATTCAAAACAAGAAACCCTCTAGGCGATTTCCAAAGACCATTTCTTTCCCAAAACATTGGTAAGTGATTCTAACTCATTTTCTTTCAATCTCTCATTACATTTCACAAATCTTTAACCCAAAATCTAAGGTATTCATGGTGGAATTGGGGATTTTTGGGCAGAAACTAGGGATTTGATAAATTGGGGATTTAGACCTCAAATTGAGGTCGGATTCCAAAACCAATTATGTAACCGGGCTCGAGGTGAATGGATAATCGAATTTTGGTCCGAATTTCGGGTTTGGACCAAGCAGGCCCGGGTGCTGACTTTTGTTAACTTTTTCAAAAATGGCCTAAATTGAATTTGGGTAGTTCCTAAGGCCTTTTTTGAATCGTTTGGTTGGTAATTTGCTAGATTCTATTGGTCCGGAGGCTTGTTTGAAGGGAAAGGCCGTAGTTGAGCTTTGAGTTTGGCCGTTGGAGCGAGGTAAGTATTGTGGTTAACCTTGGCTTGAGGTATTAGGTCTTCTATGCCTATCTGCTACGTGTTTGAATGTTGGGTACAACATATAGGTGAGGTGACGAGTAGCTGTGCGTTGTTATCGGGTGGGTCCGATTCTCGTAATTGTTGCTTTCCTTGATCATGTGAGCCATGCTTAGACTAGTTAATCGTTACATTGATCATTCTTATCATGTTTATGGATTTTTGTATTGATTGAGTATTGACTCAATATTGAGGTTGATATTGTGAAACCAAATGTTGAGGTAAGGCAGGTTCTTTTTATTTCTGTCTCCCTGTTGTTATTGTTCATTGTTTTGGTGAGGGAGAGTGTTAATGCACGAAGGGTGATGTCGTACCATGTTTTATGAGTGTTAATGCACGAAGGGTGATGTCGTTCCATATTGTGAGTGTTAATGCACGAAGGGTGATGTCATGCCATGTTATGAGGGAGGTAATGCACGAAGGGTGATGCCGTGCCGTTTCTATTGATTCATATGGTGAGGTTGAGAGTAAAAGTACGAAGGGTGATGCCGTGCATTTTTTCTATACTGTGTTTACTTGTTCCTATCTGTTCAAGGTATATCGGTTGATCAAGTTCTTCTTACTGTTGTGATTCTTTATCTTGTGATCCCCTCAGCATGTCCCCTCCCCGATATTACTTATCTCGTTCTTTTATTGCTGCTAGTAGTATATATACTGTTCAACTACACAAGTTTTATTTGTGGGTGTCTTGTCTTAGCCTCGTCACTACTTCATCGAGGTTAGGCTCGACACTTACCAGTACATGGGGTCGGTTGTACCGATACTACAGTGCACTTCTGTGCAGATTTTGGTATTGGTCCCAGTTGATTGAGAGGCATAGCAGTTAGGACTGGACCACCGGAGACTCAAGGTAGATCTGTCGGCGTTCACAGATTTTGAAGTCCACGTCTATCTCTTCTGTTTTACTGCTTCTATCGTTCAAATAGCTGTATTTCATTCAGACTTATACTTGTAGTAAATCCTAGAATATTCGTGAATTGTGACCCCAGATCCGGGTAGTGGAATATATATATTGAGGATGTTATGAATTTCCATTTTCATTTTAACTTGTTATAGCTTAATTACTATTAATTATTGAAATGTATAAGAATTGGCTTAATGAATCTCTAGTGTTATCTTGCCTAGCAAATGAAATGCTAGGTGCCATCACGGTCCCGAGGGTGGGAATTTTGGATCGTGACATAGAGAGGCTATTTTCGATAGACCCTCGGCTCAAGGAATAGTGGAGATCAAGCAACAAGTAGCAAACAATAGTAATAACAAGGTATTATGGTAACGTGCACCAATAATACGTCATGTAATAGTAAAGAACCATGAATAAGATAATATAAAAATAGTCCTAGTACTACTAGTAAGACTAGGAGGAACACACTGCTATCTGTCAACCTACGATTCTAATGCTAGACCTCCACACCTTTCTATCATGGGTCATATCCTCGGTACTGGACAACCTATAACACCTTCGGACTGGAGCATCTATCTCTCTCCTCATCACATGCCCGAACCATCTCAGCCTCGATTCCCGCAATTTATCTTCCACAGATGCCACTCCTACCTTGTCCCTAATAACTAAATTCAACAACGAAAAATCTCATAAATATTTGATAAAAGTAACTGAAACTCTACTACCATCATCCCAGCACCTGGTGTCAATGAGTACATAAGCACTACAACATCTCAATATAAGACAAACTCTAGTACAATTGTTTGAATAGTAGAATAGTACTGAAGAAAATAAAAGGAAGGAGAATCAAGGTCTACGGGCATCATAACTTCTACCTCAAACTCTTCGAGCAGGTACTAGCACCAATCAAGCAATGACCGCGTCCAGATGTATCCGGTTCTGCACACAAAGTGCAGAGTATAGTATGAGTACAATCGACCCAATGTACTCAATAAGTAACTAGCTAACCTAACCTCGACGAGGCAAAAGAAGCAGGAATTACAAAATGATGCTAGCTATAACCTGTACAGTTTCATCATTTTAACAAGTACAAAAAAATAATAAAATCAACTCATAAAGCACATGAAGAAGCATCTGTGTGTGTATGTGTACACTTTCTCAAATACTGTGCTTAGTCGACATATAGCGATGATATGCAGTTAAATTAGGTAAATACCCATGAAAATTGCAAGTAACGATGAAATGCAAAATCCGAACATCCACTAGCCAGATTACCTCAACCTTTCCAATCCACACCAAACCACTGATCAGCTTTCCTCAATATCCGCATGTATACCATCAAGAGAGAAACATGAGAGGGTGACCCAAGGGGGATGGATCCATATCCACACGTAAGCACGGCCAATTCAACGTGCTACCAGACCGGCGTGAACACAGGCTCAATATGATAATCTGCCCGGCGTGGTCATAGGAATAACAGTACAATCCGCCCGGCATGGTCACAAACATAACAACACAATCTGCTCGGCCTTATCACATGCATAACAACACATTCCGTCTGGTGTGGTCAAAGGCACAACAACACAATTCGCCTGGCGTGGTCACAGGCACACAGTTCAATTGTATCTCACAGGAGAAAATAAACTAGAATACATGTATTGATAAATATTTAAAAAATCTCATGTTCCTGGACTGGTGAAATAACATGCTAGAGTAGGCATGTGCAAAGTGTGCTATTGTAGCTTGAATCGACAAATTTCATCACAAAACAGCATTTCTCAAGTTCATTCAGGGATTAAACGTATATGTAGCCTAAAAAATGGCTCAAATAGTTCGCAACAATGTTACAAATGTAAGAAACATCATAGCTTAAAGCTCAATAGTCAATTTAAGGGAAATCATAGACTAAGCACAACCTAAGAATGGATAAATACCCCCGGTGTTAGCACACGGGCTCTAAACCCCACACATGTGCGAACCCATAGCACGTAGCTATCACAAATAATTAGGCAACTAGTGCCTCAACCAAGTTTAGATAAGATGCTTACATCAAGGAAGACAAAATTACTCCCTGAAAAAGCCCTTCCCATGTGTATCAACCTCTAGAAGGCCCGAATCTAGCCAAAATAACGTAATACTACCAATAAAAAATATAGGAATTGATTCTAAATGATAAAGATAAGATCTTAACCAAAATCAAAAAGTCAACCCAAAACGTCAACCCCGGTCTTGCACCTCAGAACCCAACAAAATTCAGAAATGCCGAACACCCATTCAACACCCATTCAATTACGAGTCCAATCATACCAAAATCATCCAATTCCAACCACAAATCGCCCCTCAAATCCTCAAATTTCTCTCTCCAATTAGTCCAAAAATACCCAAATTCCAACTTAGATTCATGAGAAATAGATGAAATTATCAATGGGTATTCAATATTTATGGACAAAAGTGATTAAAAGTCACTTGCCCAATTTCTTCATCAATGCTATAAGTCCAACTTTTGATGTGTTAACAATCTGTAATTCAACGAGGTCCTCTGGACCTCAACCAAATATACCAACACATCCTAAAACACGAGAAGAACTTAGTCGAAGCCTCAAATCATATCAAACAACATCGAAATCATGAATCGCCCCCCAATTCAAGCCTATTCAAACTAATGAACTTCCAACTTCTAAAACTAATGCCCAAGACTATCAAACAAACAACGATTGACCTCAAATTTTGCACACAAGTCATAAATGAAACAACAGACTTATTCCAACTCCCAGAACCACAATCCGAGATCAGTATCAACAAAGTCAACTCTCGGTCAAACTTTTCAGCCTTCCAAACCTTCAACTTTCGCCAATTCAAGCCAAAACGACCTACAGGCCTCCAAATCCTAATCCGGACATATGACTAAGTCCAAAATCACCATACAGAGCTATTAGAACAATCAGAACTCTATTCTAGAATCGTTTACATAAAAATCAATATTCGGTCAACTATTTAAACGTAAGCTTCTAACCTTTGGACTAGGTGTCCCAATTAACTCTAAAATGTTATGACCCAAACCTAAGACCCGCAACGAGCACCCGGTACCTTACTTAACCGAGTACCAACATAACATATCTTTCTTATTGTACTTTCATTGGCAAATGGGTCAAACGGGCCGTCATGGGCTAACCAGAATAAACACAGGGGAATACTCAACATAGGACGATCCGACCTGATATAAAAACTTATACATGTGATATACAAGCCTATAAGGTCAACATGATCATTTGTATACTCGAAACATAGGCGGCAAGGCCATTCAAGCATTCGTTTACATGACATCTATTTACAAGCCTCTAAGAGTACACACTTAAAATAAAGTTCGGGATAGGTCCCCGCCATACCAAACAATATGCATCTAAATCATACTGACCAAACAAGCAACTCCGAAGCAAATGGAGCGCACCAACATCTTCCGCTGAGCTGATAACCTACTCGGAGGACTCTCGACCTGTCTATCGGGACTGTGGGCATGAAATGCAGCATCCCCAGGCAAAAGGGACGTCAGTACGAATAATGCACCGAGTATGTAAGGCACATAAATAAGTACATAAAAGACATGGAAGAAATATAGAGTAAATGACTCAACCTGTAAGTTTGGATAACTCTGTAAATCATGAAATACTTATAGTGTCATGCATATGCGTATGAATGTCATGTCGTGCATAGGTTCATGTGTTCATAACATCATCAAGCCTTTGAGGGCATCCCATCATATCATCTCGGCCACTGTGGGCAAANAAACTTTTGTAATACAAATAATGAATTCACTAACATATACTATAACATGCTATATATGTAGTTAAAGTAGTACAACGAAGCGTGTGTTATACATATATATATATATATATATATATATATATATATATATATATATATATATATATATATATATATATATATATACATATATATATATATATATATATATATATATATATATATATATATATATATATATATATATATATATATATACACATACATATATACGCGTATATAACGCCATCTGGTCATAGGTCAAAGTACATGTAAATGAATGCAATGCATGAGAAGTATGTAATAAAATCTTTCGGAACGTAATAAGACCATTATGCCTCTAACTAATATCATGAAATAAACTTTATCAACTTACGTATTTTGTGAGATCCATGAACAGATGATAGAATAATATGACACATGGGAAATCAAGAACATACGAACCTCTAGTATTTCTATGAATAGAGTCATTTATGAAAGTTGTGCATTTACTCGTTTCGTTTGTATCGTATGGATCATGACAAAAGAAAGAAGAGATAGCCTTGAAATATCTAGAGTAGGGAAAAATCCGTATGATATTCTTGGAAAAGGTTGCACCGTACTCCTTTAGAATCGCAAAATCTCACATTGCTAAAGTGCTAAGAAATCTCGTTTGAATTTTTCTGTTTCAAGAAATCTTGTTGGATTGATGTCACGTCTATTTTTGAATATTTGTTGTATGGAGGAAATTATAAGATTCTTGATTATGTTAAGGCCAAGTGAAGACCACAATGCCAAACTTTTAAAGTCTTAGTAGCCTTTACGTAAGCGTCATTTGTATGACACTTTAGATGGCCACCTTTCATTTTATATCATGAGTCATTTAATTTGAATGGGGGGATGCCACCTCATGCCCTTTAATCCTTATCCAACATAATTCTTTAATTAATTGGGTATTATCCCATTATCCAATAATTAACCAACCACCCACATAATTAAGAATTATCTCAAATTACTTAAAATACTACTCACTTTTATCATACCTTGTGTTGATACCTAATTTTTTCCAAAAATATTTTTAATTGCATATATACCTTCAAAATCGTGCATAAATAGCAATTGGTATTTTTTAATAATTTTTCTATATTTTATAAATTTACCCAGCATTTTATTTCCAATAAATAATTACAGAATTGCATCAAAAGCGATTTCAAAAGCATTTCTTGATTTTAATTTATTGTTTATGGTCCTATTTAAACCAAATTATTTCATAATCAGCCAAATTGGCATCGTTTGGCTACAATTGCAATAACTTTGCAATTATAGCCCAAGCATATGATGTTATACTATTTTTTGACCAGAAATTAATCATTTGTATTTAAAATATTAAATAATTATTTTTAATTTTTTTTGTGCATGAAATTAATTTTATATAATTATTAGTTGTTTTGTAAATTATTTTAATTAATTTGAATTGGGTATTTAACAAATAGCCTAATTTCATTTCAATTCTAGCCTAAATTAAACCAGACCCAAACCTGATTAAATCAGCCCAATACACCTAAGGCCCAATCCACTATCCTACCCAACCCAATCCCTGTTTAATTCTGGTCGTTGTTCAATTTAGATCAACGGACCAGATCCGTCCTTACCTTAATTAACCTAATAGACTACCCCCCCAAACCCTCATTTTCCCTCTCATTCTCTCCGCCGTTACATCTCTCATTCTCTCAAGCTCTCTCTGCTAAAACCTAAGCTTCTACTCGCCGGTCGTTGGCTCACAGGTATCAATGGTGGTTCCACCACCACCCCTCGCCTCCATGGCTCTCCCCCCATGCCAGATTATTGCTACCCTAAGGCTCTCAAAGGACCAATGGCCGTTCGACTCACACCTAGGGTCTGTGCTAACCGTTCTCGGGCCACCCATGGCCCGTCTGAGTAAGATTTTTCTATTTTTCGGCCAGATCCATGGCCTCTAAGCCCGAATCTCTCCATCTTTGGTGTATCTCTCTCTGAAACCCTAACTCATCTCTTGACTCTTCAGATCTGCCATAGATCTGAGTGGATTTTGAGTTATTTTTGCTGTTTTCTTAAGAATCTCTCCGATTTTTCAAAAGCGCCTTTTCATCTTCAAACTAGGGTTTCATAACCCCTTTTCAAAATGGATTTTCCTTCCGATTTTCCATATTATTCTATGATTTTACTACATTTAAACGTTTATTCATGTTTTTCCTCTTTCTATCTGATTTATTATGTTAAAACCCTAAGTCCCTTGGTCCTAATCCTGGGTTCTAAGTCTGTCTCTGATGATTTAATTTGTATGTGTGCTTGTTTCTCATGAACGTTCTGAGTTTCTGTAATTTTACCCTATTATGTTCATTAGGTTTTATGATTTTTGCTTCTTCCGCTTATATTATGATTATTCTGTCAATTCCTCTAATTATTGCTATTTTTTCTAGTTGAAGCCCTGATTCTATGTGATTTGTACTACTGTGCTCATTAGGGTTCCTGATTTTTGACTCTTCTTGCCTATTATGTGTTATTCCGTGTATGCATAGAGACTTGTGGTAATCTCCCCTTAATCAGTACTACCCCTATTTGAATCCCTAATTTCCTGTAATTGGCACCTTTCACTGATTTCTTGTGATGATTTCCTTACTGGTTTTCAGCCTCTAAGATATTTTCTTGCCTTATTTTTGGTCGACTATGCTGTCAATCGATTCTTAAGTACTTTCCTTAATTAGATTTCTGAACCTAGCCTAATTACTTGTTCTATACTTACTATGCCTGAAAATATTTNCCCTCAAAATTCCGTAGCAGGAGAGGTTGCAATGTCCTGAACTACGTCACAGTCGTCGGTTCATCTAAAAGCTTATTTTAATTATACATTTATGTCATACTTTTACAAAATCATGCATGTTTATTATTGAAACTGCTTTGTTTAGCAACGCTACCCCAATGATACAGACGGTATCACCAGATCAAAGCCGAACGAGTCAAGCAAAGCCAGCAGGGATACGAACTAACCTCCCCCTTACAAAACTCACGATTTTTCTTTGGATACAGGCACTAGGATTGCAAAATCCTTAAACATACTGTACGCCCAAGGGACAAACATTGTTCAAAAATACGATTCTCAGAACCGTTGCACTTGACAACATTTGCTTTCAGCAAACACTATAATGCTCCGTAGTCACAATGCTCCCAGTAATCATAATGCCGCAATCTGCTATCAGCTAAGAAAACTCTACTGTCATTTGCTATTTTGTCTCTTGCATAAGGCTACAATTCTGCCTTCCGAGACTAAACGCTGTCTCCATCCGCATCTGCATTGCATAAGGCTACCATTCTGCCTTCCAACTTGCATAAGGCTACCATTCTGCCTTCCGAGACTAAACGCTGTCTCCATCTGCATTTGCATTGCATAAGGCTACTATTCTGCCTTCCAACTTGCATAAGGCTACCATTCTGCCTTCCGAGACTAAGCACTGTCTCCATCTGCATTTGCATTGCATAAGGCTACTATTCTGCCTTCCAACTTGCATAAGGCTACCATTATGCCTTCCGAGACTAAGCACTGTCTCCATCTGCATTTGCATTGCATAAGGCTACTATTCTGCCTTCCAACTTGCATAAGGCTACCATTCTGCCTTCCGGGACTAAGCACTGTCTCCATCTGCATTTGCATTGCATAAGGCTACTATTCTGCCTTCCAACTTGCATAAGGCTACCATTATGCCTTCCGCGACTAAGCACTGTCTCCATCTGCATTGTTGCATAGGGCTACCATTCTGCCTTCCGAGGTTAAGCTCTACCTCCATCTGCATTCGCACCTTTGCATAAGGCTACTTTCCTGCCTTTCGAGGCTAAGCTCTGCCTCCAATTTTCTTCGAAACTAAGCGCTATCTCAAGCACTGTTTATCTCGCTTTTCATACGGGCTAAGCTCTGCCCTTCAATTCGCAAGACTAAGCTTTGTCTTGTCCACATCATACTATTGCATCCTTCATGAGCTGAAATATCGCCAACTCATCTAAAGGCGTCATCGTTCGGAGGCACCATCTTCATGGCCCGAGAACACCATGTCATGGCCTGAGAATCCCTTTCAATCTTTTGCATATCATTATTCAAAGGGGTCATGGTTCGGAGGCACCATCCTCATAGCCCGAGAACATCATTTCATGGCCTGCGAATCCTGCACGAAACAACCCATGGCCCAGGACATCATGGTCTGAGGACGCCATTCCTAACCGTCCAAACACAACATTCATGGTCCGACAGGAATTTGCATCATGTTTAAATATACGCTTGCATTGCTTCTATTTGCAGGTAACCCGGTGAGCAACGGCTATCGCAGCAGGAGCGATCCCGCTCCAGTTTTCCCAGCCATATCAAACCTCACCATTCCCGTAAATCGTTCACTCACCCGGCCCTAGATGTTGTGTCCGCTCTTGAGATGACTTCACCGATATACTTTGCCGATGAATCCGGAACTATATATGGCTGATTCCTGTAAAACCAGGAATATGTAGGCAACTCAGAAACCAGGGTGCGGCCTAAAACTCTTCCAACCATTTCGCTCGATCAAAATTGGCCATCATATCTTTTCCCGACAACTCTTTCATCCTTCCCGGGTAAAGAGGGGCAACTGTTGATACCCAATTTTTCCCAAAAATATTTTTTAATTGCATATATACCTTCAAAATCATGCATCAATAGCAATTGGTATTTTTCCATAATTTTCCTATATATTATTAATTTACCCAGCATTTTATTTCCAATAAATAATTACAGAATTGCAACACAAGTGATTTCAAAAGCATTTGTTGATTTTAATTTATTGTTTATGGTCCTATTTAAACCAAATTATTTCATAATCAGCCAAATTGGCATCGGTTGGCTACAATTGCAATAACTTTGCAATTATAGCCCAAGCATATGATTTTATATGATTTTTTGATCAGAAACTAATCATTTGTATTTTAAAATATTAAATAATCATTTTTAATTATTTTCTGTGCATGAAATTCATTTTATATAATTGTTAGCTATTTTGTAAATTATTTTAATTAATTTGAATTGGGTATTTAACCTAATAGACTACCCCCCCAAACCCTCATTTTCCCTCTCATTCTCTCCGCCGTTACATCTCTCATTCTCTCAAGCTCTCTCTGCTAAAACCTAAGCTTCTACTCGCCGGTCGTTGGCTCACCGGTATCAATGGTGTTTCCACCACCACCCCTCGCCTCCATGGCTCTCCCCCCATGCCGGATTATTGCTACCCTAAGGCTCTCAAAGGACCAATGGCCATTCGACTCACACCTAGGGTCTGTGCTCACCGTTCTCGGGCCACCCATGGCCCGTCTGAGTAAGATTTTTCTATTTTCCAGCCAGATCCATGGCCTCTAAGCCGGAATCTCTCCATCTCTGGGGTATCTCTCTCTAAAACCCTAACTCATCTCTTGACTCTTCAGATCCGCCATAGATCTGAGTGTATTTTGAGTTATTTTTGCTGTTTTCTTAAGAATCTCTCCGATTTTTCAAAAACGCCTTTTCATCTTCAAACTAGGGTTTCTTAACCCCTTTTCAAAATGGCTTTTCCTTCTGATTTTCCGTATTATTCTATGATTTTTACTATATTTAAACGTTTATTCATGTTTTTCCTCTTTTTATCTGATTTATTATGTTAAAACCCTAAGTCCCTTGGTCCTAATCCTGGGTTCCGAGTCTGCCTCTGATGATTTAATTCGTATGTGTGCTTGTTTCTCATGAACGTTCTGATTTTCTGTAATCTTACCCTATTATGTTCATTAGGTTTTCTGATTTTTCCTTCTTCCGCTTATATTATGATTATTCTGTCAATTCCTCTAATTATTGCTATTTTTTCTAGTTGAAGCCCTGATTCTAGGTGATTTGTACTACTGTGCTCATTAGGGATCCTGATTTTTGCCTCTTCTTGCCTATTATGTGTTTGTTCCGTGTATGCATAGAGACTTGTGGTAATCTTCCCTTAATCAGTACTACCCCTGTTTGAATCCCTAATTTCCTGTAATTGGCACCTTTTACTAATTTCTTGTGATGATTTGCTTACTGATTTTCAGCCTCTAAGATATTTTCTTGCCTTATTTTTGGTCGACTATGCTATCAATCAATTCTTAAGTACTTTCCTTAATTAGATTTTCTGAACCTAGCCTAATTACTTGTTCTATACTTACTATGCCAGAAAATGTTTCCTTATGTGCTATGTTCCAGTCTTATGTGTTCTCTTTCCTTATTTTATCACTTCTTGTTACCCTTTGAATTTTAAACTCCTTAATTAAAAGAAGTACCTATACTGATTTGATACTAATTGATACCTAGTTCCATAATTATTGCTGAACTTTGATTCTTGCCTTAGTTTCTACCTGTTTTCAAACTATAAGTACCCTGCTTTTCATTAACACAACACACGAACACATTGGTTCGAAAACTCTCTCAGTCAGTCGGCTGCAAGCCAAGGCTGATTACTCTACTCTCTTGCTCCCTTCTTTGTGTTTACTATCTTCTTTACTGGTATGTTCTGATTTCAATTCATGTTTCAAAAACAATATGTTTCTTTTACTGCTTCAGTTCATCCTGTTTCTAGTATGTTTTCACTTATGGTTTTGTTGTTCAACTTGCAATTAATATGCTTACTTCATCACTTTATAGGCATGCTTCTGAATGTGTCCCCTCCCTTAGACTTATCATGTTTATGAAATGTTATACCCCTCCTAGTATACCCCAATGTGGCCCTTCCTTACTTATGTTTCTCTGATTTCTGGCATTAACCTCTCTGTGCAAAGTAGTTGGCTATCCTTAAGTTACATGATTCTGTGTTAATTCTAAAGTTCCCTAACCCCTTAGCATATTGCTGATTCTATACTTAAGTGCTCCTGCAACTATCTGTTTACCTATGTGACCTATGTGTCCCTAAATCCCACTACCCCTGTTTGTGGTTGTTGAACCTGCCTTGGCCCTATGTTTCTTGGTTATGTACGAACTTGTTTTGGGTACTGTGTTTGGACTGTTGCTTGTTACTCTACTTTCTTTTCAAAAAATGTCCTATTGAATAACTCCCCCTGTTGTTTTACAAAAACAATTTCAAACAAGTATCTTTTCAAGCTGTTTTCCTGCTTAAATCTTTTCAAAACTATGTCGAGCACTCTCACTCTACTCTTAGACCACTAAGTTCTGCCCCTTTTGTGTGAGCCTTGCCTTGGGGCCCTTGAGCTCCCTCTGAACTTTGACACACAAAAGCTGTCCTTTCCACACTGCACTTACTCTGTCTTGTCTATGAAATCTGGGTGTGAGCACTACCCGGGATCCCTTGAGGTCCTTAGGGAAATCTGACACACCCGGATATGAGAAAGGCTATGAAACAATCTTGGCATTTGAGGTTCTGGAAATCTGAGGCCCATTTTCAGGCTCTCTATAGTGTAACTTCTTATTTTCTTTTTCTACTTATGTAATTCATTTCAATATTGGTCTGTAATAATTTGTTGTAAAGGAATATTGGGGTTGGCTAGTGAAAAGGGGAGGGTAGTTATATGTGTTATCAACATCAATGGGCAGAAACCATGCCTTAGGTTTACATTTCCTATATGCACATTAGAATCCATGTCTAAGACCAACACATTCAAAGCATGTCATGCATTAGATATCATGTTCTTTGGTTTACTATTTCAGCATCTCATTTGACATTATTTAATCACTTAGAAATCCTGCTTTAAGCTAAATAACAACATTAACATAAAACTGTTGCTCCTGCACATCCTGAAATCATGCTGTAACTTTCTGGGCATTTAGAAATCATGCTTTAGGAATTCTGCATATCCTGAAATCATTTTGCATTTTTATATGTGCATGTTAAATACCCAGTTTTAGGATCTAGTTCACACTCGCTCAGTTACACCTAGTTAAACTACTGATGCATGAAAAGGACATAAAACAGTCTCACGTTTGATTATCCTGTTTAAGTGAAACTGGTCATAATCCCTGTATATCTTTGCAACATTTAGAATAACATGCATTAGGTAAAAATAACTTCTAAACTGTTTTAATAATTCTTGTAATTGTTGTGCCTTATCCTAATCCTAGGCAAGCCTTAGGTAATCAACCTCTATAAAACTGGGAACTGTTCCATGTGTTTACTGACTAATGGTTAATAAGCTTAAAATCAGTAGGCAAGCCTGATTAGGACTTCCTCTCTGAGTTATGTAATAAATCTGACTCTGCTACCATGCTTAGAATCTGAATTTAGACCTTAATTATGTATGAGTCATGATGTTTGTGTGTACTATGTGTGGAGGTATATCCGAGCCTTTTATTTGTCTTCCATGCTCCCCTTTAATTGAAGTTCTATCTGTTCATTATATGTCGCCTTAGTATTTTACCTTTAAACTTGAGGGTCTACCTAGAATCCCCCTTTTATAGGATAGGAGTCCTACATTCCTTCGGGACTGATCGGAAGGGATGGGTAACAGCATGCAATAGGGGTCGAAACCAACCCTCGCTTTAATTACCTTCATGGGGCGGGAAAGGGTAGATATGGATATGATGACCGGTGTGTTAATACCACGTGTAGCCCCTCTTTGAGGACTGTCTTACCGGGTATTGCATTGATGTGATCCATATTATAAACAAACCTAGGATACCCTTTTACATTCACAAATATGCTTAGATTGTAATTCATTTCAAAATCTAGCTTTCCATTAACTGTTTTTCAAACATCCGTGTACTTAAACTTAAATCAATCCCCTATTATTTGAGCCATACTTGTTTATTTGCTAAATTGTACAAATCCACAAAATCTGTTTGGCCGGGAACCACACTGGTGGATCCTGAGGAGTGCCTAACACCTTCCCGTTAGGATAATTTCAAGCCCTTACCCTGTCTCTGGTTATCAAACGTAGTTATCAATGAACCCTCTAGGTGCCCTAACGCACCTTAAATTGTTAGGCGGCGACTCTTCAAAATGCAAACCCCTTTCCCAAAAGGAACGAGTTGTCTCAACCAAAATGTCATAAACCCGATTTCGCGAGAAAATGGTGGCGCGACACCTTGTACATATTACTATCATGGTCATGTAGTACCTTGTATGACACTAGTCCATAAATACCGGCGTATTTTATCCCAAATTTCCAAGCTTCGACGAAACTCATTTTCTTCGATATGCTTACCCTCTCACCTTCATGAATTTACTTATCCCATGTTTGAAATAGCATAATGCTTGTAACCACAAAATAATCTCATTCCCGAGCTTACGTTGATTAACTTACGACGAAACTTCAACGTACGAAAATGCGGGACGTAACATCTCATTTCCAATCTTATATCAATTTACTTATGACGTACTTCTACATATGAAAACATGGGGTGTAACATCATTCCCCCTTTTGGAACAGTCGTTCTTGAATGTTGACGAATGCACTTATCATTCTCATAACCCAGAGCTCTTGCGAATACTTTAGTACTCCTCTTTCCATCTAGGCGACTGTTTTGTGAATGAATCCCAAAGGCCAGGGCATTCCCCCCTTTAAGCCTCTTTCTCACACCACTATTGGTAGTCAAAGTCCGTCAAATCTCGTAGATGTTGCTACCTTCTATCATGCAGCCTTTACGACTCTAACTTTGTATGTGAGCCTATGCGACTTTTCTCTTCTCTTTCCTCAAGCTTTTAGCCAATCTCTAGGCTTCACTTTGTGAATATATACAAAATTATATCAAGATGTCCCTTTGGGCGTCATTAGCTTTAAGACATACTATACCATAATTCTTACTTCGATTTATCGTTGCGGAGGTCTGCTACCACATTCCAGTTTACTCTTGTTGCTTATCCCATATGTATAAATCTAAGTCCTTTAATGCTTCCTCATTACTGCTCATCTTAAGAATGACGACTTAATCTCAACTTATACTTTGTGACTTTTGTCCATCCATTATGATTTGCCTCAATATTGATCTACAATATATCACTGATAATTTGAAACTTCTTACGTAAAACCTTGCCACTAGGGCTTACGTTGCATCGAGGAATATTTGAAGTAATTTCTGTAATCGTATTTCATAGTATCTCGATGTGATTCACCTTATGGGGGTATTCTGATCTCGTGCCGTCCGCGAAATCTTTTCTCCTTCTCCCTTTTTTTTTTCTTCAAATCATTATTCAGTCAAAGGCCCAAACGTTATCTTTTATCTGTCATAATTACACCTTCATTTCACTACCAGGGCAGCATTCCATCTTTTCTAAATGCTACTAGTCTTAGACTGCTTTGAGTTCATTCAGGCTATACTGAGGCTTCTATAACTTAGAGAAACCATCGGCTCTCTTGTTTTCATGGTCTTAATCTCGAGAACTTATCCATTGTCATCACCTTCTTACTCGCCCTTTCTCATCCTTACTCCTGTCATAAAACCTCGTCGCTTTACTATACTTTAGCTTGCGACCTCTACGTATCTATTTATACTATTCACAACCTTCCTTCAACTTGCTTGCACCATTGATTCCCTTATGTTATTCTAGAAAATCAAGCGAGACATGACATCGTCTCTAACCTTCTTTACTATCTTGGCTAGATCTCTCGGTACCTAGAAACCATAGGCTGGAAGATATGCCACTGACGCTGCCGCTATCATTCCTGGATATTGAATCACCGCGCTTCTAGCCTTCTATCCGAAGTATGGACTATTCTCAACCTTCTGCTTTTGAGTATCTCATATGTTGTTCATCTTTACCTTACTTGCCTTAAAGTCTCACATCATATCTTCTAACTCTTTCATGACCTCCCCTCCACATAGGTATCATTCACATCCATGTCTTGAACTTCTATTATAATACATGCACCTCTTTACACAATCTCGTGAGAGCTTCATACTAACTTCTTATGAGGTTGGGACACTTCTAACTGGCTTTATCGTAGAGCCGTTATAGAATATGGCTACTGTACTATTTCTCTTGTACCTCTGATAATAAGAGTGATTCTGAAATGTTCTCAATCATAATGTCTATAACTTTCTGGGTCTAATAAGTAGACTCCTAATTTACTTAGTTGATGTAACTCTTTAGTTTCCTCTTCCTTCTGATTAGCCTTTATGTAGGCTTAAGCTATCTTCCGATATGTGGCTCATGGCATTTAGTTATTACTTTAGCCTACTATGGACGCTATGGAAAACCATGATACAATCTTCTACTGATTCAATGCTTTGTCTATGACCTGGACCCAATTCCTTTTTTTAACTTATACCGGAGTCTTTTACGGCTGATCATTAATCGAATAGTTCCTTTCATTCCATTTCAAATTTCTTCAAACGTAAGCAATTGCTGTTCCTGGTCTTTTTTCCCCTTTTTGCGTGCCTACTTAGCTTATCTAAGTTCTCACACATGCCGATATTTTTGTGCAACTCATATGGTCTCGAATATTACTTTTGGTTTTACTCCCCGCTCATTAGCCATGGTAGGTGCAACTTTCTTTTAGAGTGCATACAATTTTGTAGTTAGATTGTTGTTACACAACCATTTCCTCTTCAGGTCACCGTGCTTTGTTGAAGCCTTTTTCCTTATTTTCTCAAGTAGTCTTTCATTATAGTACTTAGGGGAGGGGGGGGGGGGAATCCTTTGACTCTTGTAAGGCTGCGAGCTTATCACATTGTGTGCCTGATGGAATTTTTGATGTTCTTCCTCGCCTATAATTACCCGTAGTTACTTATCTCCATGCCTTTGTGCTTGTAGGTTAATTCTAAACTAATATTTTGACTGACTTCCCACCGGTACTCTCTTTTATTTGCGTAACACTCATATGGTATATTTATCCACCCTAACTCCTATCCGAATATTTCTCAAGGATCACAATGTCATAATTTCGAGGATGAATTCCCCATATTGGGGTACCCTATGTTTATCTTGCACGATCTGTTCATTTGTCTGTATCCTCTTGTCTAGCCATAGCTAGGCTCTTCCTGAATCAATTACTAACTACTTGTTGGCCCATTCCCGTATCAATATTCTGCGTAATCTTTCTTGGGTTATTTCCTTTGTCTTAACTTACCTCTCGCACTGGCTCCTTATTAATCAATAACATCTCCAGCAGAAACCCTTACTTCCTCTCCTTAACGTCGTATTTGCATAATGCTCTGGTATCGTAGCATATCTGTAGGCTTTGAATAAGTGCAATCTCATCCCTTTTTCATTTTATCGCATTCTTCCTTTACCATTCCATAATTACTAGAACCACTTAATTCTGACTTAATGCAACCTCACTCCACATTCCCCTCTTTTGGGATGTACTAATATTTAGCGCTACGACGATCTACCAGTAGATGTTTTACCTCTTCATCATTGGCGTCTTCTCACATTATCGATGACCCTTACTCGCCTTGCGGTAATCCTTCTGTACCAAGGATAACGAAATTCCTTACTCGCGAGGGTGGCACTTAGTGTAACTGGCACACATAGTTCCTTAAGCTTAACTTTGCTAACATTGCTTGCTTTAGGGAAGTGTCTTCCTGAATGACCATTCTCTGAATTTCTCATGAATCTTCTTCTGTTGTCCATTCTATTATCGCCGGAATAAAATCTGAAACTCTCATGATGCCGACTATAATCCAATCACTCAGTCCCTAATTCACATTTAGTTTATCTTGTTCACCATCCCATGCTGATTTCTATTATTTTGGGGTCTAACTTTTCCTTCCAGTAGTTGCGTTGGAGTCGCGAACTTATTTCTCGAAGTGAGGATATGACTTTATGGCCTATACTATTTTGTTGTCTCAAGGCCTGTCACATCTCGTCTTTTCCTTCACTTGACTATAGACTCTGTAATACTGTCATCTTTTTGACCTACCGTTGTCATCCACGTATCACATCTTACTCTTAGTGCTTCATTAGCTCTCTTCTTATTTCCTACTAACATTTCTGTCTTTCACTTTATTCTGAAAACTTCAACAAGATATTCTTTTGCTTTTAGCTCCCCTTTGCTCCATCCATTGGCTCTTCGGGTGGCCTAACATTATCTCTCAACTAGGGACGAGATTCATACTAAGATAATATTTATCCATTCCAGGCTTCCAGTGCCTATCTTTGTAGCACTCATATCTAGCTGTACTATTTTAGAGTTCACCATCTAGGTTTCTCATAAGGAGATCCATTACCACGTTTGCACTATCCTTTAGAAATGTCAACTAACTCTACCAATCCATCCCCTATTTTGGGTTACTCTAACCCTAACCGGCTCCTAATAACATGTCCTTCTCCTAAACAATATCCGTTAGCTCCCATAGGGCATAACTGAGATCGATGTGGCCGTTTGTACGTACATCTGTCACTGTTGAAGGAAACTCAAAATGCTTATATCTCCCTTCCTGAATGGTAAATAATGATAATTTTTATTAACTGGGTACCTCTTACCCTTCTTCACCTTGCTTCATTTACTTGTGATACTTGTGTCTACCTTCCGATTCTGTTATTCCTTTTTACCGTAAGAGTGGATAAGTATTCTTGCCATAAAACTCCTTGTCAAGAACCTTACACCTTTTAGTACACGCATGGTCTGCTGAAGATCTCACATTTACTCATCATAAGCATAATGCAAAATCGAGTTCCTCTGACTCAAATCTTCCACAACTATATCTCCTACCGACCATCTTTCTGAATGTAGGCACTGTTGTATTACGAATAAGACAGAGTTTAGGAAATTGAGTTCTTACAACTGAGCTCTACCACACGATCTAGAGTAAGAAGAAAGAGTGACAGTCCTAAATGCCCTGTAGTCTTCTGCTTATAAGTGTGGTGCACGACACACCCATAAACAAGACTCTACTAGACACGGCTTGTAGACTCCCTATGATAGAACTGCTCTGATACCACTTTTGTCACGATCCAAACCTATGGCCCGTAACGAGCACCCGGTACCTTACTTAGCCGAGTACCAACATAACATATCTTTCTTATTGTACTTTCATTGGCAAATGGGCCAAACGGGCCGTCATGGGCTAACCAGAATAAACATGAGAAAATCTCACTTTATACCTATTAATTCCAAACTATTTACCCTTTAATGCCCAGGCCCAAACTATTTACTACTCCTACCCATGCAGCCCAAACTATTTACCCGCTTATTCATTTATTCTATTAAAGTAGCTCTTCTTTCTACATTGAGAATTTTGAAGAGGGCACAACTTCAGGTTCCAGATCCCATCTCTCAAACCCTAGCTTCCATTTTACACTCCTAACAAATCCAAATTTGTCTTCTTTCTTCTGAATTAGTAGTAATTTCTTCTTTGGATTTTTGACTTGATTTGTTGTTATTAATAATAGATGGATCGGTACCAGAAGGTGGAAAATCCAAGAGTAGAAACACCCATTGATGCAAATGAGATTCGTATCACCAGCCAAGGCCGCATGAGAAGCTATATTACCTTTCTACACTGAGAATTCGGACGAGGGCACAACTTCAGGTTACCCCTAGTAGGTAGTTGATAACACTATAGGAGAAGAGAAATTTTGGTGAAGACCCAAGATTAAAGAAGGCTTGGTCTTAATTTTAGTAACTCCAGATCCTTGAATTATTTTCTTATTTGCTATTTCTTGACTTACTTGTAATTTGTTCTTACAAAATTGTTCTTCCATTTCCCTTATATCCTTCTTCAAAAAGAAATTAGATCTGATTATCTGAGAAGTTGACCTCTGGCTAGTTTCAATTCTGCTCCACTTTTTCTTGATTGTTCTTTCCCTAGCTCTTGCTCTTGCCTTGGCTTAAAATTTTTATTTTGTAGATTTCTTGTTTGATTCAAAGTCGGTGTTGTTAAATATTGCTTATAATAGCTTCTGGAAGTTCATACTAAAATTTGATAGCATTTGGAGCTGATTTGAGGTGATTGAGTTGGAAATTTTAGCTGAAAATCGAAAAAGAACACAGCTACCCAATAGTATACTGCTACGGTATACAATATGCTGTAGGAGTATGTAGTTATACTGCAACAGTATACTATTATAGTTTACAATATACTGCAACGGTATATTGTAATAATCAAAGAAGAACACAGTTACCTAACAGTATACCGCTATAGTATATAATATACTATAGGAGTATATAGTTATACTGCAATAATATACTATTATAGTATACAATATATTGTTTTAGTATACTGTAATAATATGCAATATACTGTAACAGTATGTTGTAATAGTATACAATATACTATAATAGTATACTTATTACCCGTAAATTCACTTGCCTTTTCCCTTTTAATTTTCTTTAAGCTTTTACCCAGCGTGAGGGGCAAATTGAATTCTTTGAAATTTTTATTGACAACTGACAGCGTGAGGATCTAAGCTCTTACAATTAGATCCTTTTAGAATTCTTTGAAATTTTTATTGACAACTGATATTATTTCAGTTTAATAGTTAAATTAAAATATTTTAAACTCTTTGCGTACAATTGTATACCCTGTTGGTATAGCTATATACTATACTGGTATCATATGTTAGTTAATATTTTTTGGTTGTATTAGCTACATTTAATTGGTACACAATTTGATTTTCCTTTAGTAATAATATATAAAAAAAGAATAATAAAAAATGGTAAAAACAGTAAATAAAATTAGAATATGAAGAGAAAAAGAAAATAAAAAAAAAGTTAAATGAAATTAGAAAAGGAAAAAAAGAAAAAAATAAGAGAAAACGAGAAAAAAGAAAAGGAGAAAAGAAAAAGAAAGAAAAGAAGCATAGAAATAAAAAAGAATTGGAGAATAAAGAAAAAATTCCCCACAAAAACTACTATGGATAGGAAATGTAATTAGTTTATGGGTAGACAAGGGTAAATAGTTTTGTTTCTGTACTCAATATAGGACGACCAAACCTGATATAAAAACTTATACATGTGATATACGAGCCTATAAGGCCAACATGATCATTTGTATGCTCGAAACATAGGCTGGCAAGGCCATACAAGCATTCGTATACATGACATTTGTCTACAAGCCTCTAAGAGTACACACTTAACATAAAGGTCGGGACAGGGCCCCGCCATAAAAAAAATACGCATATAAATCATACTGACCAAACAAGCAACTCCAGAGCAAATGGAGTGCACCAACATCTTCCGCTGAGCTGATAACCTATTTGGAGGACTCTCGACCTGTCTATCGGGACCTGCGGGCATGAAATGCAGCGTCCCTGGGCAAAAGGGACATCAGTACGAATAATTTACCGAGTATGTAAGGCATATAAATAAGTACATAAAAGACATGGAAGAAATATAGAGTAAATGACTAAACCTGTAATTCTGGAAAACTCTGTAAATCATGAAATAGTTATAGTGTCATGCATATGCGTATGAATGTCATGTCGTGCGTAGGTACATGTGTTCATAACATCATCAAGCCTATGAGGGCATCCCATCATATCATCTCGGCCACTGCAGGCAAAATAATCAACGAATACCAGCTGATCAGGTGGTGGTGCATATATAACGCCGTAACCTTTTCCCATATGCCATATACATACATACATATATATATATATATATACGCATATATAATGCCATCTGGTAATGGGTCAATGTAGATGTAAATGAATGCAATGCATGAGAAGTACGTTAATAAAATCTTTCGGAACGTCATAAGACTATTATGCCTCTGATTAATATCATAAAATAAACTTTATCAACTTACGTATTTTCTAAGATCCATGAACAGATGATAGAATAATATGATACATGGGAAATCAAGAACATAGAAACCTCTAGTATTTCTATGAATAGCGTCATTTATGGAAGTTGTGCATTTACTCATTTCGTTTGTATCGTATGGATCATACCAAAAGAAAGAAGGGATAGCCTTGACATACCTGGAGTAGGGAAAAATCAGTATGATATTCTTGGAAAAGGTTGCACCGTACTTCTTTAGAATCGCAAAATCTCACATTGCTAAAGTGCTAAGAAACAACAACAACAACAATGACGACCTATATAGTCTCACAAGTGGGGTCTGGGGAGGGTAGTGTGTACGCAGACCTTACCTCTACCCCGATGGGGTAGAGAGGTTGTTTCCGATAGACCCTCAGCTCAAAAAGACGAAAAGACAAAAAGAGAAAATATATCAGTACCAGCATGAAAATAATAACAGTAACACAAGAACCAGTGAATAGATGAAAGGCAGAAATAATGACAAGTAAATAATGCCCCGCACCATGAAAACGGAGGAGTAGTGTAAACACAGCACTGACCACTAACAGTCTAAGACTAAATCCTATCAGCCTAGCCTCACACTGGAAGACTAAATATGCTCAACTAAAACCTCGTTGGAATTTTTCTGTTTCAAGAAATCTTGTTGAGAACTTGTTGGATGGAGGTCACGTCTGTTGCTGAACATTTGTAGTATGGAGGAAATTATAAGATTCTTGATTATGTTAAGGCCTAGTGAAGACCACAATACCAAACTTTTCATGTCTTAGTAGTCTTTACGTAAGTGTCATTTGTATGACACTTTAGATGGCCACGTTTCATTTTATATCATAAGTCATTTAATTTGAATTTGGGGGGGGGGGGGCCAGGGGCTGCCACTTTATGCCCTTTAATCCTTATCCAACATAATTCCTTAATTAATTGGGTAATATCCCATTATCTAATAATTAACCAACCACCCACATAATTAAGAATTATCTCAAATTACTTAAAATAATACTCACTTTTAACATACCTTCTATATCTTACGATCATGGTCATGTAGTACCTTGTATGACACTAGTCCATAAATACCGGGTATTATGGCTCGGACCGTATTTTATCCCAAATTGCCAAGCTTCGACGAAACTCATTTTCTTCGATTTGCTTACCCTCTCACCTTCACGAATTTACGCATTCCTTGTTTGAAATAGCATAATGCTTATAACCTCAAAATAATCTCATTCCCGAGCCTACGTTGATTAACTTACGACGATAACTTCAACGTACGAAAATACGGGATGTAACATCTCATTTCTGATCTTATATCAATTTACTTATGGCGTACTTCCACGTATTAAAACATGGGTGTAACATAAAACATCCTCGAAATCAATCCAGCCACCCCAGCAAGTCACGTAACCACAAGTGAGCATAAAATAAAAAATAAACAAGGGGAAAGGGGATACAATACACAAGACGACCGGATGGGTCGTCGCATTCTCCCCATCATAAACAAATGTTCGTCCTCGAACGGGTCTAGAATCATACCCGAAGTTTAAAATAGGTGTGGATGTCTGCTTTGCTTCCCATGCTTGGTCTCCCACATAGCCTCCTCGACTGGCTGGCCTTTTAACTGCACATTCACTGAAGTTTAATTCTTTGATCTTAACTTTCACAACTGACGATCCAAAATGGCCACCGGCTTCACATTTCCTAAGTCAGGTCCCCATCTAACTGAATCGCACTAAAGTCTAAAACATGAGATGGATCACCATAATACTTACAGAGCATAGAAACGTGAATCACGGGGTGAACACCCGATAGACTAGGTGGCAATGCAAGCTTGCAAGCCACCTCAACAATCTTCTCAAGTACCTCAAAAGGGCCCATATACCGAGGGCTCAACTTGCCCTTCTTCCCGAACCTCCTTCATGGGTGAAACTCTGAGCAATACCTTCTCTCCCATCATATAGGCAACATCATGAACGTTCCAATCAGTGTAGCTCTTCTGTCTAGACTGTGTTGTACGAAGCTGATCCTGAATCAACTTGACTTTTCTAAGGCATCCTAAACCAAATCAATACCCAACAACCTAGCTGTCCCGGCCCAAACCAACAAATTGAATAATGACACCGCCTCCTATATAAACGCCTCGTAAGGAGCCATCTGAACTCTCGATTGGTATCTATTATTGTAGGAAAACTCAGCAAGCAGTAGAAACGGATCCGATGAACCCCTGAAATCCATAACAAAAATGTGTAGCATATCGTCTAAAATCTGAAAGGTGCGCTCGGACTGTCCCTCCATCTTGGGGTGGAATGTTGTACTCAACTCAACTCGGGTGCCAATCTCTCGATCCAGTGCTCTCCAAAACTGCGATGGTAACTGCATGCCCTGATCAGAAAAAATTGACAGCGGTGCACCATAAAGACGAACGATCTTGTGGATATAGATCTCAACCAGCCGCTCCGAAGAAGAGGCAGTAACAATCGTAATGAAATATGTGGACTTAGTCAACCGGTCCACATTCACCCAAACAACATCGAATTTCTTCAGATCCGAGGGAGCCCAACAACAAAGTCCATGGTAACCCACTCCCATTTCCACTCAGAAATCATAAGTCTCTAAAGCAAACCACCTGGCCTCTGATGCTCGTACATCACCTATCGACAGTTCAAGCACCAAGCCACGTACTCCACTATATCATTCTTCATTCTACTCCACCGCTATTGCTGCCTCAAGTCTTGATACATCTTCGTGGCTCCCAGATGAATGGAATACTGCAAAATATTGGCCTCCTCAGGAATCAACTCACACAACCCATCCACACTGGGCACACAAATCCGACCCTGCATCCGCATCACTCCATCATCTCCAATAGAAACATCCTTGGAATCACTATGTTGCACCATGTCCTTAAGGACAAGCATATGGGGGTCATCATACTGACGTTCTCGGATTCGCTCATACAAAGAACACTGAGAAACCATGCAAGCTAGAACCCGACTAGGCTCTAAAACATCTATCCTCACAAACTGATTGGCCAAAGACTGAACATCTGATGCTAGTGGTCTCTCACCAACTGGAATATATGAAAGGCTACCCATACTCACCGCCTTCCTACTTAAGGCATCGTCCACCATTGGCCTTCCTGGGATGATACAAACTGGTGATATCATAGTCTTTTAACAGCTCCAACCATCTCCACTACCTCAAATTTTGATCCTTCTGCTTAAACAAGTGTTGTAGGCTTCGATGATCTGTAAATACCTCACAAGACACGTCGTAAAGATAATGCCTCCAATCTTCAATGCATGTAAAATGGCTACCAGCTCTAGATCATGAATGGGGTAGCTCTTCTCATGGGGATTCAACTGGAGTGAAGCATAAGCAATCACCCTACCCTACTGCATCAAGACACACCCAATACCAATCCTAGAACCATCAAAGTACACCATATATGAACCCGATGATGAAGGTATATCTAGAAATAAAGCAATGGTCAAGACAGTCTTAAGATTCTGAAAGCTCTACTGACACTCGTCAAACCACCTGAATGGAGCACCCTTCTTGGTCAATATAGTCAAAGGTGCAGCAATGGACGAGAAACCCTCCACAAATCCGAGATAATATCTGGCCAAACCGAGAAAACTTCGGATCTCAGTAGCTGAAGACGGACTGGTCCAACTCTGAACTGCTTCAATCTTCTTTGGATCTACCTTGATACCCTTATTAGACACCATGTGCCCCAACAACGCCATAGAGTCAAGCCAAGACACACACTTGGAAAATTTAGCATAAAGCTTCTTCTCCCTCAACGTTTGTAGTACAATCCTCAGATGCTCCTCATGACCCTCCTGGCTGCAAGAGTACACCAGTATATCATCAATGAATACTGTGACAAAAAAATGGATGGAATACACTATTCATCAGATGAATAAATGTTGCTCAGACCTCAAATCAATCTTTGAAAACAC
Source organism: Nicotiana attenuata (assembly GCF_001879085.1). Lineage (NCBI taxonomy): Eukaryota > Viridiplantae > Streptophyta > Magnoliopsida > Solanales > Solanaceae > Nicotiana > Nicotiana attenuata. Next base: position 26,834,328 of record NC_032000.1, on the reverse strand, counting down.
TCTAGCTCCCTGAAGCTGGTAAAATAAGTCATCAATGCATGGTAAAGGATACTTGTTCATAATTGTAATTTTATTCAACTGCCAATAAAAATGCATATCCGCATAGTACCATCCTTTTTTTCCACAAATATAATAGGTGCATCCCAAGCCGACACACTAGGCTTAATGAATCCCTTATCAAGTAGCTCCTGAAGCTGTTCTTTCAGTTCCTTCAACTTTACTGGTGCCATACGATACATTGGAATAGAGATGGGCTGAGTGCCCGGCACCAAGTCAATACCAAAATCAATGTCCCTATCGGGTAGCATGCCGATAGGTCTGCATGAAACACATTTGGAATGTCTCACACTACTGGGACAGACTCAATGGTAGCATATCAGCACTAATATCCCTCACAAAGGCCAAATATGCCAAACATCCTTTTCCAATAATCCGTTGGGCCTTCAAATATGAAATCACTCTATTGGGAACATAGTCTAGAGAACCCCTCCACTCAACCCTGGGCAACCCCGGCGTCGCCATTATCACGGTCTTAGCATGACGATCAAGAATAGCATGACATGGTGATAACCAGTCCATGCGTAGAATCACATCAAAATCAACCATACTAAGAAGTAAAAGATCAACTCTCCTCTCCAATCCCCCAATAGTCACAACATATGACCAATACACACAGCCCACAAACAAATAATCACCCACCAGCGTAGATACATGAACATGCATAACTAAGGAAACACAGGGAATATCAAAATAACGAGGAAACTACGATGATACATAGGAATAAGTGGAACCAGGGTCAAATAATATGGAAGCATCTCTTTGGCACACTGAAATAATATATGTGATCACGCCATCAGAGGCAACTACATCTGGCCTGGCTAGAAATGCGTAGCAACGGGATTGACCACCACTTGATCGACCTCCCCCTATAGGAAAGCCTCGAGCTGACTGGGCCCGACTCCGAGCTGGCTGTGTGGGTGGTGTAGCAGCTAGTGCTAGAATCAAAGGCTAAATTCTCTACTATGGAACCCTACTCGATTGTCTGGGGCAATCTCTCTTGAGATGACTCAAGGCTGCACACTTATAGCACCCCTCCTAACAGGCTACTGACCCTAATAACCCGAAAAACTGTCTGTGGAAACCTAGGTAGATGAAGCATAGTAAGAACTCTTTGCTGGCAATGCACTGAATGATGACTGAGCCGGGTATGCATTGTAGGAATTATGGCTAACTGAAGAACCACGAGGAACATCGTAAGCTACCTAAACAGGTCTATTAGGACGACCCCTGTTGTGATGGGACTGCTCTCCAGACGAGGCACTGTTGAAACCACCTGAACTACGAGGCCTCTTGGCTTCCCTCTGCTCACGCTCCTGACTACGAACCACCTCTAGGTGTCTAGAAATATCAACCACCTCACCAATCCTCGCACCCATCGCAATCTTCTGAGTCCTAATGAAATGTAATCCATAGATAAAGCCATCAATAGACCTCCTAATCCTCTCCCTCTCAGTGGGAACAAACTATACCGCGTGATAAGCCAACTTTGAAAACCTTATCTCATACTAAGTCACTATCATACCCTCCTGGCGTAGTTGCTCAAACTGCCTATGAAACTCCTATTTACGAGTCTGTGGGACAAACTTCTCTAAGAAAAGAACTGAGAACACATGCCATGTAAGTGGTGTTGCATCGGCTAGCCTGCTCAACTCATAAGCTTGCCACCATTGTTAGGTTGCCCCGATCGGTTGAAAAGTAGTGAATGAAACCCCAATGGTGTCCAAAATACCTGCTGTGTGAAGGATCCGCTAACACTGGTCAATAAAATCCTTCGCATCCTCTGACTCCGCTCCATTGATCTTAAGCCTCCCAAGACGCTCCAGCCTCTTCTGCTCCTCATCACTCATATGTGGGCAAACTTGGGCCCGAGTACCAGCAACCAGCTGGTCTGGTAGTACCCCTAGTGTATGGAGTCCCTGAGCTACCTGCTCGGGAGTTTGGGTTTGAGAAGTGGCTGGTGTAGCTCGAACCGAGACTGCCTGAGCAAGGCTCGTGCATATAGTCAAAATCTTGGCCAAAGCCTCCTGAAGTCCTAGAATCACAATGGGCACAACTGGTGCCTGAGTTGGTCCCACCGGCTCGACCATATCTTGCACCTGCTCCTGAGCTGGAGCAACTAGTGGCTCCACGACTGTTGCTCTAGCTACAATACGAGTTGTACCTCAGCCTCTACCGCTACCTCAGCCTCTCGCGACCCTAGATGGTGGTACTGGTGGCCGTCTGCCTGATCCGGTCGCACGTTTCCTCGACATCTTTGAGAGAATAGAAAAATAGAAATTCAGAGTTAGGAATTAAAAAAATCCATATGACGAATATAAAAGAAAGTGAAGTTTCCTAACGGATAGGTTGCCTATCGAAGATAAGTACAAACATCTCCCTACCAATCCGCAAGACACTACTAAACCTGCTTCTAACTCGCGAGACCTTAGTAACCTAGTGCTATGATACCAACTTGTCTCGACCCAAAATCCAATCCATCGTGATGGCATGTAACACACTTACTAGGCAAGCCAACAACCACATAACAGCTAAACTTTTGAATAAAATAGGTTTAATAAACTCAACAACGGAAAATATCATAAATATCTGATAAAAGTAACTAAAACTCTACTAACACTATCCCAGAACCTGGTGTCAACAAGTACATGAGCACTACAATATCCAACATAAGACAAAATCTAGTACAACGGTCTGAATAGTAGAACGGTACTGAAGGAAGTAAAAGGAAGGAGATTCAAGGTTTGCCGGCGTCATAGCAGCTACCTCAAAGTCTCTAAAGAGGTACTAGCACCAATCTAGCAATCGCCGTGCCCAGATGTACCTGGATCTGCAAACAAAGTGCAGAGTGTAGTATAAGTAAAACCAACCCAATCAGCTCAATAAGTATCGTAGCTAACCTCGACGAGGTAAAAGAAGCATGAATAATAAATGATGTTAGCTATAACCTGTACAGTTCATCATTTTAACTAGTACAGAACAATAATGAAATAAAGTCATAAAGCACATGAAGAGGCATCTGTGTGTGTATCTGCACACTTTGTCAAATACTCTACTCAGTCAATGTTCGGCATATAGAGATTATATGCAGTTAAATAAGGTATATAACCATAGAAATTGCAAGTAAATATGAAATGCAAAATCGGAACAACCACTGGCAATATTTCCTCAACATTTCCAATTCCACACAAACCCCTGATCAGCTTTCCTTAATATCCGCATGTACACCATCAAGAGAGAAACATGAAAGGGTGACCCTAGGTGGATGGATCCATATCTACACAAAAGCGCGACTAATTCACCGTGCTACCAGCCCGACGTGATCACAGGCTCAATATATGGTTCTTTCTGGCGTGGTCACATGCATAACAGTACAATCCACCCATCATGGTCACAAGCATAACAACACAATCTACCCAGTGTGGTCACAGGCATAACAACACAAACCGACTAGCATGGTTACAGGCACAACAACACAATCTGCCCGGCGTGGTCACATGCACCAGTCCGATCATATCACACAGGAGCAAATAAACAAGAATACATGTATATGACAAATAATTAACAAATCTCAGCTCATTGACTTGTAAAAATAACATGCTAAGTGTAAGCATGTGCAAAGTGTGCTATGATAGCCCGAATCGACCAATTTCATCACAGAATAGCATTTGTCAAGTTCATTAAGGGATTAAACCTCTATATAGCCTCAAACATGGCTCAAATAGTTCACAACAATGTAAAATGTAAGAAACATCATAACTTAAGGCATAACAGTCAATTCTAGGCATATCATAGCCTAAGCACCACCCGAGCATGGATAAATACCCCTCGGTGTTAGCACATGGGCTCAAAACCTCACACTTGTGTGCACCCATAGAAGGTAGCTATCACAAATAATTCGGAAACTAGTGCCTAAACCAAGATAAGATAAGATACTTACCTCAAGCAAGCCAAATTACTCCCCTAACAAGCCCTTCCAATGGGTATCAACCTCCGGAAGGCCCGAGTGTAGCCAAAATAACGTAATACTATCAATAAAAGCTATAGGAATTGATTCTAAAAGATAGATCTAAGATCTTTAAGGTAAATAAAAAAGTCAACCCAGAAAATCAAACTCGAGCCCGTACCTCGGAACCTGAAAAAATTCACAAATTTCGGACACCCATTAAATTACGAGTCCAACCATACAATAATCATCCAATTCCTACCAAAAATCGCCCCTCAAATCCTCAAATTTCTATAACGACCCACCAGTCGTTTTGAGCATTTGCACTTCGCTCGCCAGTTCTCGGGCATGACTAACCCCGTATGATGTATTATGACTTATGTAAATCGTCGGTTTTGGTTTTCAGGATAATCGGAATAGATTTGGAAGAACAGTTCTCAGTTTGAAGCTTCAAATTTGAAAGGTTTGACCAAGTTTTGACTTTTTAGTATATGATCTCCGATTTGGATTTTTACGATTTGGTTAGCTCAGTTAGGTGATTTGGGACTTAGGACCGTGATCGGAATGTGTTTTGGAAGTCCGAAGTAGATTTAGGCTTGAATTGGCGAAATTGGAATTTTGGCGTTTTCCGGTTGATAGGTGAGATTTTGATATAGGGGTCGGAACGGAATTTCGGAAGTTAGCGTAGGTCCGTTGTGTCATTTGTGACGTGTGTGCAAAATTTCAGGTCATTTGGATGTGGTTTGATGGACTTTTTGATCGAAAGTATAATTTGGAAGTTTTGGAACTTCTTAGGCTTGAATCCGATGATGATGTGATGTTTTAAGGTTGTTTTGAGTGTTTCGAGGGTTGGAACAGTGTTATGTGACTTGTTGGCATGTTTGGTCGAGGTCCCGAGGGCCTCGGGATGGTTTTGAGTGGTTAACGGAAGGTTTAGAGTGGAATTGTTGCTGCAGATTTTTCATCTTCTGTTGTTTCCGCACCTGCGGATTGGGGACCGCAGGTGCGAGGCCCGCAGAAGCGGTCACATAGCGCAGGTACGTAGCAGGGGTCTTAGGTGCGGTTTGGTCCCCGCATCTGCGATGACCACAGGTGCGGTTAGGCAACCGCAGAAGCAAAAATTGCCTTTTAATCAATTTCTGCAGAAGCGGAGGATTTTGCGCAGATGCGGCTCCGCAGATGCGCGATGGGGACCGCAGATGCGGAAGTGCTGGGCAGAGTGTATATAAAGGCTCCTTCACGAATTTTTGGTCATTCTTCACCATTTTTGGCCGAGATTGGAGCTTTGGGCAGTGATTTTCAAGAGGAATCAAGGATTTTCAATGGGGTAAGTTACTTGGGCCTTATTAATTGTGTTTATGATGATTCTTCCATTGTTTAATCATGAAATTGATGGGATTTAAAGCCTAGAAATAGAGGATTAGGGCTTGAGTTTTGGAGATCTTTTAGTAGTGATTTGAGGGGCCATTTGAGTTCCGATTTTGATGTTCTTGGTATGTATAGACTCGTCGGAAGATAAGGATTCCATTGATGTTAATTTTGTTGGATTTCGAGACGTGGTCCCGGGGGTCGGGTTTGGCCAATTTCGGGATTTGTGTTGTAATTTGATTATTTTTGCATGGGCTTCGTTCCCTTAGCATATATTGATGTTGTGATGCTATTTTTGGATAGATCCTACGCGAGTTGAGGCCGAGTTGAGAGGCAAGGACGTCGCGGAGTGGTATTTCACTCGGTTTGAGGTAAGTAATGATTGTAAATGTTGTCTTAAGGGTATGAAACCCCGGATTTCACATCGTTGTGCTATTTTGAGGTGATGCACACGCTAGATAATGAGCATGGAGTCATGCACCGTTGGGGATTGTGACTTGGTCCGTCCCGTATGACCGATAAGTCGCGTATTTGATTGAAAACTATTTGATATCATAGTGTTTTGAAAAGTGTTGCTACGTTTTGGGCGGAATGCCATATTTGGGCCTCGTGCCAATATTTTGGACCCTTATGGGGCTTTTACTATTATTCCTCACTGTTTTGACTTAATAGTTGTACTCAGTCATGCTGTGTTTTACTGATTTCTTAACTCAGCCTTATGTACTCAATTTTAATACTATAAATGATATTCTTGAGCTGAATGCCCTGTTTTACTGATAGTCCGAGTGACTTGTGAGGTTGATGGCTGAGAGAGGCCGAAGGCCTGATTGTGAGGTTAATGATTGAGAAAGACCGAGGGTCTGATTGTGAGGTTGATGACTGAGAGGGACCGAGGGCCTGATTGTGAGGTTGATGACTGAGAGGGGCCGAGGGCCTGGTCGTGAGGATTAAATATATATATANATATATATATATATATATATATATATATATATATATATATATATATATATATATATATATATGGATCGGGCTGTACGCCGCATCGATATATTGGATCGGGTTGCAAGCCGCAGTGGTATAGCGCTTGGGCTATAGGAGCCCCTCCGGAGTCTGCACACCCCAGTGAGCGCAGTCGACTATATATATGGATCGGGTTGCACGCCACGGCGATATTTGAATTGGGTTGCACGCCACAACGGTTATTATAAGGTACCTATTGAGCGTGAGTGCTGAGTGTGAGCGCTGATTGATGAGAGTTGAGTCTCGAATGACTGAGAGGCTTGCCCGAGGGGCTATATATATATAGGTGATCCTTTGCCCGAGGGGCTTGTTTTTATGAAATTACTGATTTCACTTCTCTTTAAAGTGAGTCGATATTGAATATGTTGAATTAAATTACCGATTTCACTCATCTTTATACTGAGCCTCTATAGAAAATGTTAAACAAATATTTTGAACAATTTTCATTGAAACTGGAGTTTTACGAGATGATCGGAATTTAATCATCGGTTTGTCTTTGTTATTTCCTCTGGCACTGTATTGAGATGTATATGTTTTATGTTTTGCCCGAGGGGCTGTATACGAACTACGTTTTGCCCGAGAGGACGATTATGATTTTTATCACTTCCACTATGAACTACACTGAACCTCTATTGAACTGTTAGAAAGACATTTTTCAAAGAATTTTTGCTGAAATCAGAGTTTTAACGAGATGATTTGATTTATATCCTGTTTTGGAAACATACTGTAACCATTGTGGTGCTATGACGTGGTTTACGTGATTTCTTATTGCTCAGTCATTATTTACTTTTATTACTTACTGGGTTGGCGTACTCACATTACTCAACGTACCTTGTGTGCAGATCCGGATATTTCTGAGCTCGGTGGCAGGTTCATTGGAGATAGTAAGGTAGCTACAAGGCGTTCGCAGCCCTGCCTTCTCCTCCCTATCCTTATTATTTTATATTTCAGGCTTATATTGTATTAAGTAGACAGTGTTGAATTGTATTTAGCGGCTCATGACTAGTGACACCAGATATAGGCTGGGTTGATGTATTTACATACTTGATTCCGCGTATTTTTGTTGATACATATTAATGTGAAGTAATTGAGGTTTAAACTGTTTTAGAAAAATACAATGTTTACAAAAGATCTTCTGTATTGTTCGTGTTGTTTCGGCTGGCCTAGTCCTGAGATAGGCACCATCACGATCAGGGGATTTGGGGTCGTGACAATGTCACTCTCCAATAACATAGTAAAAAAATCACCAACTTCTAACTTATATTCATGAGAAATAGGTGAAATAATCTTCCTTCTGCGGCCCTAATAAATGCACCTGCACTTCCGCTTGCGCAAAAAAAAATCATTACATCTTTCAAAGACCACTAAGGAGCCCGATCGGCTGCTTCTTCGACCAAAATCCCACTTCTGAGGGACTGCTTTGGCAGGTCCGCTTCGTCGGTCCTACTCGCGCACCTGCAAGGCTGCACCTACGGATGCTATCTGCACTTACGGTTCCTGCCCTTGATGTCCAAACTCTGCTTCTGCGGGACTCTAGCTTGCTCATATGAAAATCCCCAAGGCAGGCCCCTTCCGCACCTGCGGCTTTGCATCTGCGGTCAGACCCACCGCAGATGTGATTACACCAGCAACCCAATTTCTTCAGCAATGCTATAAGACAAACTTTTGATCTGTTAACCATCCGTACTTCACCCGAGGCCCCCAGAACCTCAACCAAATATACCAACACATCATATACATGATACGAACTTAGTTGAAGCCTCAAATCACATCAAACAACATCGAAATCACGAATTGCACCCCAATTCAAGCCCGTTGAAACAAATGAACTTCCTACATCTAAAATCAATGCTGAAGCATATCAAACCAACTCTGATTGACCTCACATTTTGCACAAAAGTCATAAAATGACACAACAGACCTATTCCAACTCTTGGAAAAAAATCCAAGTCTGGTATAAAAAGAGTCAACTCTCGATTAAACTTCTCAACCTTCAAGACCTTCAACTTTTCAACTTTCGCCAATTCAAGCCAAATGACCTATTGGCCTCAAAATCCAAATTCGAACATACACCTAAGTCCAAAATCATCATAAAAAGCTATCGGAACCATCAAAACTCCATTCTGGTGTCGTATATATAAAGGTCAACATCCAGTGAACTCTTTCAACTTAAGCTTCAAACCTTGGGACTAAGTGTCCATATTGACTCCGAAACATCCCTCGGAATCAAACCAACCACCCCGGCAAGTCATGTAAGCACAAGTGAGCATATAATAAGTAATAAATAGCGGGAACATGGCTACAATACACAAGACGATAGACTGGGTCGTCACAACAGTGCACATTGCTATTTTCCATCAACACCAATTCATTTTTGTCCTCTTTCTCCACCTCTTATACCTCCAAAGCTACAAATTTATTCTTGGTTTGAACCAACTGCACATCACTATCAACTAGCGCAATTTCTTTCCCAGTTTTAGCTTGAGCTGGGCCACCATTGTCCACTGCATTTGCACAATTATCCTTCACCTCCTTCTGATTTTCAGTTGGGTTACCAACTACTTTGCCACTATGAAGAATGCTCAAAGGAGCCTTCTGTTTGCCTTGTTCATCCACATTGCCTTACACAACTTCTTTTTCTTTGACAGTATCCTCCATTAATTCAGGATTCAACCTTCTACATTCTTCTTCATTATGTCCCTGCAACCTACATTCCTTATAATATTTAGGGAGGTAGCCGTACTGGATTTTTGCCCATTCAGACCTTATTTTCCCATTGACTTTATTCTCAATGTCCATCCTCACCTTTTTAGGTAGGTCAGTGAACAAATCCACCAGAACCTTAACTCTAGCACAACTAGGTATATTCTTGTTTATTGTAGCCATATCTAAATGTAAAAGTTTACCAACAATAGAAGCCAAATAAAACAAGCATTATTTCACAAAAAAAGTTGACAATTAATTTGGAAAAGAAATCAATGCCAATGCCATTGAAGTTTCTACATTAACATTAAACATAGTATCATAAATTAGAGGACGCATCTGATAATCATAACCATCATTTGCCTTCAAATAATAAGCTCCCTTTGAAGTCAAATAATGAAGTGCTCCAGTAAAGTTAAATGAATTAATACATGTCTGTCTCTAAAGAAACCTACAGTGCACTCACCCTTTATACCATATTGAGGAGGAGTAATTCTACGCAATTCTTGAAGTTCAGGCCATCCATAAGAGAATTTTCCAACCATAGCATATTGGAGACCTTCTATAATATTTATACGATTCACTTGAATTTCTGTAAATTTAAGTAATGGTTGCCCATGTAGAAAAGAAATAGGTTTGATCGGAATAGGAGTTACACTATCTGAAGTAGGGTTTACGTGCATGGGGTTATTTAATTAATAAGGTTTAAAGATTTTCAAAAGTAATCTAAGGTTGTATTAATGTCTGGATTGTTGTTTAAAAGGCTGGGGTTGAGTAGTGGGAGGCGACCAACCTCCAAAGAGGCCACCGGAAGATGATCGCCTTAAAGTCGCCCAAGATCGCCTTAAAGTCGCCCAAGATCGCCATGCTTGGGAGCTCGTATGTTTCAAATTACATGACATGTATTTTTTTGGAACATCCCAAAACACTTAGCGCAATGCATTTTTAATGTGGTTGTATAGTATTGTATATTTTCAAGAACTAAAACTCTTTGACTTTATTAAAATTTTAGTGTACTTTTTATCGGATTCATGTCACGATCCAAAATTCTAACCAAGGGATCATGATGGCGCCTAACACCGCTTGCTAGGTAAACCAACACTTAATGAAAATAAGGGAACAAAACTAAGCGTAAAGCAACATAATATCATAATAAAGGGGGTAAAATACGAAAATATATATAACAAGACTAAACAAAACATATGTCTAAAACCTCCCAGAACTGGTGTCACTGAGTACATGAGCTTCTACATAGTTACTAAATACAACATCTGGATTAATAAATACACTATTTGAAACAAATAATAGCAGCAAAACTAAAAGAAAGGTGACTTCAAGGCTTGCGAACGAGGATGCAGCATTACCTCGAGTCTCCTCAAATCACCCGCTAGTCCGTCCTCTGGGTACCACTAGGTCTAATGCCAAAATTTGTACATGAATTACAGAAGTAAAGTATGAATACAACCAATCCGTTGTACTCCATAAGTGTCGAACCTAACCCTGAAGAAGTAGTGACGAGGCTAAGACAAGACACCTATATATAAACTTATGCAGTTAAATAACGAGAAACTAATGAGAGATATAGCAGATAAGAGGACAAGAGAAAGTAGCAAGTACAATAACAAAGTGTAACAGCAATAAGAAATAGTACAAGGAATAATAAAATAAACGACTAAAGTAAACAACGATTTGACTTTCACAAACAACACTAAACAAGCCTTTCACAACAACTTAAGTCCAGGAGATTGGCAAGGCAACAATCAAACAACAATAGTCAAATTTTCAATTCGCATTGTAAAAGCAAGGCGTGAAAAGGTAACATGTCAAGTTGCGCGGAAACGCCTGTCGTGCATATTCACTCTTCCTCACAATCACCAAAGCACCCGCTGTGCAATATCTTTTAATCCTCACGGAACGGAAGCACACGTCGTGCAATACCACTCAACCTCGCAGTACTGAATCACCCGTCATGCAATACCTCTCAACCTCATAGCACGAAAGAAACCGTCATGCAATATCTCTCAACCTCACTGTACAGAAACACTCGCCGTGCATATCTCTCATCCTCAACAAGAATACATAAATCAATACCAAACAAGGTTAGAAGCAAGGATAACATAATCAAGAGTGAATAAATACAACACACTACAATAGAGATAACCATCACTTTTTCACTAATGGCCAACCCAACATTTCAAGAATCTCAATGCCCAATATCCTAACAAACTCAACATAGATATTAGTATTAATATCATCAAAGAATTTCACGGTCTATTAGAGGATGGAAGAAATAATACATAAAGCAACATAACATAATTAAGGCTAATTCTACCTAAATTCTTAACCCATATGAAACACAAATACGCTCGACGCCTTGCATATATGTCGCTCCCAAAATATATAGCACACAACGAATAAATCCAATTACATCCTAATTCCCTCAAATCAGGGTTAATCATGACACTTAACTCTTTTCGGAACAATTCAACCTTCCAATATCACTTTCCCTTTAACACAAGCATCTAAACAACTCGAATCTAGCTAGATAATACTCAAATAAGTTAAATGGGCTTCATAAACTATCATATTATCAAAAATGTTCGATCTTTAACATATTTGGAAAAGTCAACTAAAAGTCAACCCGGGTCCACTTGGTCAAAATCTAAAAGTATGACAAACTCTCGATTACCCATTCACCCCCGAGTCCAAATATGTGATTTGTTTCAAGATCCAACCTCAAGACAAGGACTAAATCTCTAAAATATAAAATCTTAAGTTTCTACCAAAAAATCCTATTTGTACTCTATGAAACATAGACCTAAGAATGAAAATCTACGAAATATAATGGAAATTGATCAAAAACAAGTTAAAGTTATTAACCCTTGAACTTGGGAAGAGAATTCTCTTCAAAAATCTTGGCACACATAGTCTAGGTCTCAAAAAGGAAATAAAATGAGCTAATCCCGAAATCCCCTATTTTTACCGAGTTGTAGATGACTCGATTGCGAACACTAGTTCGCAAATGCGAACCAATGTTCCCAAATGTGATAATGCTCCGTAAGCTCAAAAGTCGTAAATATGACATCTGGTTCACAATTTCCATGGTCGCAAACACACATTACAAATGCGAGGCCTTCTTTGCAATTAAGAGCCTCGCATTTGCGACACAGCACCAAAAATAACAAGTCTTTCTAAAATAGCCCGAAACCAATCCGACACTCGAGCCCCTCGGGCCATACTGCAAATATTTAAACAAGTATAATAACCTCGTACAAACTCACTCGCATGCTCAAATAATCAAAATAACATCTAAAATAAAGAATCAAGAATCAAAACTCAAGAACTCGCATGTTCATAACTTTAATTTTCTACTTTCCACAATAAGCGTCTAAAAGGCCTCAGGTCAGCCAAGACCCCAACCAAATGTACGTGCAACTCCAAAATCCTTTTACATACCTACTAGAATTGTCAAAATGCCGATCTAAGGTCGTTTACAAAGATTGTTGACCGTGTTCAACTCTAACAACTTTTAAATTTCAAAATTAAGTTTTCTTTGAAAAATTATATTTAAACTTTACCAAAATCAAAGCATACCATACTAGAAAGTAATAAATCATCAAATAAGGATATTCAAAGTCTTAAAGCACAAAATGGAAAGTTAGAACTAGAAATGATCTATCTTTCGTTACATTCTTTGCCTCTAAAAGAAACGTTCGTCTTCGAGCAGACTTAGAAATATAACTGAACTGGCAAGAAGATGCAGATATCTACTCCTCATATCGGGCTCATCTCCCGAGTAGCCCCTCAGTTAGCTAACCTTTCCAAAGCACTTTCACGGAAGCAAATTCCTTTGATCTCATCTTTTGAGCCCCCTGATCTATGATAGCTACTAGCTCTTCTTCATAAGTCAGATTTTCATCAAGTTGTAATGTTCTGAAGTCCAATACATGTGACTTATCTTCATGATACTTCCAAAGCATAAAAACATAAAATACCGGATGTACCCCTACTAGCATGGGAGGCAATGCAAGCCTATAAGCAACCTCCCCAACTCTCTCTAACACCTCAAACAGACAAATAATCCTCGGGCTCAACATTCCCTTCTTCCTAAATCTCATCACACCCTTCATACACGAAACTTTCAAAAGTACCTTCTCGCCCTCTATATAAGCCACATAAGGGACCTTGTTATCCGCATTACTCTTCTGCCTACTCTATGTTGTACGAAGACGATCTTGGATCAACTTCACCTTATTTAAGGCATCACGAACCAAGTCAGTACCCAACATTCTAGCCTCAATAGGCTCGAACTAACCATAGAAGAGCAGCATTGGCTACCATATAAAGCCTCATACGACGCCATTTGTATTCTTGACTGATAGCTATTGTTATAGGCAAACTCCACCAATGGTCGGAACTGATCCCACTGGCCTCCAAAATAAATAACACAGGAACTCAATATATCCTTAAGGATCTGGATAGTCCGTTCAGACTGGCCATCTATCTGTGGGTGAATGCAGTGCTGAGCTCTACTTCCATTCCCAACTCTCGCTAAACAACTCTCCAAAAGTGCGAAGTAAATTAAGTGCTAAAATCCGAAATGTTAGAAATAGGAACAACGTGTAAACGAATAATTTCTCTCATATAGGTCTAAGCCAACCGGTTTGAAGTGTAAGAAGTCACCAGTGATAAAGTGCAGATTTGGTCAATCTTTCCACAATGACCCAAATGGCATCAAACCTCTTCAATGTCTATGCTAGTCCTACAACAAGGTCCACAGTAATGCGCTTCCAATTTCACTCCAGTATCACCAACCTCTAAGTCAATCCACGTGGTTTCAATGTTCATAATTGACCTGCTAGCAATTCAAGCACTGTGAAACATGACCAACAATATCCTTCTTCATCTTCCGCCACAAGTAATGCTGTTTCAAGTCACGATACATCTTCGTGACACCCAGATGAATATAATACCGTGAGTTCCTCCTCAAGAATCATCTCCCTCAAACAATCAACATTTGGAACAAAAAATTCAATATTAAAACCGCATAACACCATCATCTCCACTCACAACCTTCCTTGATCCACCCTGCTGCATTGTGTCCTTTAACACCAAAAGTGTGGATCCTCATACTCGTGAGCATTGATGTGCTCCAACAAGAATGACTGTGCAACAACACAAACAAGAACCCTACTAGGCTTCAAAATATCCAACCACACTAATCTGTTAGCCAAGGCATTAACATCCATAGCCAATAGCCTCGCCACTGCTGGTATATATACAAAACTACCCATACGCTTCTCCTTTCTACTCAAGGTGTCAGCTACTATGTTTGCTTGCCTGAATGATACAAGATAGTGATAGCATAGTCTTTCAACAACTCCAACCACCTATGTTGACTAAAATTCAAATCCTTTTGCTTGAACAAGTGTTGGAGACTCCAATGATCAGTGTAAACCTCACATGACACACCGTACAAGTAGTGCCTCACAATCTTGGGCGCATGCACAATAGCTGCCAACTCCAAATCATGTACAAGATAGTTCTTCTAATGGGTCTTCAACTGACGAGATGAGTAGGAAACCACCCTACCATCTTGCACGCAAATACGATAATGCCCCCTAAGCTTGGAAGTCGCAAATGCGAAACCTAGTTCGCAATTGCTAAGGTTACAAATGTCACTCTAACTTTGAAATAGCAAAGCTGGACTGCCCCTACCACACTTCGCAAATGTTAGGCCTTATTCGTAATTGCGAGCCTCAAATTTCCGAGCAGTTTATCGCAATTGCGACGACTGTAGCACCAGCAACAAAAAGTCTTTAAAAATAGCTTAAAACTAATTCGAAACTCACCCGAGCCCCTCGAGCCCCACTCCAAATGTCCAAACAAGTATAAAAACCTCATACGAACCTGGTCGTAAGCTCAAAAAAATCAAATTAGCATATACAATCCGGAATCTAGAATCAAAACTCAAGATCTCAAATGTTAACAAGGTCGAATTTTCAACTTTCCACAATAACCACTGAAACTTCCTTAGATCACCCGGGCCCCCAACCTAATGTACGTATGTCATGACAAAAATCCCATCATAGGGAGCGTGACCTAGTTGCTAAGACTAGGTAAGCCTATCACATAATGACACCAATAAGATTACAACAAGCTATAAACTTAATAAAACTGAACATAATAAAACTGCCAAACGTGGATACAATAAGTAATTTCCTGAAACCCGATAATATGCATTCATAAGCTCTACATGAATACACAACAAGTCTCGAATAGTTCAATATTGTTTGGAATGCATAAATAATAGAGAATAAAGTAAAGATGGTGACTCTGAGGCTTGCGAACGGGACAACAGAGATACCTTGAAGTTTCCAACTAGTGCTCGCACGTCACCTAACAATCAGCCTAATCCGAAGAACCTGGATCTGCATAAAGAATATGCAGAAGCGTAGTATGAATACACCATGGTCGGTACCCAATAAATAACATGACTAACCTCAATGGAGTAGTGATGAGGTTAAAGTCAGGACACTTACTAGACAAAACTTGTGCAATATATCAATTGTTAACAACAGAAACTATACATAAGGCAATTACTGTAATCTTGTCGAAATAAAAGATAACAACTTAATACAAGTAAAGGCTCAATTTCAACAATAAATCATTTTTAAGAATCGCACACCTAGGGAACCTCGTACCCACGATATCAATCACCTTCGCACGGAAAAGACCTCATGCCACAATATATACCAAACCTGCACGACAAAGACCCTATGCAACAACGCGTATCGTACCCGTGTCAGTTACCAATAACATGTTCAAGAGGAATTTTTCAAGAATCAAATAAAATAATACATGATAACAACTTTCTTTTCATTTGAATCTATTACTATACACCCAACTCAACAAAATATGATGTAACAACTCCACGTAGGTAAATCCATTTTGACAACCAAATCATCAAGTAGCATAGAGGCATGGATCAATAGGTTAGGAACCACGCAATGAATCATGTAAAAATGCAGATCACACATAAAAAAGTTACAAGCACAAACAAGAATACCCCTTTTTCACCACCACACAAACATAATCAATACAACACCTCCAGGAAATCACACAACATCCCCAAAAGGCCATCTTATCTCATTGCGTGCACAACAATAAAGTAACTGATGGCCTTGTACGCGTATTAACAATCATTCCACATTGTCTCGCCACATGTGCAAACTCAATATAAGCCGCCTTGTCTCGCCACGTGTGCGAACTCAATATAAGACGCCTTTTCTCGCCGCATGTGCAATATCAACAATAACAATAGCATGACAGAAACCTCACAAAAACACCTGAAACATCCACCCTAACAAGTTCACATGTGCCTCAATTATAATGATATAACATGCCAACAGTTGTCACCAAGACATAAATTAATAATCTGACAACACAATGCACATGGAAAATTCAATAAGGAAATGTAGATGGTGTTCACCATATAAGCATGAAAGCTAACTCAAACCACTAACTATCTTACAAATGCCCAACTTGGCAAATTTAGGAAATTCGATCCTAGAACATAATCTCTAGCTTGGAACATAGACTGAAGTAGTTATCCAAAGTGAAAAACACGTAGTATAGGGACCTCTCAAACAGAACAAGGCAATAAAACTAACCTCAGGTCAAATCTGGTCATAAGGAACACATACGTCCCTATACACACTCATCACCTCGTGTACACGTCGTTTACACATAACACATATAAGAAATTTAGCCAAATCCTAAGGGATATTCCCCTACACAAGGTTAGGTAAGATACTGACATCAAATTACCCAAATCAACACTCAAAAATAGATTTTCCTGTAAAAGTCACCTCCACCCAGCTCAAATCAAGCCAAAAATGACATAATAACAACAAACAATGCAAGAGAATTCAATGTTAGTTAATAAAGTTACATTTTTTGTCCAATTTCTAAAAAGTCAACAAAAGTCAACCCTGGGCCTTGCGCAGTCAAAACCCGAGTCAAGGGGTAGATCTCGACAACACAAAAACCCACAAGTCTAAATATGTTTTCGGTTTTCAAATCCGATTGTAATTCGGCTGTCAAATCTCAAATTTTTATTTTTCAAAGCATAGTCAATAATTCCCAAAAAATTTCTTTCTAATCCCATGATTGTGATGTTAAAATCCCTAATAAATCAAGTTAAAATATTGAAATTTTGTCAAAATAAGTTACCCAATAGCTAGATTTGAAAATCCCCTCGAAAAATTGCCTCCCACCAAGTCTGGGGCTCAAAATGTGATAAAATGAGACTAAGTCCTGAAATCCCATCCTTAAAACTAGATGCAGACGTCGCATTTGCTACTAGAGGTTTACAATGCGACCTCCGCAAATGAGACACATGGATTGCAAAAGTGAACCCTGTCAACCCCAAGAAATGTTGTGAATGCAACATAAGCTTTACAAATGCAAAGATACGCATATCGCAGAAGCGTCCAAATGGTCGCAAAAGTGATCTGCCCAGCCCCTGAAGCACATCACAAATGCAACACTGGCTTCGCTATAGAGAAGCCAGTCCACATATGTCACGCCCCAAACCTGAAGAGGCGTGGCTGGCACAAGGTGCCATACTCGGCCCGATCGTACCACTTTGTAATTGTGAACTCTGGAGAGGTAACCCTTAATTTAGGCCGATAAGGCCATATTCTAAATCATATAAAACTAACGTCTACAACCAGCAATTCCAAATTAAACATCAACATAGGGTTGGTAAAGCCACGATACTGATATAAAACATGTACCGGACTCGTCTACAAGCCTATATGGATATCTGAACTGTATCATGGTCGGGACAATGCCTCAGCCTACCCATCAAACCTGTATGTATAAAATGGACTCCAAGGTATGGACCTGGTAACTCCGAGGTAGTGGGGCTTACCAACAAGGGTGATGTTTGACTATGTCTACTTGGAAGGTCTATCCAGCTGTCTATCAGGATCTGCAGGCATGAAATGCAACATTCCCAACAAAAGGGACGTCAGCACGAAATAATGTACCGAGTATGTAAGGCAACAGAATAACTGAAAGCTGAAACTGAACTGATAATATAATAACTTAAAGTACCCAGGAGTCAAATGTAATTTAAGGATATGCTTACCTGCTTATACTGACTCATCTCTCTCAATATAGTAAGTAAAATAGTTGTCCGACCCTATAAGGCTCGGTATGTGTAACTGTTGTGCCGTAGTAGGCTCGCTCATAGGCGCTCGGCCATACTAGGCTTTGTATCTCGGCCATTCCGGGCTCGCTCATAGGCGCTCCGCCACAGTAAGCTCGGTATATAACTTACCATCTGATCTGAGGTTGCCCAATAGGGGCCTAACACCATTATAGCTCGATGGTGGTGAAAATACTGTAATATTGTATATATATTGACTTTATGGCTATATTGTTCGGATTTTAGTTTCGAGACTTTGAATAGGTCCATTTCAGCATTTGGAACTTATGTGCAATGTTTGGCGTCATTCCGAATTGGTTTGGTAAGAATAAGATGCTTGGTTGTGATTTTAGATGTTTTTGAGTTCTTTGTGATTTCTATGCGTTTTGGCGTTCGATTTGTGGTTCTGGATATTATCTTGGTATTTTGTGCTCGTGAGCGAGTTCGTATGATGTTTCTAGACTTATGTGGATGTTTGGTGTGGAGCCCGAGGGACTCGGGAAGTTTCAGACGTATTTCAGACAATTTGGGTTGATGTTCAGATTGCTTGTTTTTGGGCTGGTGCTGCAGGTCTCACAAATGCGAGATCTTATTCGCATTTGCAGACCTTGCATTTGCGCAGTGGGAACCACATTGCGAGGTTTTACTATGTTGTTAAACCCCATGTTTTCGTACGTAAGAGTACGTCGTAAGTCAATTGATGTAAGCTCAAAAATGAAATCATCTTTGAAAAGTTTACAATAAGTTAATCATGTTAACGTGGAGGTTACAAATATTTATGATCATGAATACCAAGTAACAGGAGGGTTTGAAGGCTTAGAAGCTGTGAGCACGTGATATTTGCCCTATATATGAATTATTCCCAAAAATTCAAACAAAATAATTTTTCTTTCATTATTTTACACTTTGGTGAGTTTTGTGTTATTTTCTGTTAATTGTTTGCATTTTATTTGTGCATTTTAATTCATATGAAAAATATAAAAATATACACATGACATTTGCATTTAGGATCTAATTTCATATTTTAGGATTATTGAGTGGTTAAGCTGTTTTTAGAACAAAATTTAAAGAAAATAACAAAAATAGTCCATTTTTGCATTTTTAATTGTTAATTGTTGAATTTGTCATGGGTTTGCTTTTAAATAGGATTTAATAGATTTTTAGGAATTAATTAGTTTAATATTGGAAACAAAGTAGGTCTTTGATTTTGCATTTTTATAAAGTTAGAAAAACATAAAAATACAAAACGAAAACAAATAAGTAAATAAAATACAAAAAGAAAAGAAGAAAAACAAACAAAAAAGGAATTGAAATTGAGATAAGGAAGTAGGCCAATTTTGGGCCACTTTCGTGCAAAATCCCAGCCCAAATGCCCAAAACCCCCAAATCCGGTCCCCAGCCCAAAGGTTCTCGATCCGGTCCAGCCACTTAGAGCTCAAACGACGTCGTTTCCACGACAATCAATCCTGGCCGTCTAGGTTGTTTGATCTTGCGGTCAGGAATTGATAATTTTTGACATATAACTGTCTGAATCGTCGCCCCCCATTTCCCATCTCTCAGAACACACCCCTCTCATGAACCCTAATTCCGCCCTTCCCCGCCGTGAGCCGCCGGCTGGAAATCGCCTTCGCCGATGGCGATTGTCCAAACCACTCCAGAATAACACCCTAGGCTCCTCTCCTCTTCCTCTATCCATATCCAGCCCCAGTTTCCCTCGAATCCTACTCAAACACTTTGAATCTTGAATCGAAGTTTTTCCGGCCATGACCCAAAGTAACCCAATCACCACCAAATTAACAACGTATAACCGTCGTGACTTCCTCTATCAGACCCCCAGGTTCCATCCCTCGAACATGGCCGAAACTTCTCGAATATTAGTTTGAAGTTTTCCGGCCAAAACCCTAGTTGTACCAAATCACTTCAAATTCACACCATGTGATTCTCTCATCTTCCTCATGAGGAATTCAGCATCAATAACACTCAAGTCTCACCGGAGTTTGCCGGATTTGAGCTGTGAGAGTTAGCCGGATTTTTTTTAGTCGAATCAGTGAGTTTCTATTCTTTTCTTTTCTTGTTTAATTGATTCTTGAGCTCTAGTTTGATTTTCGTTTGTTTGAGTCCGTGTACATGAATTCTGATTGGGAGTCTAAATTTTGTTTTATTTTTGATATTGTTAGTTTAACTCAGTGGTTAATTCTCTATTTTTTCTTTTATCAAATAGTTTAAATTCGATTCTGTACATGATTTTGTGTTTGACATGAATTATACTTTAGGCTCCATATTTACTTGTTAGTTAATGCTTAATTCACTGCTTTGACCATAGGACAATTAGTGTTCATTTAGAGTTAAAAGTTCAATTTCAATTAATTAGAGTAGTTAGCTCAAATTTTAAACTGTGTTTGGATACAGCTAATTGATCCCTAGTTTGGTATGGTTGTTTGGTCAGTTGACAAGGCTGATTGGAGTTAGTAGACTGGGGTTAGGGGATGGGGTTGGATTGGCAATTCTCAGGTTAAGTCAAGGGTAGACGGGGCAATGCAGAATAGGGGATCTTTGATAACTGAATGAGAAGCTCCAGAACACTCTAGAATGAGGTTCAATTTAGAATTCTAGGAAACTTAGTAGGATAACTTGGAAAAGAAGTCAGTTCTTTAGGGACTATTAAGCAAAAATGCAAGTTAAAGAGGGACTATAGGGGGTAAATATAAAATCTGATAGGCCCCTTAGGTTTGCCTATATAAGGCATCCTTTAGTGCCTTAAGTCACAAGTTTTTCAGCTCCAAAAAATTCCCCCCAAAAGGTGTTCTACAACCCCCAGATCTGACTTTGAATTTCAAAATTCAAAAAGCCAAATCTGCAATTCTATAGTTCCTTGTAGTCGCAATTATTCAAAAATCGAAAAACAAACCAAAATATAAGAGAAAAAAAAAAGCACTGTTACATTGATTTTTAGGTTAATTTTGATGTCTAGGCATTGATTCTCTTCTCTTCTATTGCCGAAGCTTTTCTGAAGTGTACTCGGGTTTAGTTGGGTCTGTTTTGGGTTAAAATTTATGCTGTAAAATCTCCAGTCCATTCCTGGGTATTTTTGAAGCTGTGTTGGTTCTAAATTGTCACTGCTGCTGTTGCTTAACTTTGCTATTTGAGTTCTGGTTGCTGCTCCTGCTATCTATTGCTACTGATCATTCTCCTTTTTTCTATTTCATTGCACTTCAGGTACACATTTCTGGATTCACTTTGATGTAATTGTGAATTGGAGTTGAAACAAAGATGTTCATCAGTTCTATGTGCGAAGAATACTTCCTGTTGTTTTAGTTTGTAGTTAACTAGTTGTTCATAGCCGTTTGATTAGCCTTTGTTGGTATTACATGGGCAGTAGGTATACGGATTGTATAAATAGGATTGCTGTTAAGCTGGTTTGCTATCACAAATGCTTAAGTTCTGAATTAAACAATGGACTGTTAAACCCTATGAACATTGTGTGGATCAATTGTATGGCTGTGATTTCAGTTTTAGCCTAGTTAGTGTTAGTGACTCACTGCATAAATTAGAACTTGAAGTTTAAGTTTAGAACATGAAGTCTCAAATTTGATATTTCCATATGTATTGACAGCTTAGTGCATTGTTGGATTTTTTCGTCTAAATAACTTCAGAATTGCGAGTTTGCACTCAAATGGCCTTAATTCAGTAGCAGGAAATAACTGATTAGTTAAGTTCAAATCAGGAATTAAAAGCACCATTGGAATACGGATGGATTAACTGTTAGGTTTTTCATTATGTTAGTTCATATATTAGATTAAATAATAGTGGTAGTTGATGTTAATTGAATATGAACGAACAGTATAGTTTTGGGTTCGCATAATCGTGGTCGTAAGTTGGGTAGTCACATTGGCATGTTGATAAACTGTTCTCGCCCATAGTTGTTAATCGCTTTAAGTAATTAGGGTGATTCCATTTGAGCTTGGCAAAGCTTGGACTGTCCAGGCTGCGAAGAAGGGACTCAATAGGCCCAAAGTTAATTTGCTCTTGGGCATCTAGATGATTATTGGCCCAGGCAGTCCAGTTCTAGTGCAAGTAAAATTTGGGCCTGACGCCCTTCCTATTGGGCCAATGTCATGGAATTGGCTGAATTCCAGCCCTTTGGTCCTAAAAATCGTTAGGTTCGGACAAAATTATTAATTAATTAGGACATTTTCTTTTATTATTAGAGACAAATAAAAATAGAAAATCATAGTTGCTTTAGGTTTGCCTTTTAAAAAATAAATGAGATGAGCCTCGCCAAACAACAATACATAAATTGTGGCGCGCTCAATAAATGTTTGTGTTAAAATACTTAGATTTTGTGACGGGCCGTTTAGCGAATTTCACGGCCTTCCCCAAAGATAATAATGCGTTACTCTCCTTAGGCGCATATTTTAACAACATTACCTTCCTAAACTCGGGTTGCATTTATGTGACCCAAATCCAAATCCCAACGAAGTCAAAATGTGTCAAAAATCGCGGGTGCATTTATGTGACGCGGTTCGAGACATGTTTTCACGACGTTGCAATTCTCTTTAAAATAATAATACTAAAAGCGGTTAAAAAGCACATAGACTAAAACATGTTGTAAAATCAGATAAACAAGCCAAACATGACAGTTGAGCGACCGTGCTAGAACCACGGAACCCGGGAATGCCTAATACCTTCTCCCGGGTTAACAGAATTCCTTACTCGGATTTCTGGATTCGCAGACTGTTAACAGAGTCATAATTTCCTCGGTTCAGGATTCAACCGGTGACTTGGGACACCATAAATCTCCCAAGTGGCGACTCTGAAATCTTAATAATAAATCTCGTTCCAATTTTTCTTTAAGTGGAAAAACTCCTTTATGCCCTCGCGGGTGTAAGTAAAAAGGAGGTGTGACAGCTCTAGCGACTCTGTTGGGGCATAAACGAATTAAAGAAAATAAGTTTCATTGAAAGTCGACAAGTTGGGAATGTTATAACTTGTACTTTTGGGGTGAGACTAGGGTGCTTAACATTATAAGGAGATTACGTTATTTGTTATTTTAGTCGTATGATATTGATCGCTGCCAACACCGCACTACTTATAAGTAGCAAGATTGGGTCGCAATAGTTTTAACCCGATTTTGGGTCGGGATCGAATCCACAGAGAGCTAGTATTGGAATCGAGTATCTATCTAGTTTAGGATTGCATATGTGCTCTTAATTGGTCTTCTATTCATTTTTGGTTTTTCTTTATATTCTACTACGATCAAACTACAAATTATAATTGCAACTAAATTAAACTAAGAGTAAATTGCTACAAGTTATATCTAATGGTTTAAAAGGCACTAGGGTAGTGACTTTCACCTAGGTGGCCAATTGACCGGTACTTGCATCCATGGCACGATTGACATGATTGGGTAATATGTTATAACCGTTGCTCAATACTACCCACTCTACACCTCTCGGTAGAAAGAGTGATTTTTCCCAATTGACTTTCTCAAGACCAATTGGGTATGCATATTTGTCTAAGCAACTAGGGTTCAAGTCGAGTATTACTCTCTCGAGGTTTAACCCTTTAATTGGTACTATCAAATCTCTTGAGTCCATCCCAATTCCTTGTTGAGTCAATTTTGGAGACTTAGGTTCTCTTTCTCAAGAAGAGCCCAAGTCGACTTAGCACAAACTAGTGTTTGCAACCACTAATTCATAAATTAAACCATAAAATTGACAACAAACACCCATAGTCAATCTAACCTTAAATCACAACACCCATCAATTACCCACACTAGGGTTGAGCCACAACCCTAGCTAATTGGTCTAGCTACTCATGCTTGAAGAGAAAATCAGAGAAATAGATGAAGAGAAAGACATATTAATTAATTACTAATGTAAATACAAAGATTCAGCGATTAAAACTAAGTAAGAGTGCCCAAAATGGATAAGAAAAGTCTTCTCACGAGCGCAGCTACGATTACAACGTCAGATGCCCTAAAAATGAAAAAAGAATCTATTTATACTAAGCTGGAAAAACTGGACCAAATTGCCCCTGCGGGGTCAGTGCAGACCGCACAAAATGATGTGCGGCCGCACTAGGCTTTTGAACTTGAAATTTCGACTCTCTGAACCCACGCTCCGCGGAACGCACAGAATAGACTGCGGCCGCGGAGGCTTTCAATGCGGTCCGCGCAGAATGGACTGCGAACCGCACAGGCTTTATCTTCTGAATTTGGCATCTCTCTAAACTTTCGTTCTGCGGACTGCACAGAATGGTCGTGCGGCCGCGGTGCCTTAGTGGGGACCGCACAAAACCTTCTGCGGCCGCACTTCCTTGATGCCTGAAAATCTAACTCTCTGAATCTCCCTAGTGCGGACCGCACAAAGTGTAGGGCGGCCGCACTAGGCCTGTTTCTCCTGAGTTTTGTCTTGTTTTTGGTACTTGTGCAGGTTTCACTCCCTTTGAGCCAATCTTTGACATCTTGTCACTTTGTTGATCAAACCTACAATCATGCACAACTTATGAGCCTTTTGGGACTATTTTGTATGAATTTATAATCAAAGCATAAGCATAAAGGGGTATAAAATGCGTCAAAATTCCTAGTTATCAACTCCCCCAAACATAAGCTTTTGCTGTCCTCAAGCAAAAAAAATAAGACCCACCCCTTTAGGGACAATCCAAGAAATTTTTAGCTTTCCTAAAGCAACCTCAACTAGCATCAATTGGGACTAACAATTGCCCTCGACACACATGAGTCATTAACAATATTTAACCTTTGACAAACCATGGATTAAGTGCGACACAAGAGCATTAAGTGTTGACTCAACACATCAAAGAACTCTTTCAATTACTTTGGTCATTGTGGAACCCAAACTCACACATCCTCAACTCTCCCTAAGCAAACCTCACCTTTAGAATATTGACACACAAAACGAGGTTATTGGAAATTTCACTCATCTCTCTCAAGGAAAGGTCACAAGTCCGGCTCTAAGTATCATATGCTTGTCCCTTATGTAAGTATCCACTAATGTAAGATTCATTCGACTCAAGATCATATAGGGCTTTTGTGGAGTCATTGTGAAGGCTTTTGGTGCAGGGTAGGTCATGTTTTTGTTCAAGTAGGTTCCATCTTCCCTTAAGCACTTGATTTGATTCATTTGGCACAATTCACTTGACTCTTTGAGTCATTTCACTTCTTTCTAAGGGGTTAGAGAGACACCATATCACTCTTTCTTGTGCTTTTCACACCTTTTCTCCTTTTTCAACTTTCCACACCTTTCATTCATTGCTTTTCTTAAATCCCTTTTTATTCTTTTTCACATTGAACATTTTTTTTTTCTTTTTGCTTTTCTTTCTTTTTCATTGCCTTTCCTTCTCTTCATTTTTGTGCCTTACCACTTTGTTGCAATCCTCGTCTCTCCCCCCAAACTTATACTTTTGCCATGTGCTAAAGGAAAAATTGGGTGCCAAGAGAGGGTATCTTTTAGAACGGGTATAGGCTTGTATCATGGTTCTTGAAAGAAAAAGGTCTAAGGCTCAAAAGGGTTAACTAAGGATCTTATCATTGGTAGGCTATGGAATTGTTCAAACTATCATTTGGATCAAGGAGAGCTTATAATCATGTCTTAAGTCAATGTTCACCTAGGATTTTGCCTCAACAAACATTCAGGGCAAGTTCTAGACCAATGGCTCGGGACTTGGACTTGCAATTCAATAACTCACCACACAAGCTAAGGGATTGCTAAAGACATAGATTCGGGGGCCCACAACGACCTTAGATATGATTTGAGCACACAATGGTCCCGAAAAACCACTTGATGATTATCGGCAAACCCAAGAGTCTCAAGGTCACAACTTTCACCATCCTAAACACAACAATTTATTTTAGACCATAAGATCAAAGGCAAATGTGCTAGAGCCAAGTGAAGCTTTGCTTGAGGCACCCTTAACTACTAACTACTAAAAACCAAAAAGAAAAAGAAAAACGGACTCAAACCCTTAAGAAGGTTTTCACGCCATCCATCATTGGGAAGAGCCACCCGGTTCACACAAACACTCCACCTTTGGAAAGAACCGTGGCATTAAGAAAACCAAAGGCTTATTGCAAACTCCGAAAACAAAAAAAAACTACGAATCACAAATAAGAAGCTAAAAACGAAAAATTTTGCGGAAAATAGAATGAATATATACAAGTGGTAATGAACCAATATGTGAAAACTATAGAAGAGGACAAAATTGAAGTGATGCTCTCTTCTCTCTCCTAAAAAACCCTAAACTTGACGCCTAAACCTAGCTTTCATGGCCGTGCGGGCCACTGCCCAGCCTTCAATGGAGGTTGGGCAGTCGTCTTTCAATGCTAAACCAATCCTACAACCATCTACTAACCAAAATACAATACAATCCTACAGAAATCTACTCCAACCACAAGCATTAAATGCTACCATGCACGTACAAGGCGTAAACCTAAAACCAGTCGAGGTTTTACATGGTGAACCAATGGTGAGATGGAAGAAATCAGAGGTTAAACAATCCATAATACAACAAGGATGGCATCTGGCAGTTCTGGGCAAATTTTCTTATGGGAAACCTGTGATCCAAGAGCTGAGGAAGGCAATTCCAATTCAATGTGAGCTTAAAGGGTCTTGTTCAGTAGGTTTAATTGAAGATTCACACGTTTTGATCAAGTTATCATTGATGGAGGATTATATTCACTTATTATCAAAACCTGCATTTTATATGAAAGCTCAAGGAGAATTTTGGAAGATGAGATGTACAAAGTGGAGTCCATGGTGGTCTCCTGATGTGGAGACACCAATTGCAATTGCTTGGATTTCGTTTCAAGATCTTCCTCCTAATTTCTTTGGTAAGGAGTTTGTGTTTTCATTGGCTAATCCAGTAGGTAGACCTTTGCACGTAGATTTGGCTACTCAAAATGGCACACGCCCTAGTTGTGCTAAGGTGAAGGTAGAGGTATACCTACTTGCAACATTGCCTCAAAGAATCAAGATTATAGAGGAAGCTGATGAAACTGGACCTGAGGAGTCTAAATGGATCATGATAAGGTATGATTATATGCCTAAATATTGTAAGACATGTAAGAAGCAAGGGCACAAGGAGGAGGAATGCTGGGTTATTCACCCAGAATCGCACACTAATTTTTGTGATGAAGGCAAGGATCAAGGCAAGGAAAGTGAGGTTGTTATTAGTACTGATGCAGTCGGAACAGCTGCCAATTCAACTAAAGTATTGGCAAGTGGAAAAGTGGTTGGTAAGCCTAATACCAATCATGCAAAGCAAGAATGGATGCAAGCAAGGAAGAACAAGTATCAACGGGATAAGAGAGAGTACATTATTGAAGAAAATCAAGGAAAGGAAGTGAATAAAGGTAAAGGTAAGGCCA
Organism: Nicotiana attenuata; assembly: GCF_001879085.1. Classification (NCBI taxonomy): domain Eukaryota; kingdom Viridiplantae; phylum Streptophyta; class Magnoliopsida; order Solanales; family Solanaceae; genus Nicotiana; species Nicotiana attenuata. The sequence continues at coordinate 26,806,629 of NC_032000.1, read as the reverse complement.
AGTTTGAGGAAATAGCAACAAAGAACAAATTCAATGCACTGGAGGTAGAGGAGGTTCAGAATCCTCCTCTACAAATCACGGAGGGCAAAGGAGAGGATCACAACAAAGGTAAGAAAGTGGTACAAGTTGAAAGCCAACACAAGAAGGTACAGGAGAAGTTAACTGAAGGTAAGGGAGAATGGAATCCTAATCCTAATGCTACTGGGAATGGGACAGTTGAGAATGAATTAAAGCGTGTGAAGAAGGAGGCAGTGGAGAAAGTGTTGGAAAATTCTCCTAATCCTACTCCTAATGGGAGTCTCAAAGGAGGTTTAGTTAGTTCTACTGCTCCTATGGAGGAAAGAGTCAACAAGGTGTCGACTATTGAATGGGTACATAGGAGGTTTGGTGCCAACAAAGAGGAGTTAAGGCAACTTAATGTGCCCACAAACCACTCTTGCCAGGATATACCATATCAAACATATGGTGATTCTGGGAAGGGAGAGGAGGGTAATGAGGTTAACTCTGTTAAATTATTGTGGAGTGAAGAGGTTGAGGCTATGGATGATCAAAAGGGTGCAATGAAGGCAATGGAAGACAAGGAGAAAAGGGATAACATTCAAGTGAAGAAAACTGGCAAAACTGTAGACGCTACAGTAAACCCTAGCGGTACACAAACTAGGGTTGACTGTAATTCAAGTTCTATGAATCCAAATTTTGGAAAACCAATTGGAGGTGATAAAGGAGCACTAAAGGAAGCTGGAAATCAAGATGGATCAGTTCAAGGATCATTGAGCAAAAAGAAAGGCAATGGAACAGTAAACCCTAGCAAAACTGGGGAGATTTTGGCATTTGTTGATGGGGTTCCTATTTATTGTTTGGAGAAGGGACTTGATGACAATGTTCCTACAGAGGTTAGGAAGGAAACAGTGTGCCAGGTGCAACAAACAGATCATGGGAAGGTGCCTGATTCCAATGGAACAGTAAAATCTGGCTATTGTGCTACAGTATATCCGGACCTAGGTTCTGTATATGCACTTCAATTCAAATTGATGCAGGACAATTTGGGGAATATGGAGAGGAATACAGATCATCCAGGAGCAGCTATAACTCCATATGAACCGGCTGAACAAGCCATTGCATCAAAGGAAATAGGAGAGTTGGAAACACTGCCAGTGGCATATACATCAGGGACTGGATCACCAATGCAGATCCAAATCAATGTGCCATTGAGGAGTCCAAATCAGGTACTTCATGACATTATTACTCACAAGGAACTGACAGATCATATTCAGAATAACTTAATTGATCAATAAAGGCAATTAGAGGGAGAAGAGGAGGATGAATCAGCTGCTGAAAACTTTAAGGCTGTTGCAAGGGAAGGGGATTTATCTCCAACATCTGAAGCTAGAAGTGGTAGGAAGGGAAAGAAGAATCAATCTAAAGAGTCAAAAGCACCTACAGAATTTCGCCCAAGAGGGCAGCCTCTACAGTTACAAGATGATGATCAAAACTCTCATATGGAATATAAGGTCTATCAAAATTCAGCAGGCCTTCCAAAGAGTTATCAATATGCAGAAGAACATAAATTTTTTATTGTTGCACTTACGGAGCCTTTGCAAAAGAAGAAATTTATTCAGAAGTATAGAAGAAGGCTAGGAATGGATGCTGCAATTTCAAATATAAATGGGAATATCTGGTTGTTCTTTGATGCTGTGGTTGAATGGGATTTGTTCATGGACACTGAGAAACAAATGACAATCAGAGTATATAACCAAGATCTTGGTAAGTACATTATGATGACATTTGTATATGCTAAGTGTTGTGCTTTGGAGAGGCTAGAATTGTGGGACAATCTTTATTATCTGGCCAGTGATATGGAATTGTCTTGGCTTGTGGGATGGGATTTCAATGTGGTTCTAGGAGAGTAGGAGAAGATAGGTGGCCGTCCAATGTACCCCCCTGAATATGCAGACTTTGCATTCTATGTTAATTCATGTGGTCTATTTGATCTTGGATATAAGGGTAGCCCTTTCACTTGGTGGAATGGCAGACCTAATGAAGAGTGCATCTTTAAAAGGCTTGATAGAATTCTTGTAAACTTACCTTTCCAAACACTATTTCCTACAATAGAGGTAGAGCACCTTATTAGGACAAGATCAGATCATGCACCTTTACTAATGAGCTGTGGAGAGGAGGCTATGAAGTTTGTAAAACCTTTCAGGTTTTTGAATTTTTGGGCAAAGCATGAAACTTTTCTGGAGGTAGTAAGGCAGAATTGGATGGCTGATTTTATGGGTGATCCTTTCTTGATGTTCAAGCAGAAGTTAAAGAGGGTTAAGATTGCTCTTTCAAAATGGAGTAACCTAACCTATGGGGATATTTTCAAGCAACTAGCTATTAGGGAGGATGTGGTAAGGATTAAGGAGATGCTCTTTGAAGAAGATCCCTCAATAGAGAATAGAATTGTACTTCAACAAGCTCAAGCTGAATTGAAGAAGTACTTGAGCATTGAAGAACAATACTGGATATAAAAGGCAGGCATGACTAGGTTTGAAGAATGAGATAGAAACACAAGATTTTTCCATAATACTGTTAATGGGAAGAGGCAAAAGCTAAAACTGAAGATGATCCAAAATGGTGATGGCTCATGGATAGAAACTCAAGATAAGTTATCTGATGCTGCAGTGGAGTTCTTCCAGAAGCAATTCACTAAGGAAAGGGACCCTACAAACTTTGAATTGCTGAATAATGTGCCTACTATGGTGACAATGGAGCAAAATTTAGAATTGTGCAGATTGCCTACTATAGAGGAGGTGAAAGCTGCCGTGTGTGCATTGCGTAGTGAGAGTGCAAGCGGTCCAGATGGGTTTTCAGGTCTATTTTTTCAAGCATGCTGGGAGATTGTGGGAAAAGATATTCATACAATGGTAGTTGTGTTTTTTGAGGGCAGTCCCTTACCTAAATCTATAACACATACTAACCTTGTATTGTTACCTAAGAAGCCTCAAGTTCAAACTTTCTCTGATCTTAGACCTATTAGCCTTAGTAACATTATTAATAAAGTGTTTTCTAGGGTGGTGCATGATAGACTAGAAAAGATATTGCCTTCCTTGATCTCAACAAACCAATCTGGTTTTGTCAAGGGAAGAAGTATCTTTGAGAACATTTTATTGACTCAAGAGATTGTCACAGACATAAGATTGAGAGGAAATCCTGCCAATGTTGTGATCAAATTAGATATGGCTAAGGCATATGATAGGGTGTCTTGGAAGTATTTGATGCATGTGTTAAGGAGAATGGGGTTTGCAGAATGTTTCATAAACATGGTTTGGAATCTTATCTCTAACAACTGGTATTCAGTATTGGTGAATGGACAAGCTTCTAGATTCTTTCATTCAACAAGGGAAGTGAAGCAAGGTGATCCTCTTTCACCAGCCTTGTTTATCCTTTCCGCAGAAGTGTTGTCAAGATCTTTGAATAAGCTATTTGAAGATAGGCAGTTTAGAGGATTTGGTTTGCCAAAGTGGTCTGATTCTTTGAATCATCTAGCATATGCAGATGATACTATCATATTTGCATCTGCTGATCCTTATTCTCTTTAGAAGATTTTTAATGTCCTGGCTCTATATGAAAACACATCAGGGCAGTTGATCAATAAAGCAAAGAGTTCCTTCTGTATGCATTCAAAGGTTGCTGGAGACTTGGTGACTACAGTAGCTACCATCACTTGATTTTCCAAAGGTAGCTTCCCATTTACCTACCTTGGTTGTCCTATTTTTTATACAAGAAGGAGGAAAGACTATTACAATGATTTGATCCAGAAGGTGAAGGCAATGTTACACTCTTGGAAAGGGAAGCTGCTATCTTATGGGGGGAAGGCTAGTCTGATTTCAAGTGTACTACAAAGTATACCTACACACATGCTATCAGTCCTTGATCCACCTAAGAATGTGATTGAGCATCTTCATAAAACATTTGCTAGATTTTTCTGGAGTAATAATGAGGAAGGAAGGAGTAGACATTGGACCAAATGGAAAAACTTATGTCTTCCAAAGGAGGAGGGAGGTGTTGGTTTCAGGTCCTTGACTGATGTTTCAAGAGACTTATTTGCAAAACTTTGGTGGAGGTTCAGAACTACAAAATCACTATGGTCCAACTTCATGTGGAATAAGTACTGTAAGAAAGCACTGCCTACCTTGGTTCAATTTAAAAATGGTTCCCATGTGTGGAGAAAAATGATAGAGGCAAGGGATGAGGTGGAGCATGAAATATTGTGGGAGATGATTAGAGGGGTTACTAATGTATGGCATGAGAACTGGACTGGATTGGGAGCTCTTTATCATGTCTTGCCACCAGATTTTCATATAAATGAAGAGTTACAGGAGGTTGCTGATCTGAGAGGGGAAGATCATTGGAATGATGAACTGCTTGAGAAAACATTCCCTATGGAGATTGCAGATCATATTAGACAGGAGGTTTATTTTGCTAATGGAGATGAATTTTAGGACACACCTAGATGGATGCCTACTACTTCAGGTAAGTTCACTGTGAGTAGTGCATGGAGGATTCTGAGACATAGGGAACATAGTAATCCTGACTTTGGTAAGTTGTGGACAAAAGGACTCCCTTTCAAAATCTCCTCATTCTTATGGAGAGTTTGGAAAGGGAAGGTACCTACTGATGATCTTTGGAGGAGAGGGGGTTACATGGTGGTCTTTAAGTGTTGGTGCTGCTTACCTTCACAGGAGGATTCTTTTCAGCATTTGTTGATAACCAGTGATACAGCTCTTAGGGTGTGGAAGACATTCACACAAGCAGTAGTCTTAGTCATTAATATGGTACAGGTGCATCAAGTGATAAGGGAATGGTAGAATGCAAAGTGTTGTCCTAAACTTAAGCCTCTATTTCAGGCAGCTCCTGCAGTGATTCTCTGGGAAATTTGGAAGAGGAGAAATACTATCAAGTATGGGGGGACAGTGTCCTGCAGCAGGGTTATACATGAGATTAACAAGACCTTGCATAATTTGGCAAAAGTGAGGTATCCTTGGCTACATGGGATTCCCTTCTTATGGCCAGAGATGATCAGGTTTTTTGAGCAATATAAACCAGTTGTTGTAACTAAAAGAATTACATGGCAGTTCACATATGAAGGATGGTTTAAGTGCAATACTGATGGACCATCAAGGGGGAATCCGGGCCCGAGCTCTTATGGTTTTTGTGTTAGGGATCATAGGGGAGATCTGATATTTGCAAAGGCAAGGGAGATTGGTGAGGCAACAAATATAGTAGCTGAGGCTAAGGCGCTTGTTGAAGGGTTGGTATTTTGTGTGGAGAGGCAGCTTCACCCTTTGATTATGGAGACTGATTCTTTGGTGATGAAGAAGATCATTTATGATGAATGGGAGACACCATGGTGTATAGGGGTGGAAGTGAGAAGGATTAAAGAGATCAAGAACACATACAATGTGCTTTTTCAACATGTGCTAAGGGAGGGAAACAAAGTTGAAGATTTTTTAGCTAACCTTGTGTTTTCTTTTGCAGGTACAGTCATATTTCACTCTTATCAAGAATTACCAGCTGAAGGAAAAACATTAGTCAATATGGACAAATCCCAAATTCCTAACTTAAGGATTAGGATTGCCAAAAGGAAAGCTCCGGATTGATGTATAAGATATCATATTCACTGCCAAAACTGTGTATTGCATTATTCTGGAAATTATTGGATGACTGCTCAGTGGTATCAGCATGGTATCATGCTCAGTCTGAGGGTGATTTAACAGTTTTCAGGATAGTTTCGTTGTATAGAGGTAAGGCAGGATCGTCTACAGGTTTTCAATGGTTATCAACACACTTTATAGGCAGAATTGGTAGTTTGGATTCTACTGCACTTGTGTTGTTTGATTTTCATTGTTGAATAGCCTTATGATGTTACTCAGTGGTATTAGTATGGTCTCATACTCAATCTGAGGACATTCTAGGGACATATAACTACAGGTACACATTGCAGTTGACATTGCTGCAGCATCAAAGGCCTAGGAACAGAAAGGTGGTGCCTTACACTGAATTGCTCTCATTGTTTGAGGTAATATGCAGTCCAAATGCAGAGGTTCAACACTGGAATTCAAAATGGTTAAGTTACAGCTTTATGTTCGTTAAATTTGATCTAGCATGCTGGATAGAACTTGACTATAAGTTGTCACACTCTTTATTAGCTTTGGTACAGTTAGTATTGTGTTTTCATTTCTCAGTGGTATTTGTGTGTTTACACACTCATTCTGGGGATGGGAGTGCAGTATTTAGATATCAGTGTAAGCAGGTGACATGTTCAGATTCATATTGGGGATTCCCTCATGCTTTGAAGTTATTGTTTGCTTCAGTACTGTGGAATTGCAGTTTGGAATTCTTAATTGCCTTTACCCTTCATACCCTGGCGCCTGGTGAGAGCTTGATAGGTGATACTTGGTATCAGAAATGGGCATTACAATTCATACTCATCTACAGGAGGATGAAGCATTCAGTTGATCAAAATGTAATAGCTAGATATTTTAATTATTTAGCATCATTTCTAGGTAGCAATTTCAGACCCGTTTTATTTGGATTTGGACATCTTGTACATTTTGGACCCAATTTTGGGCTGCTTTATATATATAATTTAGCCACTAGGCATCCTGCCTAGGGGTATATTTGATAAAATATATATATATATATATATATATATATATATATATATATATGTATATATATACATATACAGGAGGGGATTTGAATATACAATAGACGGGATGAATATATACAATGAAATGTAACTTTATATACGGACCCAAAGTAAGATGAAAATGCGATAAATGTAACTAAATATCAAATTATATACAGACCAAAGATGAAAAATCAATAAAGCATAAAAATGTATCAATATATACAGTCATCCAAAATGTAGGGCTCACCCCCTCAAATGAAAGCTGGCATTGTCCCCAATGCCAACTAGTCTAAATAAGCACCAAAAGATATAGAAAAAGGATATAGAGGACTCCCTAAGCCGTGTCTGTGTGCATAGGATAATGGGTGGTCCCTGGGTCCTCTGTGCGCTCGGGAACCTCAGACTGGTTCCCAGTGGTCTGCTCCTCAGCTACTGGAACCTGGGCCTGGACCTCGACAGGCTGTGGAATTGGTACATCCGGTGGCTGACTGGAGGAGGTCTCCGGTGGGTCTGCTAACTGGATGATAGCATCATCTGCTCTAGGGATCATCCTCCTCCTCTTCGGAGGCCTCTGTGACTACTCCGGCTGTCACTGAGCTGCTGGGATTGGGTCATCAAGCAAGAGGTCTAAAGGCAGCTGGTCTGCCTTTAGTCTATCAACATCTGCCCGCAGCTCCTTCACGGACTCCTTGGAGGCCCATGTCTTCCGCAGCTTCCTATGCTCCTTAGCAAGCTCCTTGAGAGCCTTGCTATGTGAACCCACTGCCTTTGAGAGCGCAGCCTGAGTGGCGAGGATCTTCTTCTGGTTCTCAAGTATCTCTTTGAGCGCATCCTCGATCTACTAGGGTACCTGTGGGGCTGGGGGAGCTGACTGAGCCTCTACAGTGGTAGTCAAGATAGACAACTTGGATGACGCTGTGGACATCCAGTTGTTGATACTGGCAAGAGCCTGGCTCAGTCGATGGGCAGTGATGGGATAGGCCCGGGTAGATGGGATCTCCGGGCCTGCATATGTGGAAGGTCCGGGAGACATGTCAGCAGTAGTGGGGGTAGGCTCAGCAGGGACCTCTACCACAACTGGCTCTTCAGACTGGCCAGTTGGGGCAGAAGCAGGGGCTTTGTAGTTCTTGTCCTTGGGGTTGTCATTCCCCTTCAAGCTATACCAGGAGAACAGGGCTGTCGCCTTGACCTTGACATCGTAGGGCTTCTTGTCCACCTACAAGTCCCGAAAGTACATAGTGAGGGTGCTAGGGAAAGGGTAGTTCCGGTCATGCTCTGCTCCCACTATCGAGATAATGCGGGACATCACATTCCCCACATTTATGGGGTATCCTGCCATAATCGAAGCAACCAATACAGCCCGGTGGAGAGGAAGGATCTGGTCATGTGTAGTAGGATCTAACCGGCTGCAAACAAACGTCTCCCAACCTCTCGCCTCAAAGTTTAAGGTCCTCCGCAATATTTTGACCCCAGCAGTCAACCAATCCGGAACGGTACCTGGGATTGCCGGGTACGGAGCTAACCATGGACGGACCTCCTCGCCCATCTCCAACTTCGCCATGTACAAAGTTTCATCCTCCTCGTTGAAGCCAAGGTATTCATTGAGGTATTTCCCATCAAACAACACTGTCTTATTACGAACCATGGTCACTTTGGAGCCCTTTTTGATGTGGGCTACATTGCAGTAAAACTCCTTGACCATGTGTTCGTTGGCATTTACACACTTGTCCATAAAATATTCCCATCCCACTCTAGTCCTAAATTGTCTTTGCACAATGGGGTTGAGGGGTAAAAGATCGTTATCAATGAAGCTCCGCTCCGGTATCAACTTTCTCACCGGCCACCACTTCCTATACTTGTGGTACGCCACCTGGCTCACAAACCTATCCTCCCTAACATCGGGCTTTCTAGTTTGGGCAATGCCTCCCACCTGAGGCTCACCACCTTCAGCTACCTCCTCCTCTTCATGTACCTCCTCCTCACCTCCGTCTGCACTCTCCCCGGATAATGAAGTTGTGGGGGAGGTGGAGTATTCACCACTGCCGGCTGCTGAGCCCTCAAACGACTCAGTGGGAACATGCTCTGGTGCTTGGGCAGTGGGTGATGGTGGAGGGGTATCTCTTAGCCCGAATCTCTCCGGCCAGTCTTCAACATATTCTGGCATGGAGTCTGAAGAAATTTCCCTTGATGGTTGATACTCACTCCCCGAGGAATGTGAAGAAGCCCTGTCTGCAGCTTTGATTAGTTTTCTGGTCTTTTTTATGTTTTCCCGAGCATGGGGAGTGAGTTTTATCATCTTCTTCTTCCCTCCCCGGGAGGGTTCTCCTTTTCCCGGTTGTTTTGAGCCTTTTCCTTATTGTCTCACCATTGTCTGCAATCGCAATTCAAATGGCTTGTTAGTATCAGTGTAATCAATTAAAAACAATGTTGCAGAAACAGGGAAGAAAGGTTGTAGAAGTGCCCAGTGCGGACCGCACAAAACCAACTGCGGCTGCACTGAGGCCACCGGGGACCGCACAGAAACGAGCGCGGTCCGCACAGGTGGGGGGGGGGGGGTTTCCAAAACATAGCCTCTGAATCTCGGTAGTTTGGTCCGCACAAAAGCAACTGCGGCCGCACTGGGGCACCGCGAACCGCACAGGGTGCCTAGATTTGGCACTAAACTAGGGTTTCCAAATTTTTTATTTTAAGCTCAGTTTTCCACCTAATTAGGGTCTCTAAATGATTGCCCAGTTCATTATACTAGCTAAGTCCACAGGAATTGAGATTTAAACTAACCTAGCATGGAGATGTAAGAAAATAGGGGAGGAATGAGACCTAAAAACTAAGAAAAATAAAAATTAACAAAATTAAACAAGTAAAAGGAAGATTGTGGTACCAGATATTGAGATGAAGTGAAGCAATACTTTCCAACAATTAATTATTAGCAGAGGGTGTGAAGAATACTGTTTTTCTTAGGTCTGAGAGGCAAGAGTGCGAAAAGATTAAAAGGAGGCCCCCAAGGTATATTTATAGAGAAAACCCCGGGGCCCATTCTCACCAAACAGTGCGGACCGCACAAAATGGACCGCGGTCCGCACTGCCCTGTTCTTGTTCAAGTTTGAGAAGGCAGCCCTCCGCGGTCCGCACAAAATGGAGCGCGGCCGCAGAGGCCCACCGCGGACCGCGCAAAATGAACTGCGGCCGTAGTGGCAAACTTCAGAGAACTCACTTCTTCACCCTCTGCCAGTGCGGTCCGCACAAAATGGTAGTGCGGCCGCACTGCAAACTTCAGAGACCTGTGTATTTTTTTCATTATGTCCTGCACTGCATCAACTCAACCCTGTAACATCTCACAACCAGTTAGCCAAAAAATCACTCCTATACTACAAAGAAAATAAAAGAAAACAAGAAGAAAAACACATGGGTCCCTCCCAAGAAGCGCCTGATTTAACGTCGCGGCACGACGCTTGTTACAATCCAATCATTTGAAATGAATAACAGACACCACATGGCTATCATCAAACTTCCCAAGATAATGCTTGACACGGTGCCCATTCACTCTAAAGACTTCACCATTTTTGTTTTTCAAATCAAGATCACCAAAAGGGGTCACACACACTACTTCAAATGGTCCACTCCACTTTGATTTCAGCTTTCCCGAGAACAACCTTAGACGAGAATTGAATAAGAGCACCAAATCACCAACTTTGAACTCCTTTCCACGAGCATATTTATCATGAAGGTACTTCATCTTGTCCTTATACAAGGACGAACTAGAGTAGGCATAGAACCGGAATTCATCAAGTTCATTGAGTTGTTCAACACGAAGATTAGCAGCTATATCCCAATCAAGATTCAACTTCTTCAAGGCCCATATGGCCTTATGCTCCAACTCCACTGGTAAATGACATGCTTTCCCAAACACCAACCGGTACGGAGACATACCAATTGGGGTCTTGTAAGCGGTCCGGTAAGCCCATAGAGCATCACCTAACTTTTTAGACCAATCGGTCCTATTGGCATTGACGGTTTTTGACAAAATGCTCTTGATCTCTCTGTTAGACACTTCAACCTGGCCACTTGCTTGAGGATGATAAGGCGTAGACACTTTGTGGTTGACACCATACTTGGAAAGCAAGGCATCAAAAGCTCTATTACAAAAATGCGATCCTCCATCACTAATAATTGCCCGAGGTGTACCAAACCTTGTGAAAATGCTCTTCTTCAGAAATGCCACCACACTCCTAGCTTCATTATTGGGCAAGGCCACGGCCTCAACCCATTTTGACACATAATCAACCGCTACAAGAATGTAAGTGTTTCTACACGAGCTTACAAAAGGGCCCATAAAATTGATACCCCATACATCAAAGACATCAACTTCAAGAATGGTGTTTAGAGGCATCTCATCTTTCTTGGAAATCCCACCCGCTCGTTGACATTGATTACATCTTTTTACTAGATCACTTGCATCTTTGAACAATGTTGGCCAATAAAAACCACAACTCAGAACTTTCGAAGCCGTCCACGCCCCTTCATGATGTCCACCATAGGGGGAGGAATGACAAGCCTCTAGGATGCTAAATTGCTCCTCCTCAAGTACACACCTCCGGATCACTGCGTCGGTGCAAATCTTGAACAAGTATGGCTCGTCCCAATAGAAGTCCAGACTATGTCGTTTGAGCTTCTTCCTTTGGTTTTAAGAGGGCTCACACGGGATGATGCCAGTCACAAGGAAATTAGCAATGTCCGCAAATCATGGCATATCACACATCGACACAGAAAGTAGTTGCTCATCGGGGACTGTATCGTTGATCTCTAGGCCATCACACGACCTACCTTCCTCCTCCAAGAGGGACAAATGATCCGCCACTTGGTTTTCACTACCTTTCCGGTCCACTATCTCCAAATCAAACTCTTGAAGTAATAAGATTCATCGCATCAGTCTAGCTTTGGAGTCTTTCTTTGTCATCAAATATCTAAGAGCTGCATGATCGGTGTGCACAATGATTTTGGCTCCCATAAGATATGTCCGAAATTTTTCCATGGCGAACACAATAGCCAACAATTCCTTCTCCGTCACCGTGTAGTTCCTTTGAGCTTCATTCATGAAACATTTTGTTCACTCTTTGGCCCAAAACTGCCCCAACCGCAACATCACTTGCATCGCACATGAGCTCGAAAGGCAAACTCCAATTGGGTGCGGTAATGATCGGGGTGGTGGTCAACTTATGCTTAAGGAGTTCAAAAGCTTCCATGCATCTCTCATCAAACTCAAACTTTGTATCCTTTTCTAGAAACTTGCAAAGAGGATTCACTACCTTCGAAAAGTCCTTGATAAATCGCCGGTAGAACCCCGCATGCCCAAGAAAACTCCTCACCCCCTTGACAGAAGTGGGGGGAGGAAGCCTTTAAATTACCTCTATCTTGGCTTTGTCTACTTCAATCCCATGCTTCGAAATTTTGTGACCCAACACTATGCCCTCTTCAACCATGAAGTGGCATTTTTTCCAATTTAGCACAAGGTTGGTGTCTTCACACCGGGCCAAAACTCTATCCAAATTTCTCAAACACTCTTCAAATGAATCACCAAACACACTAAAATCATCCATAAAGACCTCCAAAATGTCTTCCACCATATCGGTGAAAATAGCCATCATGCATCGTTGGAATGTCGCCGGCGCATTGCACAACCCGAATGGCATCCGAGAGAAAGCAAAGGTGCCATATGGACAAGTAAAGGTGGTCTTCTCTTGGTCCTCCGGAGCGATTAAGATTTTATTATACCCCAAATATCCATCCAAAAAGAAATAAAAGGCACGCCCCGCAAGGCGATCAAGCATTTGGTCAAGGAATGGCAAAGGGAAATGATCCTTGCGGGTCACCTTGTTCAGTTTTCGGTAGTCCATGCATACCCTCCATCTGGTAAAGGTCCGAGTGGGAATAAGTTAATTGTTTTCATTTGTCACCACAGTCATCCCACCCTTCTTCGGTACACATTGCACCGGAGAAGTCCATGAGCTATCGGAGATTGGATACACCACACCTGCATCTAGCCACTTGATCACTTCTTTCTTCACCACCTCTTGCATTGCCTCGTTCAATCTTCTTTGATGCTCCAAGAAGGGTTTTGCATCATCCTCCAAATAATCTTGTGCATGCAAAATGCGGGACTTATTCCCCGAATATCGTCCAGAGTCCATCCAATTGACCTTTTTCGCCTTTGAAGCACCTCCAAAGTGGCCTCAACCTGCATGTTAGTAAGGCAAGAAGAAAGAATAACTGGTAAAGTTTAATTAGAGCCCAAGAATTCATACCTGAGGTGTGGAGGTAATGGCTTCAACTCCAACACTGGGGGTTCCTCATTGAAGGCTTTGTTGGAGGCGTCTTTCTATTTTCAAGATCCAAAGAAAGTTTCCTACGCTCATAAGAATAAGAGCCCATTCCATGTAAAGCATTCACGCACTCCACTCGGCCCGCTTGATCATTGACATCCAAATTCAACAATACGACCTCCAAAGGGTCCTGAACATTGATCATTGCACTGGTATCATCAATTATCACAGCCATGACTAAATCCACAAATGAACACACTTCGGTACAATTGGGCTGCTTCATTGACTTGCACACATGAAATACTACCTTTTCATCACCTACCCTGAAAGTGAGTTCCCCTGCTTCCACATCAACTAGAGCCTTCCACGTAGAAAGGAAAGGTCTCCCTAATATGATGGGGACCTCATAATCTGCCTCACAATCCAATATCACAAAATCAGATGGCAAGATGAATTTGTCCACCCGGACGAGCACATCATCAACAATATCCAATGGTCGCTTCATAGATCGGTCTGCTATTTGCAATCGCATGGAAGTTGGCCTCGGAGGCCCAATACCCAAAATCTTGAAACTGAGAAGGGCATTAAGTTGATGCTTGCCACAAGATCACATAAAGCTTTGGCAAAGTATGCACTACCAATAGTGCAGGGGATAGTGAAAGCACCGGGATCCTCTAATTTTCGGGCCATTCAATGTACTATGGCACTAACTTGGTGGGTCATCTTGATAGTTTCACAGTCCATTGATCTTTTCTTTGTAACCAAATCTTTCATGAATTTAGCATAACCAGGCATTTTCTCCAAAGCCTCCACCAAAGGCACGTTGATGGATAAGCTCTTCATCATCTCAATGAACTTTTTGAATTGATTCTCACTTTTCTGCTTGACTAGCCTCTGAGGATAGGGGGGAGGTGGCCTAGGCAAAGGTGCCTTGGCTTTTGGCACAACCGGCTCCAACATGTCAATTACGTGCTCCCTAGACGGGTTCACGGCCTCTTGAGTTTCCACCTCGGTTTCATTAATGTCAATTCTCACTTCATTGTTCACATTATCATCAACCACATCTTCAACTACCAAAGGACCCGCATCTTCTTGCAACTCAACATCATCTTCAACAACTTGCTTTTGTTTCGAGGCTTTCACATCACTGCCTCTCCCACTTCTTGTTGTAACTGCCATAACATGGTTATTCCCACCCTTTGGGTTCACTACCGTATCACTTGGTAGAGCACCCTTCGGGTCAGTATTCAATGATTGAGAGATTTGGCCTATTTGCACCTCCAAATTCCTAATTGAAGTATTGTGAGAAGCCAATTGCTTATTGGAATCCGCATTCTTTTTCATCATTTGTTAGAACATCATTTCTATTCTACCCATTTCATTGCTAGTTGAACTAGGGCCCTGGGATAGAAAAGGAGGTGGATTGTTCGGTTGTGGGTACATTGGGGGCCTTTGAAAGCCTTGCCCCCGGTTTCCTTGGTTCCCATTGTTCCATCCACCTTGATTGTTATTGCTGCCCCAATTATTGTTATTACAATTCCAATTCCCTTGGTTGCATTGATTGTTGTTCTGATTGCCCTGGGGTCACCACTGTTGTTGGTTGGAAGAGTTGCCCCGTTGGCCTTGAAAATTGTTTACATATTGTACCTCTTCATTTTGCTCATCATAGTCATCATTTTGAAACCCATCACAATCATCATGAAATTGCTTAGAATTCCCTTGGTTTTGTTGCCTTCGTTGCCTTCTCTTGTTGACAAGCATATTCACACCCTCCATGGCATTCACTTGGCGAGGATTTTGGACTTGTTGCAAATGTGCCTTAGCCAGTTGGTTCATAGTACTTGTCAACTCCGCTATAGCTTGCCCATGGTCATGTAATTTCTTATGCAAAAGAATAACCGTAGGGTCACCTTGAGGAACATTGGCCCTACTTTGCCATGCGGAAGACGTGTCTGCCATCTCATCAAGAACGGCACAAGCTTCATCATAGGTCAATTTCATAAAAATACCCCCAGCAAGTTGATTCACTATGCATTGATTTGTAGTGTTGATGCCCCGGTAGAAAGTTTGTTGCAACATATTTTCCGTCATGTCATTATTGGGGCATTCCTTCACCATCGTTCTATATCGCTCCCAAATCTCATGCAAAGGTTCCGTGGGCTCTTGCTTGAAGGCTAATATCTCATCTCGAAGTGCCGCCATTTGCCCGAGTGAGAAAAATTTAGCAATAAACTTATCCGCCAACTCATCCCAAGTAGTGATGGAATGGTTGGGGAGTCTCTCGAGCCAATCCAATGCTTTCCCCCGAAGTGAAAAGGGGAAAAGTTTCAACCTAAGAGCATCCTCGGACACATTCGTCTGCTTGCTACCCCAACATGTATCCACGAAACCCTTGAGATGTTTGTAGGTATTTTGATCCGCAGCGCCCGTGAAATACCTACGCTGCTCAAGTAAAGTCAACATCACATTGGTTATCTGAAAATTGCCCGCCCAGATTTTGGGAGGGACAATAGCACTTGCATAGCCTTGGTTTAGTAGCACCCGAAGAACCGCTCTTGGAGGTGGCGGAGGAGGGTCTGGAACGTTTTCATTAGCATTGACCTGGCGGCCTCGTCGTGGTCCGGGAGGTACAAGAGGCACCTCATCCTCTCCAATTTCATCAACCTCCTCCCCCGCAAGCACATTTCCAAGAGGGCCATTTGCATTTAAAGCCATTTCGGTACCTGTAGTATTGACACACACAAATTAGTAACAAAGAAGGAAAGAAGAACAAAACACAAAACTAACTAAATAGATAGCCAAAACCGTTAGCTCCCCGGCAACGGCGCCAAAAAGTGACCGCTGCCAACTCCGCACCACTAATAAGTAGCAAGAGAGGGTCGCAATAGCTTTTACCCGATTTTGGGTCGGGATCGAATCCACAGAGAGCTAGGATTGGAATCGAGTATCTATCTAGTTTAGGATTGCGTATGTGCTCTTAATTGGTCTTCTATTCATTTTTGGTTTTTCTTTATATTCTACTATGATCAAACTACAAATTATAATTGCAACTGAATTAAACTAAGAGTAAATTGCTACAAGTTGTATCTAATGGTTTAAAAGGCACTAGGGTAGTGACTTTCACCTAGGTGGCCAATTGACGGGTACTTGCATCCAAGGCACGATTGACATGATTGGGGAATATGTTATAACCGTTGCTCGATACTACCCACTCTACACCTCTTGGTAGAAAGAGTGATTTTGCCCAATTGACTTTCTCAAGACCAATTGGGTATGCATATTTGTCTGAGCAACTAGGGTTCAAGTCGGGTATTACTCTCTCGAGGTTTAACCCTTTAATTGGGACTATCAAATCTCTTGAGTCCATCCCAATTCCTTGTTGAGTCAATTTTGGAGACTTAGGTTCTCTTTCTCAAGATGAGCCAAAGTCAACTTAGCACAAACTAGTGTTTGCAACCACTAATTCATAAATTAAATCATAAAATTGACCCAAATAACAAACACCTATAGTCAATCTAACATTAAATCACAACACCCATCAATTACCCACACTAGGGTTGAGCCACAACCCTAGCTTATGGGTCTAGCTACTCATGCTTGAAGAGAAAATCAGAGAAATAGATGAAGAGAAAGACATATTAATTAATTACTAATGCAAATACAAAGATTCAGCGATTAAAACTAAGTAAGAGTGCCCAAAATGGCTAAGAAAAGTCTTCTCACGAGCGCAGCTATTGTATTACAACGTCAGATGCCCTAAAAATTGAAAAAGAATCTATTTATACTAAGCTGGAAAAACTGGACAAAATTACCCCTGCGGGGTCTGTGCTGACTGCACAAAATGATGTGCGGCCGCACTAGGCTCTTGAACTTGAAATATCGACTCTCTGAACCCAGGCTCCGCGGACCGCATAGAACGGACTGCGCCGAGGCTTTCAATGCGGTCCGCGCAGAATGGACTCTGGACCGCACAGGCTTTATCTTCTGAATTTGGCATCTCTCTGAACATTGGTTCTGCGGACCGAACAGAATGGTCGTGCGGCCGCGGTGCCTCAGTGCGGACCGCACAAAACCTTCTTGTCACGCCCCAAAACCGAGGGACATGACCGGCGCTCGACCGGGTAGCCCCAGTCAAGCGGACCTGGGTGCCTTTCCTATCCCAGGTGTTACCCCGAGTTTTCATAACTCATTAATCAAAGGAAATAGCCATTTATGATTTAAACACCTTTTTACGAAATATACATAACGTACATGGTTACTTAGCGTGGTTTATGAGTTACACTATCCAAATACAAGATACATAAGTACATAACCCACGTTTCCTGTCTACGGAGCCTCTAAGGATACAAAAGAGTTTTACAATACTTGCCGGTAACAAGGCTCCGGCTATAACTTACACAAATACCAAAAATAAGACTCCGGGAAGAAAAGCGGCATGAGCCACGCAGGGCCTCGAGAGGAAAGGGGCTCACCAATTCAGCTGACGGGAAGTGAAGGAGTGCTACTGTCGGTGGACTGGAGTACCTGCTATAGAACCACCTACAATCATAACACGAATGTAGCGCCCCCGGCAAAAGGGACTTCAGTACATTTGAATTGTACTGGTATGTATGAACAAACTTTACCCCAAGTAGAATCAATCAATACACAGATAACAAATAGTAATAGAATCAACGATCAAACATGAAAGGAACAACCAAAGCCAAACAAGTTTCACAATCTCTCCTTTTCCCCTCTCAACATTATTTCATCACATCAATGATTTCACAACTTTCTCATATGTTCATTTCAATAGTGATTTCGATCACATTTCCACCCTTATTACCTCGGCCACCCTTGTCACCACAACCCACACCTATAGTGATTTCGATCACTTTTCCACCCTTATTACCTCGGCCACCCTTATTACCTCGGCCACCCTTATCACCACAACCCACACCTTATTACTTTGTGTTGCAGCGCGCAACCCGATCCCACCGAAACAATCACAATTCACACAACAACAGCAGCAATTCACAAAGAATTTTCATAACCATCAATACCATTTCCATCATATACAACAGCTCGCATACAATTTAAGTTACAACGATAATTGCCCACGACAAATCACATATGATATTACCATAGTTGTTTCAATTGCATCAATTATGATTTCTTTCCATCATTTGTTACACAGATTTTACCACATAAGCACATTCACACACACACACACTTGGTTTTTTCCCATTTACTTACACCATTATATCAGGAGACTTAACCAACAACGTTCGAGGCATATTTATCACAAGAATTCGCAAATGGTCCACATAGATAACACATACCAAATACTCATACACCAAACATGGTGACTTTACAAAGGTTAAAGTTAGCCATACATACCTGGAATCGAATTTCCCTATTTACATCTACTTCGGCTCACCAACAGCCTAGTACCGACAATCAAGTTCACAAGTTAGCACATATATCTTAGAATTGAAGTTCACAATTACTACCCGAACTTATTTAGGTTATCAACCGCTCCTTTCGCAAATCAATACTCCTACCCAATTTTTTTTACTAGATTTTAGGTATTAAAGAGCATGCATGTATGTTTTCAACTTTTATTTTCAAGAATCAATGCATGAGAATCCCCTTTTTGTTTAAATCTGAAAACCAATGAAAAAAGGCTGGGTATTTTACCTGCAAGAACGGAGATGAAGACAATTGCTTGAAATTTCTCGGCGCGGGTGACTTTAAAGAATCAAATTGATGAAGGTAGGACTTTCTCTCCCAAGAACTCTCTCTTTCCTCTCTCTAGTTTTGTTCAGAAAATGTGTTAAAATGAAGGGTTGGGGTGTTTTATTGAAGAAGGGGTCGGGTTTAAAAGTTAGAAAAATTGGAGCCCCGAGTCAGGTATGCGATCGCATTTGCGACCGCAAAGAGGAAATGCGGTCTGCAGAATGGACCGCAAAAGTGCTCCAAAACTCTGAACATTCTGTTTGGGTTTGCGGCAGAAATGCGGTCCGCATACAAGTTATGCGATCGCATAATGGACCGCATTTTGACCTCAATTTTGACTAACATCCTGACTCACCTTGCGACAGAAATGCGGTCCACATATTGATTTGCGACCGCATTCTGGACCGCATAATAGCACTTTTCTGGAAAACTTTGATTCTTGATCTTTAAATGCTAGATTAGTAAAAAGGTTCTGAACCGTGGCGAGCTTGCGAGCTATTAGGAGGAATTTTACACATTCCTAACACATACTCGGAACTGGGCACTACGAGCTACTAGGTTTTGAGTACAAATTTTCACGGGGCCTTACACTTCTGCGGCCGTCTGTCTTGATGCCTGAAAATCTAACTCTCTGAATCTCCCTAGTACGGACCGCACAAAGTGTAGTGCGGCCGCACTAGGCCATTTCTCTTGAGTTCTGTCTTGTCTTTGGTACTTGTGCAGGTTTCACTCCTTTTGAGCTGATCTTTGACATCTTGTCACTTTGTTGATCAAACCTGCAATCAAGCACAACTTATGAGCCTTTTGGGACTATTTTGTATGAATTAATGATCAAAGCATAAGCACAAAGGGGTATAAAATGCGTCAAAATCCCTAGTTTTCAGATATTCGAGTGTTGGAGCAAAAGTTTGAAAAGGTCATCACATGTTAAATTCATAAATGTGTTGAAACTTAGGTAAAATGTAGGTGAGCTTTTCTCCCAATAAACTTGGAATTAGGGGATGATCTACCTAGAAATTGAAGATCTCCGAGTATAGTTTCTAACTCATTAAACTGACGACATCGAAGTAGAGAGATATTTCCAGTTTCGTGAGATTGCACAAACTGCATAGGTGACAAGTAGGTGTATCACTAAAGGTTTTTGAGAAATACATTTCGTGTGTTATACGAGGTCTTTTTGGGACATATTATATATCAAATTAAAGGTCTTGGAATGTAGTTTATCACTCTTTTATCCGTTCCTTCATACGACATTCGTATAAAAAGATATAAGCATCGGAAGAAGGGACAATGCTTGGGTGGCAAGCTAGCACCTCTTATACTTTTCAAAAGTTGATATATAAATGTTTTAAATCATCTTTCTCTCCATTTTTTCATAGAACACGACCGAGAACCCCCATAAACTTACCCTTAAGCTCTCTACAAGGGTTTCAAAGAAGATTAGCATCCCGGGTACGAAATCAAGAAGCGATAACATTAGAACGATCCCACAACGTAAGTATCGCTATATCGCCTCTCTTTTTCTTTGTAGTTTGAGTTGTGGAAGGTACTTCATAGTTAAGAACATGCATACTTTATGTATTTAAGCTTTAAATATCAAGGAAGATTGATAAATTCGTTTCCTACTAGTTAGGACTCACAGGACGGGGATCAGAAGTCGTGAGTTCAATTTATTTCACTTTTAGTGGGCTGTTTTGTAGTCCAGTTGTGTTGGCCTCTTCTACTGATGTTTTATGGAGTTTTGGAGGAGAAAAGGTGTGGATAAAAACCACATAATGATGGAATTGTGGGCAGGTCGTTCGTCGTTACATTTTTTAGGGCGTTTGACGCTACTTTGGTTGTCGTCTTATGTATGAAATGATTAGGATGTGTGGGCTGTTTTGTGGTATATTTTGATGGAGATAAGGTTGGAAAATGATGGATACATGTTGTTATTGTCGGTATATGGCATTGGAGGAGGGCCTTGTTACATGGGAGATGCTGCCCAAATTTACCTAAACGAGCTACTAGTTAGGGGTGTTCGTCGGTCGGTACGGTGCGGTATTTAGACATTTCAGTTTAGTATTTTCGGTATTCGGTTTCTTAAAATGCAATACCAATATCGTACCTAATTAAATTCGGTATGGTTCAGTTTTTCTCCTTTTGGTTTCGGTTTATTCTGTTTGGTAACTTTGGTTTATTCGGTTTGAATACTAACTAGTGCATATAACCATAGACTGTAATATTCTAAATTAAAGTACTCAAAAGTGCAAAACTAAACATTTGTTAACAAAATTTTTGTTCAAAACTGTACATAAAAGAATAAATTTGATCATTAGAAATGTCTTGTTACTTGTTTAGAGTTAATTGATGAACTTAGAGAATAAAGTAAAGCAAAATTTTAGATTTTTATATTTGTGTTATAATTAATAATATGTATATTGTGTAATATAATATATATTTCGGTATGGTGTCGGTATTTCAGTATTTCATTTTAAACTACCAAATACCATATCTAATACCAATATTTTTTCAAAATTAAACCAAATACCACACCGAATACCAAAATATCGAATATCAAATACTAAAATTTTCGATTTCGGTATGGTAATTTGGTATTTACCAAATTATGCACAGCCCTACTACTAGTTTATGTTGCAGACTTAGCCTTTACTCAGCACTGATTTTGAATCTCCTTGTGTTGTTGTAGATTGAATTGAGTTGTTTGAAGAATTGCTTGGAAAGTATTAAGGACTCAACGGAGTTAAGGTATGTTAAGGCTAAACCTTTCGTTCATTTTGGCATGATCTCGTAAACTACATGTGTTTGATAATGAGACATAAAGAGAAGTTCATTTTTCTGAATCTATGTATATTATGCCATTCTCAAAAGTTACAGTCCCTTATCGGGACTTTATATTCAGTTAAGTATTGACTTCTTTTAGTCAAGAGAGGAGAGGTATATATATATATATATATATATATATATATATATATATATATATATATATATGTACAGTATTACAATATTTTCACAATCATCGAGCTATAATAGGTGGGCAGGCCCCTACTAGCCCCTACTAGGCAACCTCAGATCATATGGTAAGTTATATACCTAGCCTATTGTGGTCGAGCGCCTATGAGCGAGCCCGGAATGGCCGAGATATAGAGCCTAGTATGGTCGAGTACCAATGAGCGAGCCTACTACGCAGAGCAGTTACTCATACCGAGCCTTATAGAGCCGGAAAACTATTTTACTTACTATATTGAGAGAGATGAGTCAGTATCAGCAGGTAAACTATCTTCAAATTATATTTGACTACCAGGTACTTTACATTATTAAATTATCATTTATGTTTCAGTTTTCAGTTATTTTGTTTCCTTACATACTCGGTACATTATTTCGTATTGACGTCCCTTTTGCTGGGGACGCTGCATTTCATGCAGGTCCTGATAGACAGCCGGATAAAACTTCCCAGTAGACAAAGTCAAAAATCAGCTTGGTTTGTAAGCTCCACTTCCTTGGAGTTAGCAGGTCCATACCTTGGAGTCCATTTTATATACACAGGTTTGATGGGTAGGTCAAGGCCCTGTCCCGACCATGATACAGTTCAGTTATCCCTAGAGGCTTGTAGACGAGTCCTGTACATTTTTTATAAATCAGTACTATGGCTTTACCAGCCCTATGTGGATGTTTAGTTTGGTATTGCTAGTTGTAGACGTTATTTTCAGATGATTCAGAATGTGGCCTCATCGGCCTAAGTTGAGGGTTACCCCTCCAGAGTTCACACTTACAGAGTGGTATGCTCGGGCCGAGTATGGCACCGGGTTTCGGCCACACCTTTTCAGGCTTGGGGCGTGATAAACTTGGTATCAGAGCAGTTATGTCCTAGGGAGTCCACAAGCCTTTCTAGTAGAGCCTTGTTTATAGATGTGATGTGCACCATATTATACACATAGGAAGCTACAAGGCATTTAGGAGTTTGTTACCCTTCTTTCAAATCCACATCGTGCTACAGATCTGAGTCATAAGAGTTCGAGCCAAGACTTATGTTTGCTAATTATAGAGATGCTTGCAATTAGAAAAATACAGCTAGACAGAGGGCTAATACAGCAGCAGGTAAGGGCATTAGTAGAGAGAGAATTCTTGATAACGTGGCCCTATTTGAGGCCCTATTAGATCGTGCATACCAGATGGTGCACTCTAGATTAGTACAGTCGGATATGAATACTAGAACGTTCAAAAATATAAGAAGGCATGTAGTGGCATCCTATAAGGGATAAATATTTACTTTAGTATGACTCCCGCCCTAGTAAAAGGAGAATAGTAGGCGACCCGAAGAGCCAGTAAGATGGAGTAAGGGGAGATAAAAGTGAAAGCATGTTTTCTTTAAGTTTTCAGAACAAGGTAATAAACATAGATATTAGAAGGAGAATAAGAGGAGAGTAAATGAAGTATTATGAGAAAGATGTGATAAATTGGTGATAACGGTAAATCAAATTATGACAAGATGACTGAGTCTATAGTCAAGTGAAGGAAAAGACAAGAGGTGACATTCCTGGATATAATAAAGAGTAAAAGCCATAAAGTCATATCCTTATTTCGAGAAATGAGTTGGACCTCATATCCTTATTAGTAGAAGGCTAAGTTAGACCTCCGGAGTAATAGAAACTAGTATGGGCTAGCAAACAAGATAATACTGAACATGAATTAGGGACTAGAGGATTTGACAATAGTCGACGTTGTGGGAATTTTAGAGACTGTGTTCCAGCAATAGTAGAATGGACGATAGAAGAATTACCTTTAAAAGTCATTCAGGAAGACGCTTCCCTAAAGCAAAGCACTGTGAGCCCAGTTAAGCTTAAGAGACTAAGTATGCCAGTTATACTAGGTGTCACCATCGCGCGTAAGAAATTCAGTTATCCCTAGTATAGAAGGGTTACCGTAAGGTGAGTAAGAGTCAGTGAAGATGTGAAAGGATTCCAAAGATGAAGAGATAACTATGGACTAATAAAGGAAGAATACGGTAAAAAGGCGAAAGGGTTGCATTTATTCAGATCCTAAAAAAATATCTTATGACTCCAGAACATTATACAAGCACGATGGCGTGGAGGTGCAGTAAGGGTTCCCTCCCAGGATGTTATTGATAAATAAGTGCGAATGAACACTAGATACATAAGGAGCCAACGCGAGAGGTAAGTTAAGACCAAGAAACAACCCAAGAGAGATTACGTGGAATATAGATTTGAGAATGGACCAATGAGTAGTTCGTAGTTGATTCAGGAAGAGCCTAGTTATGGCTAGACAAGAGGATATAGATAAATGTGCAGATCGTGCAAGATAAACCTAGTGAACACTAGCATAGGGAATCCAGTCTCGCAGATATTCCATCGTAATCCTTGAGAAATATTCAGAAAAGAGTTGAGGTAGTTATAGTTGTCGTAAAAGTGTTACACAAATAAAAGAGAGTGCCAAGGGGGAAACAAAAAATAATTTGAGTTCAGAAGTAACCCTACGAGAACAAGGGCATGGAGGTATGTAACTAAGGATATTTATAGGTGAGTAAGAACATCAAAAATTCCATTGGGTATATGATGTGATAAGCTCACAGCTTTACAAGAGTCAGAGAGTCTTCCCTAAGTGCGACAACGAAAGACTAGCTGAGGAAATAAGGAAGAAGGCTTCAACTTAAGCATAGTGACCTAAATAAATAATGGTTGTAACAAGAGTCTCACTACAACATCATATGCACTCTATAAGAAAGTGGCACCTATCGTGACTAAGGAACGGGAAGTAAAATCCAAAGTAAAATTCGTGATTATATGAGTTCCACAATATTCCAGCATACGTGGGAACTAATATAAGCCTAAGTATTCATGCAACAAGTGCCAGAAAGACCAGGATAAGTAATTGCTTACGTTTAAAGAAAGCTAAGAAGGCCCGAAAGGAATTATGCTATCAATGACCCAAAGTTAGTTACGCTATGAACACACTTAAGATTTCGGAGTGTTATCCACATAGCATATATATTGACAATGATACAGCTATAGGAGACTACAGTATATGTTTAAAGAAAGAATTGAGTCCACTTCACATACAAAAGCCTGAAATGTTAGAAGATTATATTAGGGATGTTCCATAGCGTCCACGAAAGGATAAAGTAATAACTTATACCGTGAGTCGCAGATCGGAAGATAGCTTACGCCTACTTAAAGACTGAGAGAGAAGAGGGAACTAAAGAGTTACATCAGCCAAGTGAATCAGGAGCCTGATTATTAGACCCATATAATTATAGTAATTGTGATTCAAGATATTGAAGAATCACTCTTAATATCAGAAGTACAAGAGAGATGGTACAACGGCCATATTATATAACAACTCTACGATAAAGCTAGTTGGAAGAACACCAGCCTCATAAGAAGTCACTATGAAGCTCTCGTCGGATTGTGTACGCACCAGAGGTGCAAGTATAATAGTAGAGCTTCAAGGTGTGGATGTGAATTCCATCTATGTGGAAGGGAGGTAATGAAAGAGACGAGAGGTATGATGTGAGATTTAATGGTAAGTAAGGTGAAGACAAATAAAGTGGGAGATACTCAAGTACATAAGGTTATGAATAGTCCAGATTTCATATGAGGGCTGGAAGCATCGGGATTCCGTATCAACAAATGATAGTGGTGTCGTTAGTGGCATATCTTCTAGCCTATGGTTTCCAGGTACATAGTGGTCTGGTTAAGAGAGCAAGGAGGAGTTAGAGACGATGTGATGTCTTTCTTGAGGTTCTAGAATAACATAAGGAAATCTATGGTGCTATCATGTTAAAGGAAGGTTGCGAGTAGTATAAATAGATATGTGTAGGTCGTAAGCTAAAGTATGGTAGAACGACAATATTTTAGGTTAATAGGAGTAAGGATAAGTGTAACGACCCGACCAGTCGTTTTGAGATTTTGCATTTCGCTCGCCAGTTCTTGGGCATGACTAGCCCCGTATTATGTATTATGACTTAAGTAAATCGTCGGTTTTGGTTTTCAGGATAATTGGAATAGTTTGGAAGAACAATTCTCAGTTTGAAGCTTTAAAAATTTGAAAGGTTGACCAAGTTTTGACTGGTTAGTATATGATCTCTGATTGGAACTTTCATGATTTTCTTAGCTCCGTTAGGTGATTTGGGACTTAGGAGCGTGATCGGAAAGTGTTCTGGAGGTCCGGAGTAGATTAAGGCTTGAATTGGCGAAATTAGAATTTTGGCGATTTTCGGTTGGTAGGTGAGATTTTGATATAGGGGTCGGAATGGAATTCTGAAAGTTGCAGTAGGTCCGTTGTGTCATTTGGGATGTGTGTACAAAAGTTTAGGTCATTCAGACGTGGTTTGACAGACTTTTTGATCAAAACCGTAATTCAGAAGATTTTGAGAACCTTAGGCTTGAATCCGATGTGTTTTGGTTGATTTGATGTTGTTTGAGGTGTTTTGAAGATTGTTATAAGTTTGAATAGTAGTATTTGGCTTGTTGGTACTTTTGGTTGAGGTCCCGGGGGCCTCGGGGTGATTTCGGATGGTTGACGGAAGGTTTGGAGTTGAATTGGGAAGCTGAAGTCATTTTTGTAGCTGTCATAACCGCACCTGCGGTTGGGAGGCCGCAGGTGCGATGCTCGCAGAAGCGTAAGGCAGCCATATATGCGGCAAAGAGGAATATCATCAGGAACCACAGAAGCGGTGAAGTGGGCGCACCTGCGGTAGCGCAGGTGCGAGGTTTTTAACCGCAGATGCGGAAATGGCCATTTAAGTGAAAACCACAGATGCGGTGGATTGGGCCGCAGAAGCGGGACCGCAGAAGAGGGAAAAGGACCGCAGGTCGAAAAGCCTGGGTTAGAAAGTATAAGAGGTTTCCTTCACGATTTTTAGATATTTCTTCACCATTTTTATTCGAGTTTGAGCTTGGAGAAGCCATTTTGAAGAGGAATTCAAGGGACAACGTTTGGAGGTAAGATTGTTGAACCTAAAACTCGTTTTTATGGTATTATTTCACGGAATTAGAGCTGTAATTATGGAAATTAAGGGTTAAAAATTGGGAAACTAGGGTTTAGTTTTGGAGACCTTGACTTGAGGATTTGAGGTGCCATTTGTGGTCGGATTTTGGTACTTTGATATGTATGAACTCGTGGGGAGATAAGGAATATATTGATGAAAATTTTATCGAATTCTGAGACGTGGGCCCGTGGGTCGGGTTCGGTTAATTTCGAGATTCGCGTTGTTTTTCGATTGTTTTCGAGTAGGGCTTTGTTCCCTTAGCATATATTGATGGCATGAAACTATTTTTGGCTAGATTTGGAGCATCCGAGGTCGATTCGAGAGGCAAAGGCATAGTAGGCGAGAGTTTGGACCAGATAGAGGTAAGTAATGACTATAAATACTTTTCTGAGGGTATGAAACCCCGGATTTCAAATCGTTGTGCTACTTTGAGGTGACGTACACGCTAGATGACGAGCGTGGGGTTGTGCATTGTTGGGGATTGTGACTTGGTCCATCCCGTACGACTATTAAGTCGCGCATTTTACTTGAAAACTATTTGATATTGTTATATCTTGGAAAATATTATTGTGTTTGGGGCTAAATGCCGTGTCTGGGCCTTGTGCCGATTGTTTGGATTCTTAGGGGCTTTTACTACTATTTTACCTCACTGTTTTGATTTAATGTTTATACTCGGTCATGTTACATTCTTACTGTTTTCATAACTCGGTTTTATTCACTCCTTTTGATTTCATAAATGATTTTGAGCCGAGTAATTGACTTACTGTTGCCCGTGTGGCTTGTGAGATTCTGACTGAGTAAGGCCAAGGGCCTGTGTTGTGAGGATACTATGGGAACGGGTTGTGCGCCACAGCAAGTGGTACTGATTGTGATAAATGAGAGGCCGAGGGCCAGATTTATTATGCCACGAGGTGGCTTGTGATTGATATGAGTCCGAGAGCCTAGTGATTATGCCACGAGATGGCTTGATATTGTGCTTGGGCCGTAAGGGGGACCCTCCAGGAGTCTGTACACCCCCAGTGAGCGTCGGTACCCAGTGTGATGATTCTATTTGATATGTGAGGCTGAGGGCCGGATTGATTATGCCACGAGATGGCTTGATATTGTGCTAGGGCCGCAAGGGGCCCCTCTAGGAGTCTGTACACCCCCACGTGAGCGCGGGTACCCAGTGTGTGTGACGTGATGTAGCCCGAGGGGCTGTTGTTGTTTCATATTGAAGCTCGAGGGGTTGTTCTTGATCTATGTTGTCCGAGGGGCGGTTCTTGATTCATGTTATGCCCGAGGGGCTGATTACGAGTGATTGTGAGGTAGCCCGAGGGGCTGGTTCTGTTGATATTATGCCCGAGGGTCGGTTTATGGTACATGTTTTGCCCGAGGGCCTGTTTACGTTTCTATCATTTTTACTCACTGTTTTATCACTCGTTTGAAACTATTGAAAGTTGTTTTAAAAAGGTTTTACTGAAACTGAGTTTGATTTACGAAATAAATGATTTCTGTACTGTATTTGCTGTAGCGTTATGACGTGGCTTACGTGTTCTCTTACTGCTCAGCTTTCATTTACTTTTATTACTTATTGAGTTGGCGTACTCACATTACTCCCTACACCTGGTATGCTGATTCAGGTATTATTTTGAACCCGGTAGCGGGTGTTGGTTGCTCCGTGGCAGAGTCATCGGAGTTAGCAAGGTAGTTGCCCGGCGTTCGCAGCACTACTTTTCTCCCTCCTAACTTCTTTAGATTGTATTTAGTATATTTTTAGACTCTTAGTTGTGTTCAGAGCTTCGTAGATGCTCGTGACTTGTGACACCCCGATGTCGGGCTGTGTTTTGTTTCTGCAATTGATATATTTCGCTTTATTTTGGGATTTATCCTTATTAATGGCTTGATTATGAATCATTATATCTGTTAATTGAACTTGGGGTTTGTATCGGCTTGCCTTTTCTTCATGAGAGGCGCCATAACGACCGGGTCTAGTTCTAGGGTCGTGACAAGTTGGTATCAGAGCCAGGTTACATAGGCCTTACGAGACATGAGCTTGTTTAGTAGAGTCTCGTAGATCGGTACGGAGACATCTGTACTTATCCTCGGGAGGCTGCAGAACCTTTAGGAAAATCTTCACATTCTTGAATTCTTATCGTGCGTCATTGATTCAGCTTGAAATGTAACTCTTTGGATTCCTTCCACGCGTTCGTATGCGCGCATGAGCGCTCGGTATCAGCCGTGCATTGACGGCTTGTGATTCTCTGATTGAGGGGTGAGATGTAATCTCTGTGTGCTGATGTTGGGCCAGTCTGGAGGACTTGAGGCCGGGTTTTGCCTACAGCTTGAGCGCTGAGGCATTGATTGTGTGAGCACATGCTTTTGGATTTGTATGTCCGATAGTGTCCCGATTAGTAGGAGTGTTGACTGGATGACTAAGTGATGAGTATGATGTGACTGCGAGATATGTTCATATGAATTGAATGAGACGAGAAGGGTCTGCTTTGGGGCAGCAAGAACTATTTCGTATTTGATTTCTATCGTGATTTTATGTACAGCCCCATGTTGTGGGTGTTATGAAGGATCTTTTTATGTTGCCTAGTTGGGAAGTGAAGTAGATTTCACGTTGTGATATGAGTTCAGACTCAGGAAGACTAAGTGACTACGTAATGTTTATGGCGGTGGAAGGGTATAAAGAGATGTTAGTTTAAGGCGAAGCAGGTGGGTCCTGCAGAGTGTTCTGAAGTTTGTGCGGTCCTTATGTTGTTGTTGGAAGATCTCCTTTACCAGTGAATATGTGTGTTACAATTTGAATTTTGATCGCTTAAGAGAGTGGGCTTGATTGTTACGAGGGTGAATGCGAGAATTGCAGGAGATTTGAAGTACTAGATGGTCTGTGTTGCACGAGCTTATGAAGAATTAGTTCAATCTCACTACGGTATTATGGCAGCAATAGAGTATATTCATTATGAGTTATTGTGTGTTTTGATCTATGGCTTCGAGCCAAGTGGGGGAGACTGCTATTGATTAGTTGATTGCACGGTTATGTGCTATGATGGTTCCAGTTTGAGGCGCACTGATGAAGCAGTTATGGCTTACAGAGGTCAAGGTCGAGGATGACCCGAACAAAGGAAATTTTTTATAGGGGTTGTGTTATGCTTTATGGGTGTATAAGAATCATGGAATGACTTGAGATGTTATTGGTGAAGGATGTAATGTACATGGAGCAGGAATTTATTTGGTTGTATTAAGGTGGGTTACTCCCTTGAGTGTTGTTTTGCTAATGGGACATGTGTCATTTGGCTTGTTTAGGCAGTGCAACATAGATTTGAGCAGAGTAGATGACTCTTGAAAGAATTCTGATGGATTCAGGAATGTATATGTAACAATTGAAAATTTTTCGGATTTGTATGCCGCTTCAATCAATCAATTATTTATATTGAGTGGTACCGGGACTTGCGGTAATTTTGTATGACTACGGATTCTGTACTCCAGTGTAAAGGAGGTAAAAGATTGATTTTAAGGTACTTTCAGAGTGGGCATTTGGAATGTGGTACTTCTGGGGATATTTAAGAGAGTTCTCAGCGGCTTATGAACCTTAGGTGGTGTGGTTTCACATTAAAATTTGTGGGGCAAGTTTCAGTTAAGGATAGTGGTGTACTATCAAGGAAACATATAAATTTGAAGGTAAATCGGAAGGAACTCAGAGGATTATGACAACTTGGTAGTAAGCTGGATCGGCATGGTAATGGATATGATCGGTTCTTGGGTGCTTATGAAGCGGTGGATTTTCACAGGTGTTTCGTGGCAATGCTCTTATGTTTTGATGGCTTGTGTAGCTTGGTTGAGTTAGAAGGAGTCAGTCCTGATGGTTCGGTTTTGCGCAAAGAAGATTCGTAGAGTTCTTGATAATTTTCTACCACAGTTAGAGATGTATATTTGCTACGAGCGTGAGGAGCATGGAATGTATAGTGATTTTCTTCTAGATGGAATCAATGGAAAGTTCTTGGCTAGTTGAGTACGTAGTTGCTTGTGGCTCGGAAGGGATATGAAGTTCTCATGTTTATCCTAGGATGGTATGGATATGCGATATGTTATGTAGGATTGAGATTGGCATGTGTAAGGCCACGGTTCAGTTTTGGAAGGAAGGTCACAAATTCTTAGGTAGCATGGACAGTTCAGATGACTAGATAAATGAGATCACTGATTGGTGTGGCTTGATGAGGGNTACCCGATAGTGGATCGGGATCGATTTTCCACAGGGAGCTAGAGAGGGAGTTGTATTATCTGCTTAGTTTAGAATTGTAGTTGTGCTTCTAATATCACTTCTAACATTTTCGGTTTGGGTTTTTATATCTTCTACTTTGAGACTAATATTTGAAGCTAAATTATGCTATGGAGATACTGCTAAGTTATAATTAATATAGAAAAAGGCACTAGGGTCGTGGCATTACCTAGGTGGCTAACTAACGGGTAGATGCTACTAAGGGTAAATTGACTTATTTGGGGCTTATGCTATAACCGTTGCTCAATTGTACCCACTCTCACACCTCTCGGTAGAGAAAGTGATTTTGCCCAATTGGCTCTCTCGAGACCAATTGGGTAGGCCAATTTGACCAAGCAACTAGGGTTCAAGTGGGGTAATTAATCTCGAGATTTAACCCGTTAATTGGGACTACCATTTCTCATGGGTCCATCCCAATTTCTTGTTGGGTCAGTTTTGGGGTCATAGACTTTCTTTCTCAAGAAGAGTCAAACCCACCAAGCTAGAATCAGTGTTTGCAACCACCAATCCTTAATGAAAACCTAAAACTAACCCAAATAGCAAACACCCAATATCAATCTAGCCTTAGATTGCAACACCCATTAATTACCCACACTAGGGTTAAGCCACAACACTAGCTAGTGAGTTTAGCTACTCATGCTAGATGCAAAAATTAAAGAAACAGATGAAGAAGCAAACATAATAATTGATTACTAAGGAAGAAATACAGAATTAGAGGTTAAAAACACCAAAAATGGCTAAACCCAATGTTCTCACGAGCTCAGCAACCTTCTGTATCTAAAACTTAACCTAAAAATAGAAAAAGGATCTATTTATAGTGGTTGAAAAACTTGGACAAAAATACCCCTGCGGGGTCAGCACGGGCCGCGTAAAAGTGTAGCGCGGCCGCGTGGGCTCTTGAAATCTTGAAGATTGGCTCTCTGAAGTTGAGGATAGCGGGCCGCGCAAAAGTGTAGTGCGGCCGCATGAAATCTGGCGCGGACCGCATAAATGTGACCGCGACCGCGTGGCTTGCTTTGGTCCCCAAACTTCATCTCTCTAAATCTCTTCACGCGGACTGCATGAAAATATGGCGCGGCCGCGTGATCTGAGCGCGGGCCGCGTATATCCAACCGCGGCCGCGTGGTGAGAGTCTTGAATCAGCACTTCTCTGATTCTCCTAGTGCGGCCGCGTGCACTTTTGCGCGGTCCGCACTAGGGTCTTTTTCCTTCACTTTTCTTGGCCTTTGATGCTTGAGCAGGTTTCACTCCGTTTTGAGCCGATCTTTGACAATTCAGTCACTTTGTCGCTCAAACCTGCAATCAAGCACAACCTGTGAGCATTTTGGAATTATTTTGTATCAAATTATACTCAAAGCATAGGCAAGTAGGGGCATATAACACGTTAAAATCCTACTTATCAGTTGTGTTATGCTTTATGGGTGTATAAGAATCATGGAATGACTTGAGATGTTATTGGTGAAGGATGTAATGTACATGGAGCAGGAATTTATTTGGTTGCACTAAGGTGGGGTTACTCCCTTGAGTGTTGTTGTGCTAATGGGACATGTGTCATTTGGGTTGTTTAGGCAGTGCAACTTAGATTTGAGCAGAGTAGATGGCTCTTAAAGAATTCTTATGGATTCAGAAATGTATATGTAGCAATTGAAAATTTTTCGGATTTGTGTGCCGCTTCAATCAATCAATTATTGATATTGAGTGGTACCAGGACTTGCGTTAATTTTGTATGACTACGGATTCTGTACTCCAGTGTAAAGGAGGTAAAAGATTGATTTTAAGGTACTTTCAGAGTGGGCATTTGGAATGTGGTACTTCTGGGGATATTTAAGAGAGTTCTCAGCGGCTTATGAACCTTAGGTGGTGTGGTTTCACGTTAAAGTTTGTGGGGCAAGTTTTAGTTAAGGATAGTGGTGTACTAGCAAGGAAACATATAAATTTGAAGGTAAATCGGAAGGAACTCAGAGGATTATGACAACTTGGTAGTAAGCTGGATCGGTGTGGTAATGGATATGATCGGTTCTTGGGTGCTTATGAAGCGGTGGGTTTCCACAGGTGTTTCGTGGCAATGCTCTTAGGTTTTGATGGCTTGTGTAGCTTTGTTGAGTTAGAAGGAGTCAGTCCTGATGGTTCGATTTTGCGCAAAGAAGATTCGTAGAGTTCTTGATAATTTTCTACCACGATTAGAGATGTATATTTCCTACGAGCATGAGAAGCATGGAATGTATAGTGATTTTCTTATAGATGAATCAATGGAAAGTTCTTGGCTAGTTGAGTACGTTGTTGCTTGTGGCTCGGAAGGGATATAAAGTTCTCATGTTTATCCTAGGATGGTATGGTATACGCGGTATATTGTGTAGGATTGAGATTGGCATGTGTAAGGTCACGGTTCAGTTTTGAAAGGAAGGTCACAAATTCTTAGGTAGCATGGGCAGTTCAGATGACTGGATAAATGAGATCACTGATTAGTGTGGCTTGATGAGGGTATACGTTTCAGAAAAGGGCAATGTGATTGAGTTGATGATACTTCATTAGTATTGCGGCACTCTCTTGTTGGATCGACTATTGATATTCGAGTTTGCTTGATGGAATGGAAGAATTATAGGAGTACCTCTCGTGGGATGATTGTGTATTAGAGGTGTGTTATATATTTGGACGGTAGAGTCGGGACCGTATATGGTGATTCCTATGCTGTGTGGAACTGGAGACTAGGAGTTCTCATAGACAGGTTAGGTCGTGGTTATGGACCGCGTATATCGGTCTTGTGTGGTAACTGTTTGAGCTTTGGAGACCCGAGTGGATCCTTATTGTTTAACATGCTAGATGTTGGCGAGGTATTGGGTATGGATAGGGTTGTTGATTTCATTATTGATTTGCTGCTGGGCACCGTATCGTATGGCACCGGCGAAGTTAAAGGAGTTGAAGGAGCAGCTTCAGGAAATCCTTGATAAGGGGTTCATTAGTAAGCCAATATGGAGGTGTGTTCTACATCGAGTCGGCTTGGTTGACTCCGAGTCGTATTGCTGGGGGATGTGTGGATTCGATTGTTATTGAGCTTACTAGTGATCTAGGGTTATCTATGAGTTATCTTTCCGTGATGCGAGGCATTAGGATTTGATTGGCATATGTGGTGCGGTTTTATTGGGTGCCTCTCAGTGGAATTTGAGTGGGAAGAATATTGGGTATTGCTCGGCGGATGGCGTATCGGTTGTGTCCTTTCAGGTCTGTGTAATGTTATGTCAATTACTTCGCCATGGTTATGATGATTTGCTTTGGTTCTAGACATCAAAATTCGCGTGGTTGTCTACTGGAGGTGTCTCATGTGGGCCAGTATTTGGATAGGTTCGTGCATTGCAGCGAAGTTAGGTGGAGGCATGACCTTTCAGGTTGGATTCGTGTGTTCTGGTTCTACGATGTGTGATGGGTTCTCAGCATTATGTTGTGGTGGTACTGGTGAGCTTGCGGTACAACTCTCTTATTTGAGTCATTTTCATGATTTGAGTACGTTCAGATTGTCGCTTATTGGTGCGCGGATTGCACGAGTTGTGGCTTTAGATTGTAGTGATGTGTCATGTCACCAGAGTAGTTATGTTGGAATTAGGTGAGATTGTTAGGATCTAGAATGAATACAAACGGATTCGGTTTTAGCATGTTGGAAGGATAATATCGAGGTTCGGCTTAGAAATTTGCTATGGTCCTTGCTAAAGGAGAAGTGGCCTCACGAATGGTTGATCTGAGGAGTGGTTATGATTTCCTATGCGTTTCATTTATCATTGGCAGTATACGGAATTGTTGGAATGAGACTTTATTTGATAAAAGGCTTACTATCGAAATTCGGATGTTTTGAGCAATGTTGTGATTAGAAGTTATAGCTACAAGTGTTTGAGTCATGTGGTATGTCAGGTAATTGCACCTGAGGTTGCAGGTATTGGTTATTACACCTTGTTCGGACTTATTCAGAGTATAAATGTGAGATTCTAATCTTGTAGATGATCTCAGAAGTGGAAATGTGGTTCTAAGATTTATGGGCTAGGTTGGATTGTGAAATTTCAGTTACATTGTGTTATCGGACCTATATGAGATAGGGTGACGTGCGATCACCCCCGGGTATCTGCATGGTAAGGTTATACATCGACATGTTGGCTTTTGGAACAACTATGGGCACGTTCGAGGACGAACGTATGTTTAAGTGGGGGAGGATGTAACGACCCGATCGGTCGTTTTGAGCTTTTGCATTTTGCTCGCCAGTTCTCGGGCATGACTAGCCCCGTATTATGTATTATGACTTATGTAAATCGTCGGTTTCGGTTTCAAGATAATCGGAATATATTTGGATGGACAATTCTCAGTTTGAAGCTTTAAAAATTTGAAAGGTTGACCAAGTTTTGACTGGTTAGTATATGATCTCGGACTGGAATTTTCATGATTCAGTTAGCTCCGTTAGGTGATTTGGGACTTAGGAGCGTGATTGGAATGTGTTCTGGAGGTCCGGAGTAGATTTAGGCTTGAATTGGCAAAATTGGAATTTTGGCGATTTTCGGTTGATAGGTAAGATTTTGATATAGGGGTCGGAATGGAATTCCAGAAGTTGCAGTAGGTCCGTTGTGTCATTTGGGATGTGTGTGCAAAATTTCAGGTCATTTGGACGTGGTTTGTCAGACTTTTTGATCAAAAGCGTAATTCGGAAGATTTTGAGAACCTTAGGCTTGAATCCGATGTGTTTTGGATGATTTGATGTTGTTTGAGGTGTTTTGAAGATTGGAATAAGTTTGAATAGTAGTATATGGCTTGTTGGTGCTTTTGGTTGAGGTCCTGGGGTCTCGGGGTGATTTCGGATGGTTGACGGAAGGTTTGGAGTTGAGTTGGGAAGCTGAAGTCATTCTTCACCATTTTTATTCGGGTTTGAGCTTAGAGATGCCATTTTGAAGAGGAATTCAAGGGATAACGTCTGGAAGTAAGATTGTTGAACCTGAAACTCGTTTCTATGGTATTTTTTCGCGGAATTAGAGCTGTAATTATGGAAATTAAGGGTTAAAAATTGGGAAACTAGGGTTTGATATTGGAGACCTTGACTTGAGGATTTGAGGGGTCATTTGTGGTCGGATTTTGGTACTTTTGATATGTATCAACTCGTGGGGAGATAAGGAATATATTGATGAAAATTTTATCGAACGTGGGCCCAGGGGTCGGGTTCGGTTAATTTCGGGATTCACGTTGTTTTTCGATTGTTTTCGAGTAGGGCTTTGTTCCCTTAGCATATATTGATGGCATGAAACTATTTTTGGCTAGATTTGGAGCATCCGGAGGCCGATTCGAGAGGTAAAGGCATAGCGGGCTAGAGTTTGGACCAGATAAAGGTAAGTAATGACTGTAAATACTGTTCTGAGGGTATGAAACCCCGGATTTCACATCGTTGTGCTACTTTGAGGTGACGCACACTCTAGATGACGAGCGTGGGGTCGTGCACCGTTGGGAATTGTGACTTGGTCCATCCCGTACGACTATTAAGTCGCGCATTTTACTTGAAAACTATTTGATATTGTTATATCTTGGAAAATATTATTGTGTTTGGGGCTAAATGCCGTGTCTGGGCCTTGTGCCGAATGTTTGGACCCTTAGGGGCTTTTACTACTGTTTTACCTCACTGTTTTTATTTCATGTTTACACTCAGTCATGTTATATTCTTACTGTTTTCATAACTCAGTTTTAATCACTCCTTTTGATTTCATAAATGATTTTGAGCCGAGTAATTGATTTACTGTTGCCCGTATGGCTTGTGAGATCTTGACTGAGTAAGGCCGAGGGCCTGTGTTGTGAGGATACAATGGGATCGGGCTTTGCGTCGCAGCAAGTGGTACCGATTGTGATATATGAGAGGCCGAGGGCCAGATTTATTATGCCACGAGGTGGCTTGTGATTGATATGAGGCCGAGAGCCTAGTGATTATGCCACGAGATGGCTTGATATTGCGCTTGGGCCGTAAGGGGCCCCTCCAGGAGTTTGTACACCCCTAGTGAGCGCTAGTGTGATGACTCTGTTTGATAGGTGAGGCCGAGGGCCGGATTGATTATGCCACAAGATGGCTTGATATTGTGCTTGGGCCGTAAGGGGCCCCTCCAGGAGTCTGTACACCGCCAATGAGCGCGGGTACCCAGTATGTGTGACGTGATGTTGCCCGAGGGGCTATTGTTATTTAATATTAAAGCCCGAGGGGCTGTTCTTGATCTATGTTGCCCGAGGGGCGGTTCTTGATTCATGTTATGTCCGAGGGGCTGATTACGAGTGATTGTGAGGTAGCCCGAGGGGCTGGTTCTGTTGATATTATGCCCGAGGGGTGGTTTATGGTACATGTTTTGCCCGAGGGGCTGTTTACGTTTCTATCATTTTTACTCACTGTTTTCACTCTTTTGAAACTGTTGAAAGTTGTTTTAAAAAGGTTTTACTGAAACTGGGTTTGATTTACGAAATAAATGATTTCTGTACTGTATTAGAACTGCACTGTATTTGCTGTAGCGTTATGACGTGGCTTACGTGTTCTCTTGTTGCTCAGCTTTCATTTACTTTTATTACTTACTGAGTTGGCGTACACACATTACTCCTTGCACCTGGTGTGCAGATTCAGGTATTATTTTGAACCCGGTAGCGGGTGTTGGTTGCTCAGTGGCAGAGTCATCGGAGTTAGTAAGGTAACTGCCCGGCGTTCGCAGCACTGCTTTTCTCCCTCTTGTTTTCCTTAGATTGTATTTAGTACATTTTTAGACTCTTACTTGTGTTCAGACCTTCGTAGATGCTCGTGACTTGTGACACCCCGATGTCGGGCTGTGTTTTGTTTCCACAGTTGATATATTTTGCTTTATTTTGGGATTTATCCTTATTAATGGCTTGATTATGAATCATTATATCTGTTAATTTAACTTGGGGTTTGTATCGGCTTGCCTTGTCTTCACGAGAGGCGCCATCATGACCGGGTCTGGGTCTAGGGTCGTGACAATAAGAAAATGTGAGTGAGAAGGTGATGAGAATAGGTAAGTCCACGGGATTAAACCCATCACAACGAGAGCTGATGGTTTCCGTAAGTTATAAGAAACTCAATATGGCCTGAATGAACTCATAGGAGTTTAAGACTAGGAGCATTTAGAAGAGATGAAATGCTGCCCTAATGTTAGAATAAGGGTGTAACTGCGATAGATAAGAGGATGACGTTTAGGCCTGTGATTGGGTAATGATTCAAAAAAAATGGATTTCATGAATTGCACAGAGTTAGAATACCCCCATGAGATGGATCACTTCAGGATGCCAGGAAATACGGTTATTGAAGTATAGTATCGCCCCTAGGCGGATCATGCATATAACTTTAGATGTCCCGCAATGAGATGTAAGCCCTCCACATTAAGGTGAATCTACAATAGGTGGATGAATGTTCCAAAGTATGAGATGGGACTAGGCTGCATTATTAAGATGGATAGTAATGAGGAAGCATTAAGGTACTTAAATTTATGTAGATAAGATAAGCAGCGAGAGAGTAACCTGGTGTTGGATAGTAGAAAAATGAACTTCGCCTTCTCAACTTAAACTATAGCTCCTTTACGTAATTTTGGGCAGCATCTCCCTCGTAACAAGGCCCTCCTCCAATACCATATATCAGCAACAACAAGAACACAACAATAATAGAAACATTTATGCATCATTTTCCAACCTTATCTCCATCACAATATACCACAAAACAGTCCACACCCTAATCACTTCATACATAAAACAAACACCAAAGTAGTGTCAAACAACCTAAAAATTGTAACGAAGAATGACCAGCCCACCATTCCATCATTTTGTGGTGTTTCTCCGCACATTTTCTCTTCCAATACTCTATAGAACAACAGCATAAGAGGCCAACACGAGTGGACTACAAAACAGTCCACTAAAAGTGAAATAAATCGAACTCACGGCTTCTTATCACCGTCCCGTGAGTTCCAACTATTAGAAAACGAATTTATCAACCTTCCATGATATTTAAAAGCATAAATACAGAAAGTAGGTATTTTCTTTACTATGAAGTACCTTCCACAACTAAAACTACAAAGAAAAAGAGAGGCGATATAGCGATTCTTACGTCGTAGGGATCGTTCTAATGTTATCGCTTTTTGATTTCGTACCCGGGATATTAAGAGTAAGTTTATGGGGGTTCCCTGTTTGTGTTCTATGAAAAAAAATGAGGCCTATATAAATATATATATATATATATATATATATATATATATATATATATATATATATATATATATATAAATCAAATTTTGAAAAAAGAGGTGCTAGCTTGGCACCCTAGCATTGGCACTTCTTCCGACGCTTATATCTTTTTTATCCGGATGTTGTATGAACGAACGGTTAATAGAGTTAAAAACTAAATTCCAAGAAATTCAATTTGGTATATAATATGTCCCAAAAGACCTCATATAACACAAGAAATGTATTGCTCAAAAAGCATTAGTGACACACCTACTTGTCCCATATGCAATCTGTGCAGTCTCACGAAACTGCAAATATCTCTCTACTATGATGTTGTATCGACAAACGGTTTAATGACATAGAAAGTATACTCGTAAATATTTAATTCGGTAGGTAGATCATCCCCTAATTCCAAGTATGGGAGAAAAGCTCAGCTATATTTTACCTAAGTTTCAAAACATTTATGAATGTAACTTGTGATGACCTTTTCCAACTTTTGTTCCACAACTCGCTTGACATCAAAACATAACACACGAATATCATACGACTGAAATAACTCATAACATAATCTCCTTATAATGTTAAGAACCCTAGTCTCACCCCAGAAGTACATGTTATAACATTCCCAACTTGTCGACTTTTGACGAAACTTATTTTCTTCAATTCATTTAGCTTCAAAGACTTCAAATCCTCTTGGTACTTGGTATTCACGTCTTAAATATTTGTAACCTCCACGTTAACATGGTTAACTAACTTTTTAAACTTTTCAAAGATGATTTTATTTCTGAGCTTACATCAATTGACTTATGACGTACTCTTACGTACGAAAATATGGGGTAAAACATCATTCCCTCCATTGGAACATTTGTCCTCGAATGTTGACTAATGCACTTATCAGTAACATAACCTATAGCTCTTACAAATACTTTACTGATGTCCTTTTAATCTAGGCAACTATTTTGTGAATAAATCCAAAGGCCAATGCATTCCCCCCTTTAGGCCTCTTTCCCACACCACGACTTGTGGTTGGAATTCGTCCTATCTCGTAACTGTTGCTACCATATGTCACGCAATCTGTACGACTCTGTACTTATATGTGCACCTATGTGACTCTTCTCTCCTTTTTTCTCCAGCTTTCAGCCAATCTCTAGGCGTCACTTTATGAGCATACACAGAACTATGACAAGCTATCCCTCTAGGCATCTATAGGTGTACTGAAGTTCTTCGCTCGGTACTTGTTGAACTTACGACTATTGCTATATCTTGTTTCATAGCCTGGATTAGCTATGCTTATTGCTCTACTCTATCAAGGTAGCTTATACTATACCACAACACTTACTTTGATTTATTATTACCAATGTCTGCTACCCAACACCAGGTTACTCTCTCGCTTCTTATCTTATCTACATAAATTTAAGTCCCTTAATGCTTCCTCATTACTATCCATCTTAATAATGACAGCCTAGCCCCATCTCATACTTTGGAACATTCATCCATCTATTGTAGATTCACCTTAATGTGGAGGGCTTAGATCTCATTGCGGAACATCTAAAGTTATATGCATGATCCACCTAGGGGCGATACTATATTTCAATAACCGTATTTCATGGCATCCCGATGTGATCCATCTCATGCGGGTATTCTAATCCTGTGCAATTCATGAAATCCATTTTCTTTGAATCATTACCCAATCACAGGCTTAAACGTCATCCTCTTATCTATCGCAATTACACCCTTATTCTAACATTAGGGCAGCATTTCATCTCTTCTAAATACTCCTAGTCTTAAACTCCTATGAGTTCATTCAGGCCATACTGAGTTTTTTATAACCTACGGAAACCATCAATTCTCTTGTTGTGATGGGTTTAATCCTGTGGACTTACCTATTCTCGTCACCTTCTCACTCACATTTTCTTATCCTTACTCCTATTTACCTAAAATATTATCGTTCTACCATACTTTAGCTTACGACCTACACATATCTATTTATACTACTCGCAACCTTCCTTTAACATGATAGCACCATAAATTTCCTTATGTTATTCTAGAACTTCAAGACAGACATCACATCGTCTCTAACTCCTCCTTACTCTCTTAGCCAGACCACTATGTAGCTGGAAACCATAGGCTAGAAGATATGCCACTAACGACACCACTATCATTTCTTGATACGGAATCCCAATGCTTCCAGCCCTCCGTCTGAAATCTAAACTATTCATAACCTTATGTACTTGAGTATCTCGTACTTTATTTTTCTTCACCTTACTTACCATTAAATCTCACATCGTACCTCTCGTCTCTTTCATTACCTCCCTTCCACATAGATGGAATTCACATCCACACCTTGAATCTCTACTATTATACTTGCACCTCTGGTGCATACACAATCCGACGGGAGCTTCGT
Source organism: Nicotiana attenuata (assembly GCF_001879085.1). Taxonomy (NCBI): domain Eukaryota; kingdom Viridiplantae; phylum Streptophyta; class Magnoliopsida; order Solanales; family Solanaceae; genus Nicotiana; species Nicotiana attenuata. The sequence goes on along the minus strand of NC_032000.1, from coordinate 26,765,019 downwards.
CGTGACTTCTTATGAGGCTGGTGTTCTTCCAACTGGCTTTATCGTAGAGCTGTTATAGAATATGGCTGTCGTACCATCTCTCTTGTACATCTGATATTAAGAGTGATTCTACAATATTTTTTATCATAATTTCTATAATTATATGGGTCTAATAATCAGGCTCCTGATTCACATGGCTAATATAACTCTTTAGTTCCCTCTTCTCTCTCAGTCTTTAAGTAGGCGTAAGCTATATTCTGATTTGCGGCTCACGGTATTAGTTATTACTTTATCCTTTCGTGGACGCTATGGAACATCCCTGATATAATCTTCTAACATTTCAAGCTTTTGTATGTGAAGTGGACTCAATTCTTTCTTTAAACATATACTGTAGTCTCCTATAGCTGTATTATTGTCAATATATATGCTATGTGGATAACACTCCGAAATCTTAAGTGTGTTCATAGCGTAACTAACTTTGGGTCATTGATTGAATAATTCCTTTCGGGCCTTGTTAGCTTTCTTTAAACGTAAGCAATTACTTATCCTGGTCTTTCTGGCACTTGTTGCACGAATACTTAGGCTTATATTAGTTCCCACGTATGCTGGAATATTGTGGAACTCATATAATCACAAATTTTACTTCCCGTTCCTTAGTCACGATAGGTGCCACTTTCTTATAGAGTGCATATGATGTTTTAGTGAGACTCTTGTTACAACCATTATTTATTTAGGTCACTATGCTTAAGTTGAAGCCTTCTTCCTTATTTTCTCAGCTAGTCTTTCGTTGTAGCACTTAGGGAAGACTCTCTGACTCTTGTAAAGCTGTGAGCTTATCACATCATATACCCGACGGAATTTTTGATGTTCTTACTCATCTATTAATATCCTTAGTTACATACCTCTGTGCCCTTGTTCTCGTAGGGTTACTTCTGAACTCAAATTATTTTTTGTTTCCCCATTGGCACTCTCTTTTATTTATGTAACACTTTTACGACAACTATAACTACCTCAACTCTTTTCTGAATATTTCTCAAATATTGCGATGGCATATCTACGAGACTGAATTCCCTATGCTGGTGTTCACTAGGTTTATCTTGCACGATCTGCCGATTTATCTATATCCTCTTGTCTAGCCATAACTAGGCTCTTCCTGAATCAACTACGAACTACTCATTGGTCCATTCTCAAATCTATATTCCACGTAATCTCTCTTGGGTTGTTTCTTTGTCTTAACTTACCTCTCGCGTTGGCTCCTTATGTATCTAGTGTTCATTCGCACTTATTTATCAATAACATCCTGGGAGGGAACCCTTACTGCACCTCCACGCCATCGTGCTTGTATATTGTTCTGGAGTCATAAGATATTTTTTTAGGATCTGAATAAATGCAACCCTTTCGCCTTTTTACCGTATTCTTCCTTTATTAGTCCATAGTTATCTCTTCATCTTTGGCATCCTTTCACATCTTCACTGTCTCTTACTCACCTTACGGTAACCCTTCTATACTAGGGATAACTGAATTTCTTACGCGCGATGGTGACACCTAGTATAACTGGCACACTTAGTCTCTTAAGCTTAACTGCGCTCACAGTGCTTTGCTTAGGGAAGCGTCTTCCTGAATGACTTTTAAAGGTAATTCTTCTATCGTCCATTCTACTATTGCTGGAACACAGTCTCTAAAATTCCCACAACGTCGACTATTGTCAAATCCTCTAGTCCCTAATTCATGTTCAGTATTATCTTGTTTGCTAGCCCATACTAGTTTCTATTACTCCGGAGGTCTAACTTAGCCTTCTACTAATAAGGATATGAGGTCTAACTCATTTCTCGAAATAAGGATATGACTTTATGGCTTTTACTCTTTATTATATCCAGGAATGTCACCTCTTGTCTTTTCTTTCACTTGACTATAGACTCAGTCATCTTGTCATAATTTGATTTACCGTTATCACCAATTTATCACATCTTTCTCATAATACTTCATTTACTCTCCTCTTATTCTCCTGCTAATATCTATNCTCCTGCTATATCTATGTTATACCTGTCTGAAACTTAAGAAACATGCTTTCACTTTTTTCTCCCCTTACTCCATCTTACTGGCTCTTCGGGTCGCCTACTATTCTCTTTTTACTAGGGCGGGAGTCATACTAAAGTATATATTTATCCCTTCTATGATGCCACTACATGCCTTCTTATATTTTTGAACGTTCTAGTATTCGTATCCGACTCTACTATTCTAGAGTGCACCATCTGGTATGCACGACCTAACAGGGCCTCAAACAGGGCCACGTTATCAAGAATTCTCTCTCTACTAATGCCCTTACGTGCTGCTGTATTAGCCCTCTGGCTAGCTGTATTTTTCTAATTGCAAGCATCTCTATAATTAGAAAACATAAGTCTTGGCTCGAACTCTTATGACTCAGCTCTGTAGCACTATGTGGATTTGAAAGAAGGGTAACAGACTCCTAAATGCCTTGTAGCTTCCTGTTTGTATAATGTGGTGCACATCACATCTATAAACAAGGCTCTACTAGAAAGGGCTTGTGGACTCCCTAGGACATAACTACTCTGATACAAAGTTTGTCACGCCCCAAACCTGGAAAGGCGTGGTCGGCACCCGGTGCCATACTCGGCCCGAGCATACCACTCTGTAAGTGTGAACTCTGGAGGGGTAACCCTCAACTTAGGCCGATGAGGCCACATTCTGAATCATCTGAAAATAACGTCTACAACAAGCAATACCAAACTAAACATCCACATAGGGCTGGTAAAGCCATAATACTGATTTATAAAAAATGTACAGGATTCGTCTACAAGCCTCTAGGGATAACTAAATTGTATCATGGTCGGGACAGGGCCTCGACCTACCCATCAAATCTGTGTATATAAAATGGACTCCAAGGTATGGAACCGGTAACTCTGATGAAGTGGAGCTTACAAACCAAGCTGATGTTTGACTATGTCTACTTGGAAGGTTTATCCGGCTGTCTATCAGGACCTGCATGAAATGCAGCATCCCCAAAAAAAGGGACGTCGATACGAAATAATGTACCGAGTATCTAAGGCAACAGAATAACTGAAAACTGAAACTGAAATGATAATATAATAACTTAAAGTACCTGGGAGTCAAATATAATTTGAAGATAGTTTACCTGCTGATACTAACTCATCTCTCTCAATATAGTAAGTAAAATAGTTTTCCGGCTCTCTCAATGAGTAACTGCTCTGCCGTAGTAGGCTCGCTCATTGGTACTCGGCCATACTAGGTTCTGTATCTCGGCCATTCCGGGCTCGCTCATAGGCGCTCGGCCACAGTAGGCTCGGTATATAACTTACCATCTGATCTGAGGTTGCCTAGTAGGGGCCTGCCCACCTATTATAGCTCGATGATTGTGAAAATATTGTAATACTATATATATGCACACACACACACACACATACACATATATATATATATATATGTGTGTGTGTGTGTGTGTGTGTGTGCATATATATATATATATATATATATATATATATGTGTGTGTGTGTGTGTGTGTGTGTGTGTGACACACACACACACACCCCTCTGCTCTCTTGACTAAAAGAAGTCAATACTTAGCTGAATATAAAGTCCCGATAATGGACTGTAACTTGTGAGACTGGGATAATATACATAGATTCTGAAAAATGAACTTCTCTTTATGTCTCGTTATCAAACACATGTAGTTACGAGATCATGCCAAAATGAAGGAAAGGTTTAGCCTTAACATACCTTAACTCCGTTGAGTCCTTAATACCTTCCAAGCAATTCTTCAAACAACTCAACTCAATCTACAACAACATAAGGAGATTCAAAATCAGTGCTGAGTAAAGGCTATGTCCGCAACTTAAACTAGTAGTAGGGCTGAGCATAATCTGGTAATACCGAATTACCGTACCGAAACCGAAAATTTTGGTATTTGGTATTCGATATTTTGGTATTCGGCATGGTATTTGGTTTAAGTTTTAAAAAATATTGGTATTAGGTATGGTATTTGGTATTTTAAAATAAAATACTGAAATACCGACACCGTACCGAAATATATATTATATTACACAATACACATATTATTAATTATTACATAAATATAAAAATCTAAAATTTTGCTTTCCCTTATTCTCTAAGTTCATCAATTAACTCTAAGCAAGTAACAAGATATTTCTAATGATCAAATTTATTCTTTTATGTATAATTTTCTCTCTCTAAGTTGGTATTTGCTAGTTTTGAACAAAAATTTTGTTAACAAATGTTTAGGTTTGTACTTTTGAGTACTTTAATTTAGAATATTACAGTCTATGGTTATATGCACTAGTTAGTATTCAAACCGAATAAACTGAAGTTACCAAACAGAATAAACCAAAACCGAAAGGAGAAAAATCGAACCATACCGAATTTAATTAGGTGCGGTATTGGTATTGCATTTTAAGAAACCGAATACCGAAAATATTGAACCGAAATGTCTAAATAGCGCACCGTACCGACCGACGAACACCCCTAACTAGTAGCTCGTTTAGGTAAATTTGGGCAGCATCTCCCCTGTAACAAGTCCCTCTTCCAATATCATATACCGACAATAACAAGAACCCAACAATAACAACATGTATCCATCATTTTCCAACCTTATCTCCATCCAAATATACCACAAAACAGCCCACACATCCTAATCATTTCATACATAAGACGACAACTAAAGTAGCGTCAAACGCTCTAAAAAATGTAATGACGAACAACCAGCCCACCATTTCATCATTATGTGGTTTTTATCCACACCTTTTCTCCTCCAAAACTCAATAAAACATCAGCAGAAGAGGCCAACACGACTGGACTACAAAACAGTCCACTAAAAGTGAAATAAATTGAACTCACGACTTCTGATCACCGTCCCGTGAGTCCTAACTAGTAGGAAACGAATTTATCAATCTTCCTTGATATTTAAAAGCATAAATTCAGAAAGTAGGCATTTTCTTAACTATGAAGTACCTTCCACAACTCAAACTACAAAGAAAAAGAGAGGCGATATAGCGATACTTACATCGTGGGGATCGTTCTAATGTTATCGCTTCTTGATTTCGTACCCGGGATGTTAATCTTCATTGAAGCCCTTGTAGAGAGCTTAAGGGTAAGTTTATGGGGGTTCTCTGGTCGTGTTCTATGAAAAAATGCAGAGAAAGACGATTTAAAACATTAATATATCAACTTTTGAAAAGTATAAGAGGTGCTAGCTTGCCACCAAAGCATTGTCCCTTCTTCCAACGCTTATATCTTTTTATACTAATGTCGTATGAAAGAACGGATAAAAGAGTTATATACTACATTACAAGACCCTTAATTTGGTATATAATATGTCCCAAAAAGACCTCGCATAACATACGAAATGTATTTCTCAAAAACCTTTAGTGACACACCTACTTGTCACCTATGCAGTTTGTGCAATCTCGCGAAACTGGAAATATCTCTCTACTCCGATGTCGTCGGTTTAATGAGTTAGAAACTATACTCGTAGATCTTCAATTCTAGGTAGATCATCCCCTAATTCCAAGTATATTGGGAGAAAAGCTCAGCTACATTTTACCTAAGTTTCAACACATTTATGAATGTAACATGTGATGACCTTTTCAAACTATTGCTCCACAACTCGCTTGACTTCAAAACGTAACACACGAATATCATACGACTAAAATAACAAATAACATAATGTCCTTATAATGTTAAGCACCCTAGTCTCACCCCAAAAGTACAAGTTATAACATTCCCAACTTGTCGACTTTCGACGAAACTTACTTTCTTTAATTCGTTTAGCTTCTAAGCCTTCAAACCCTCTTGGTACTTGGTATTCATGATCATAAATATTTGTAACCTCCACATTAACATGATTATCTTATCGTAAACTTTTCAAAGATGATTTCATTTCTGAGCTTACATCAATTGACTTATGACGTACTCTTACGTACGAAAATATGGGGTTTAACAACATAGTCAAACCTCGCAATGTTGTTCCCACTGCGCAAATGCGAGGTCTGCAAATGCGAATAAGATCTCGCATTTGTGAGACCTGCAGCACCAACCCAAAAACCAGCAATCTGAACATCAACCCAAATTGTCTGAAATACGTCTGAAACTCTCCCGAGTCCCTCGGGCTCCACACCAAACATCCACACAAGTCTAGAAACATCATACTAACTCGCTCATGAACACAAAATACCAAGATAATATCCAGAACCACAAGTTGAACACCAAAACGCATAGAAATCACAAAGAACTCAAAAACGTCTAAAATCACAACCAAGCATCTTATTCCTACCAAACCAATTCGGAATGACGCCAAACGTTGCACATAAGATTCAAATGCTGAAATGGACCTATTCAAAGTCTCGAAACTAAAATCCGAACACAATAGCCATAAAGTCAAACCATGGTCAAGCTTTGAGAAATTTTTAACCTTCAAATTACCAACTTTTGGCAAAACTAGCCAAATCAACCTAGGAACCTCCAAATATAATGATCTCATATCGTCTAATTAAATCCGATCGACCGACAAGCCATACCAAATTCCACCTAGTCATATTCACCACAATCCATACCCAAGAGGCACAACTCGAATATAACAGAAGATGGTAAGAGAAAGACCTGAGAGAACTATCTGACAATTCCAATAGGTACAACTCCCTGACGACACCATATTATGACTTCATTCCTCGAGGGAGAAGAAAAACACACGAAATAACCACAAAGAATCTCATCCTATCATACACTCACCGCGGCACGTTGCTAGGTTCAAACATACGGGTTAACATGGAAACACGAGGATCTCATCCTGAACACTAAATCATAAGTAGGATAGACATCCCATCAACTGAAATTTCACTAACTCAATCCCGTGGAACAAAATCACAACACGTAATGGATCCCATGATTGTAGAGCACCACAATTGCAAGTCGTGGCTAAGCCATCAAAAAATCACATCAAAACCCGCCATATTAAGTAATAGAAATTTAACCCTAGTCTCGTGACCTCCAATAGTGACCAAACAAGAATGACAGGCACAAGCCACCACCATCGAATCCCCAACGAGTGTAGACACATAACAGGAGTATCCAAAGAATCACGAGACGCATCCAAATATGAAACAAAATAGGATGACACATATGAATAAGTAGAACTGGGATCAAATAAAACTGGTGCATTTCTATGGCATACCAGAACAATACCTATAATCACAGCATCTAGTGCGGAAGTCTTAGTCCTACCAAGGAAAGCATAACAATGAGCATGGGCTCCCCCTCTAGGATGCCCTCTACACGTATGTCCCCCATCTCTGCTTGATAAGCAAGCGTAACAGCAACTAGAGCGGTACCAATAGCCTAGGTACTCAGCTGAGTTACACCCACTCGGTGTCTGGGAAAATCTTTTACCATGGTCCTGATATCCACACACTTAAAGAAACCTCTTTGCTGACGTGGCTGCGGGAGTTGTCCGGAATGAGCACTCTAGGACCTATGGAAAACTGGAGCACCACGTGAAACATGAAGTGCAGACTGAATAGGATGATGAATAAAACCTCGACGTGCCCTGCCCCCCAAAATAAGGACGAGTAGATCCTCTAGGTCCATGAGGCTTCTTAGACTCCCTATCTTCGCTCTCTAGACCGCGAATACGCTCCAACCTCCTAGCGATCTCCACAACCACATGAAATGGGATGTCAGTCTCCAACTCATGTGCAATCCCAAATCTGAGGCCATAACAGAGTTCCTCAATATATTTGCAGACACTCTCTCTAACAAGGAAACCAAAGCAGGTGCATGACGACATAACTCAAGAAACGTCATAGCATACTCGGCCACAATCATAGTCTCCTAGTGCAATTTCTCGTATTTGGTGCACAATGCATCCCCGAGGGACTGTGGAATGAACTCCCACAATAATAGATTAGTGATCTGAGACCAACTTAGTAGTGATGCGCCAACTGGCCTACTCTCCCCGTAAGTCTGCCACAACCTATATGCTGAACCTGTCAGCTGGAAAGCAGTAATGTTAACCTCGCTCAACTCCACTATGCCCATAGTGCTCAAAACACAGTGGCACTAGTCTAGAAAACCTTGTGAATCCTCATAAGTTGTGCCGCTGAATGTAGGAGGATGATACTTCTTGAACCTCTCTAACCTCTTCTTCTTCCCCTCTGACTCTACTAGCTTGACTTCGGGCTGAACCACAATCACGGGCTGCACTACCATAACACCCGAAGCTTGATCAACATGAGCCTACTGCTCTAAAGTACGGGTGTCGGGAGTCTGAGCTCCTCCCCCAGCCTGTGAAGTGGCTGGTGCAACTAGAATCAACACCGCCTAAGCTAGTGTACCAAACATGATCAGGAAACGCGCTAAAGGCTCCTGAAGTCCAGAGGTAGCAACAGGCGCCTCAGGTGCATGCTCCCTAATCGGAGATACTGATGGCTCCTCAGCTGCTCTGCAAGTGCTCTAGCTGTTGCATGTGCCCTTGCTCAGCTCTGCCTCTACTCGGCCCCGGGGGCACCATCATTAGTAACTGAAGCTCGTGTCCTTAAAATCTGTGAAAGAATACAAGGACAAAGGCTTAGACTCTAAAATCAATAAATCCGCATGATAAGGAATGAAAGAAGTGAAATTTCCTAATAGTTATGTAGCCTCTCGAAGATGAGTACAGACGTCTCCGCGCCTATCCACAAGACTCTACTGAACTTGGTTATGACTCGTAGAATGTATGAATCTAGAGCTCTGATATCAACTTGTCACGACCCAAAATCTCATCGTATGGGTCGTGATGCCACCTAGTTCCTAAGACTAGGTGAGCATATCAGACAACGATGCCAATCAGATTACAATAGCTATAAACATAATAGAATTGAGAAATACAATAATATTGCCAAACGTGAATACAACAACAACAACAACATACCTAGTATATTCCCACATATGGGATATGGGGAAGGTAGTGTTTACACAGACCTTACCCCTACCTAGTGCCGGTAGAGAGGTTGTTTCCAATAAACCCTCGGCTCGAAAAGGTAGGGGGGAGAGGGGAAAGAATAAGAAGAAGCAGATGGAGAAAAGGAAGAAGAAAAAGAAATAAAAATAGGGGAGAAAGGGGGAGGGGGAGAAAAGTGTAACTATACCAAATAGTAACCACAGGGGAGTACGATAACTGAAACTAACTAAAAAATATGATGTAATATAAATCTGACAAATAGGAAAGTACATGCGCACTACTAGTACTACTAGTATGAAAGAGGGAAACTCTCAACTATGTACTACCCTTCTACCCTAATCGTCGACCTCCACACCCTCCTATCAAGGGTCATGTCCTCCTATCAAACGTGGATACAATAAGAAATTTCCCAAAACCTGGTATTTTGGAGCCATAAGCTCCATATGAATACACACAAAGTCTCGAATAGTGCAACAAGGATACCTTGAAGTCTCCAACTAGCACTCGCACGTCACCTAACGATCAGTCCAATCAAAAGAACCTGGTTCTGCACAAAGCATGTGCAGGAGTATAGTATGAGTACACCACAGTCGGTACCCAATAAGTGTCAAGACTAACCTCAATGGAGTAGTGCCGAGGTTAAAGTCAAGACACCCACTAGACAAACCTCTGCAAAACATCAATAGCTCAAGACAGAAAGTATACAAAAGGCAATTACTATAATCTCGTCAAAACAGGTGATAAAAACTTAATACAAGTAAAGGTGTAGTTCCAACAACAAGTCAATTATTAGAATCGCAAAACCTATGGCACCTCGTACCCACATAATCAATCACCTTCACATGGCAAAGACCTCGTGCCACAACATGTACCAAACCCGCATAGTAAATACCTCGTGCCACAACATATACCATACTCGCACGGTAAAAAAATTGTTGCACAACGTGTATCATACCCTTGTTAGTGACCAATAACATGTTTAAGAAGAATTTATCAAGAATCAAATAATGTAATACATGATAGCAACATTCTTTTCATTTTAATCCATTACGCTACAAACAACTAAACATATTATGAGGTAATAACTCCACGTCAGTAAATCCATCTTAAAAACCAAATCATCAAGTAACAAAAAGGCATAGATCGGCATGTTAGAAACCATGCAATGAATCACGTAAAAATGCATGTCACACATAAAAATTTACAATCACAAACAAGAATACCCCTTTTTCACCACCACACAAACATCATCAATACAACGCCCGCAGGCAATTTGTAATGATCCGGCTAATTTTGAGTACTTTAGCACCATTTCCCATAATTTATGTTTTACATATATGTATTTAAGGTTTCGTGACTTACCGGGGGGATTGATTTTTTTTTGGGAACGTTTCAAAATGAATTGGGACACGTTATGCCAAGGTTAGATGTTTAAGTTGCAAGAGTTGATTGGAGTTAGATTTTTTTGTCTGAATATGGATTTGGAGGTCCGTAGGTTTGTTTGATGCTTTTGGTGAAAGTGGAAAAGTTAAAAGTTTGGAAGGTTGGTAGGTTTGACCGGGAGTTTACTTTGTTGATATCGGGTTTGGATTTTTGTTTCATGAGTTGGAATAGGTCCGTTGTGTCATTTGGGACTTGCATGCAGAATTTGAGGTCATTCCGAGTTGTTTAGTCTTGTTTGGCGTAAGTTTTGAACTTGGAATGTTCATTAGTTTCTTTAGACTTGAATTGGGGTGTGATTCGTAGTTTTGATGTAGTTTTGTGTGATTTGAGGCCACAAGTAGTTCTGGTGTTATGTTTTGGGATTGGTTGGTATGTTTGCAAAGGGTCCCGGGGGCCTTGGGGTTGTTACGGATAGAGTTTGGATCATTTTTGGACTTGGATGTGTTGCTGAAGGTTCATTTTACTATTACTTTTGCATCTATGGGGGAATGGTCGCAGATGCGGAGCCTTAGGTGCAGTTGTTGGAGCACAGTTGCGAAGGAGGAGGCTGGCTGAGGAAGTCCGCATATAGAGAAGGGAGCGCTGGTGTGCAAGCTTGGATGCGAGGGATCTTCCCCAGATGCGGATGGTCGGGGTTTAATGAGTTTTCGCATCTACGATTCATTTTCTGCATATGTGGCATCACAGGTGTGACTATATGGACTGCATGTGTGATTTTGCTGGACAGGCTTTATAGTCGAAGGGTTTCGTTATATCTCTCATTTTTGGAATTGTGGAGCTCAATCTAGGGCAATTTTTGGAGTGCTTTTCGTCACAATTAAAGGGGTAAGTGATTTCGAGATAATTTTGGTGTTAGTTATTGATTACCCATTGATTATTACACCTAATTTATAAGAATTTAAGGTGGGATTTGGGGGCTTTTGGACTATGTTTTTTGGAGAGTAAAATTTGATGATTTGAGGGTTGATTTGTAGTTGGAATTGGATGAAACACATATATTTGAACTCGGGGTATTCAAAATTTGTGAGTTTGATCGGGTTCCGGTGTGTGGGCTAATGGTTAACTTTTGGGTTGACGTATTGATTTTGGTTAAAGATCTTAGCTTTATCATTTAAAATAGTTCCTATGGCTTTTACTGATTATATTCAGTTGATTTGGCTAGATTCAGGTTGTACGGAGGTTGATTCACGCGGGAAGGGATTCCTAGAGTACTTATTTGGCTTGCTCGAGGCAAATATCTTACCTAAACTTGGTTGATGCACTAGTTTTTCGAGCAATTTATGATAGCTACGTGCTATAGGTGGTGTACATGTGCGGGGCTGAGCCCATGTGCGTGCACCAGGGTTATTATTCATGCTCGGGGTAGTGTTTAGGCTATAATATGCCTTGTATTGATTACTAAGCTTTATGTTGAGATATTTCTTATATTTGTAATCCAGTTGTGAGCTATTTGAGCCATGTTTAAGGTTACATATAAGTTAACCTCCTGATAAAGCTTGATAGTTGATGTTTGTGATCTATTTGCCTTATTTGAGCTATGATATCACTCTTGCATATGTATACACCTTAGTATGTCACTTATACCAGTCCAAGAGTATGTAATTTGATGTTCTTGATCATGTACGTGTATTTTTGCCAATCTGCTTTATGTGTGATATGGATTGGACTGGTATCCCATGACCACGTCGGACAGATTATGTTAATGTGTGTCTGACCATACCAGGAGGATTGTAATATTGTGCTTGTCATCATGCGTTGCGGAATGTGATATTGTTCCTATGACCACACTAGGCAGATTGTTCCTATGACCACGCCAGCGAAGAAGATTGAGGTAGTTCAGAGTTGTCCCGTACCGTCTTCTACGATTGAGATCAAGAGTTTCCCTTGTTTGGCTAGGTATTATCGTCATATTATGGATGGGTTTTCATCTATAGAATCCCCAGTGACTAGATTGATGCAGAAAGGTGCCCCATTCAGGTTGTCTGATGAATATGAGGAGAGCTTTTAGAAGCTCAAGTCTGCCTTAACTACAACTACAGTACTGGTTTTACCTTTGGGATCAGATTCTTATACAGCTATTGTGATGCTTCATGGCTTGGCATTTTGTGTGTGTTGATGTAGGAGGGTAGAGTTATTTATTATGCTTTGCGTCAGTTGAAGCCCCATGATAAGAACTACCCTGTACATGATTTGAAGTTGCCAACCATTGTTCACGTACATAAGATTTGGAGGCATAATCTTTTCGGCGTGTCTTGTGAGATGTTCTCAGATCACAGGAGTCTACAATAGTTATTCAAGTAAAAGAATTTGAACTTGAGATAACAGAGGTGGTTAGAGTTACTAAAGCACTATGATATTACCATTTTTTATCACCCTAGAAAGGCCAATGTTGTGGCCGATGCTTTGAGTAGGAAGGCTGAAAGCATGGGTAGTATTGGTGATATTCCAGTTGGGGGAGACCATTAGCATTGGATGTTCAGTCTTTGGCCAATCAGTTCATGAGGTTGGACATTGAGGAGCCTAGCCGGGTTCTTGCTTGTGTGGTTTTACGGTCTTCTTTGTTTGAGCACATCAAGGACACGGTACAGCACGATGATGCGATGATGGGTTATTGAGGATGCATGGTCGAATCTATGTTCCTATTGTAAATGAGTTACGAGTACTGATACTTGAGGAGGTCCATAGTTTTCGGTTTTACATTCATCCACATGCCACGAAGAGGTATCAGGATTTGAGGTAGCACTACTGTTGTCGGAGGATGAAGAAGGTTATTGTTGAGTATGTTTCTTGGTGTTTGAACTGTTAGTCGATGAAGTACGAGCATTGGTAACCTGGTGGTCTGCTTTAGAGGCTTGATATACTGGAGTGGAAGCAGGACCGTATCACCATGGATTTTGTAGTTGGACTTCCATGAACCTTGTGGAGATTTGATGCAATGTGGGTTATTGTGGACAGACTAACCAAGTCTGCACACTTCATTCCAGTCATGACTACCTATTCTTCAGAGCAGCTGACTCGGATTTATATTCGGGAGATTGTTCGCCGTCATGGTGTTCCTGGGTATATTATCTCGGATTGAGGCACTCAGTTCACATTGAATTTTTGGAAAGCAGTGCAGCGAGAGTTGGGCACACTGGTAGAGTTAAGTACGTCATTTCATCCCCAGACAGACAGGCAGTCTGAGCGCACTATTTAGATATTGGAGGACATGTCACGTACTTGTGACATTGATTTCAGAGATTCATGCGACCAGTTTCTTTCGTTAGCAGAGTTCTCCTTCAACAACAGCTATCGATCGAGTGTCCAGATGACTCCTTATAAGGCCTTATATGGGAGGCGATGTCGTTCTCTGGTTGGTTGGTTTGAGCCTGGGGAGGCTAGGTTGTTGGGCACAGACTTAGTCCGTGATGCTTTGGAGAAGGTAAAGCGATTCAGGAGCTTCTTCGTACAACGCAGTCTAGGAAGAAGAGTTATGCTGATAGAAAGGCTCGTGATGTTGCACATATGGTATGTAAGAAGGTTCTACTCAGTGTTTTGCCCATAAAGTGTGTGATGAGGTTCGGAAGTAAGGGCAAGTTGATCCTAGGTATATAGGCCATTTTGAGGTACTTGAGAGAGTTGGAGAGGTGGCCTACAGACTTCCCTTTCTACCTAGTCTATCGGGAGTTCGCCTAATATTCCATATTTCAATGCTGCGAAAGTATTATGGTGATTTCTCTCATGTTTTGGAGATTAGCATGGAAAAATTAGATGGGGATTTGACCGGTGGCCATTTTGGATCGATAGGATTTAAAGTTAAGGTCAAAGAATAGAGCATCAGTAAAGGTTCATTTGAAGAGTTCAATCAATTGAAGAGGCTACTTGCGAAACTGAGCAGGAGATGCGAGATATCCTCATCTTTTTGAGACTCCCGGTATTATTCTAGACCCGTTCTAGGACGAACATTTGTTTGGGGGAGAGGGGGAAATAATGATCCGGTCAGTCGTTTTGAGTTCTTTAGCCCTGTTTTCTTCTATTTGATGCTTTACTTATGTATATTTGAGGTTTCTGACTTTCCAGGGTAGTTGGTTAGGTTTCGGGGAAGTTTCCAAGTTAATTGGGATACTTAGTCCCAAGGTTCGAAGTTTATGTTAAAAGAGTTGTCGGAGTCTGATTTTTTTGTGGATGACTTTGGAATAGAGTTTTGATGGTTCTAATAGCTACGTATGGTGATATTGGACTTAGGCATATGTCCAACTTTGGATTTGGAGGTCTGTAGGTTAGTTTGATATTTTTTGGAGAAAGTTGGAAAGTTAAGGTTTGGAAGGTTGGTAGGTTTGACCCAGAGTTGACTTTGGGTATATCGGGTTCGGATTTTTGTTGGGAGTTGAAATAGGTCCGTTATGTTATTTGGCACTTGCATGCAAAATTTGAGGTCATTCTGAATTGTTTAGGCTTCTTCAAAGTATGTTTTGAATTTGGAAAGTTCGTTAGTTTCCTTAGGCTTGAATTGGGTCTGATTTGTAGTTTTGATGTTATTTGGTGTGATTTGAGGCCTCGATTAGGTCTGTGCTATGTTTTAAGATTGGTTGGTATGTTTGGATGGGTCCTGGGGTCCCCGTTGTTGTTACGGATTGAGTTCGGGTCATTTTTGGACTTGCATGTGTTGATGAAGGTTCAGGTTGAGGGTGTTTTCACATCTCTAGGGGGCTTGGCCGTAGATGGGGCTATTCGAGCGCAATTGCGAAGGAATAGGCTGGCTGAGGATGTCCGCAAATGCGGACAAGGGAGCGCTTGTGCATTAGCGCGGATGTGAGGGATCTTCCGCAAAAGCAAAGCCGAAGAAGCAGTTGGGAGTCTGCACAAATGGATGGTCTGGGATTAATAAGTTTCTTCATCTGTGATGGATTTTTTGCTGATGCAGCGTTGCAGGTGTGACTATACGGACCGCAGGTGCAGTTTGCTAGTCAGGTTTTATAGTCGAAGGGTTGGTTATTTATCTCATTTTTGGAATTGTAGAGCTCGGGTTAGGGCGATTTTTGAGTACTTTTCATCACAATTGAAGGGGGAAGTGATCTCTACTTATTTTGTGCTAGTTATTGATTACCCAATGATTGTTACACCTAATTTGTAAGTTTGATCGGGTTACAGGGTGCTGGCCCGTGTTTGACTTTTTTATTTTTGTTTAATATGTTAACTTTATCATTTGGAATCGGTTCCTATGGTTTTATTAATTATATTGAGTTGATTTGGCGTGATTCAGGTTGTATGGAGGTTAATTCACAAGGGAAGGGCTTCTTAGAGTACTAATTTGGCTTGCTCGAGGTAATTATCTTACCTAAACTTGGTTGAGGCACTAGTTGCCTGAGTTATTTTTGATAGCTACGTGTTATAGGTGGTGCACATGTGCGGGGCTGAGTCCATGTGCGTGCATCAGGGTTATTATTCATGCTCCCGGTAATGCTTGGGCTATTATATGCCTTGAATTGATTACTAATCTTTATGCAGAGATATTTCTCATATTTGTAATCCTATTGTGAGCTATTTGAGCCATGTTTGAGGTTACATAGAAGTTAACCTCCAGATTAAGCTTGATAGTTGTTGTGACGTATTTACCTTATTTGAGCTATGATATCACACTTGCACATGCATACACCTTAGCATGTCATTTATATCCGTACAGGAGTATGAAATTTGATGTTCTTGATCATGTACATGTAGTTTTACAAATCTGCTTTATGTGTGATATGGATTGGACTGGTAGCCCGTGACTATATCTAGTGGATTATATTAATGTGCGTCTGATCATGCCGGGCGGATTGTAATTTTGTGCCTGTGAACATGCGGGATGCAATGTGATATTGTGCCTATGGCTGGGCGGATTGTGTTGATGAGCATGTGCCTATTCCAGGCGGATTGTGTTATTGAGGCTATGACCTCGGTGGGTGAATCCGTGATATTGATCATCTGACCACATTAGGCGGAATATGACATTGAGCATGTAGCTATACCGGGCTAATTATGATTATTACACGTGACTACACCGTGCAGCGTGTGGATATGGATCCATCCGCCTAGGGTCACCCTCTCATGTTTCTTCTTGATGGTGTACATGCAGATTTGAGGAATTTTACGCCGTGAGACTAAGACCATGAAGGGCGAATCTGTGATATTGAGCTTATGACCATGCCAGACGGATTATTATATTGAGCATGTGACCACACCGCGCGGATACTTACCTCAAATTGCCCTAATCTACACTAAGGAAAATAGATTTTACTTTATAATTAATGTCTACCCGGCTCAAATCTAGCAAAAACGACTTAATAACATCAAACAATGCAAGAGAATTCAATTTCAATTAATAAAGTTGTGATCTTTGTCAAATTTTTAAAAACAGAACAAAAGTCAACCCTGAGCCCGCCCGGTCAAAACCCTAGTTGATGGGTAGATCTCGACTACCCATAATCCCACGAGTCCAAATATGTGATCAATTTTAAAATCTGAGTCCAATTCAACACAAATCTCAAATTTTTATTTTTTAAAGCAGAGTAAAAAAATCCCCAAAAATACCTTTCGGAT
Organism: Nicotiana attenuata; assembly: GCF_001879085.1. Lineage (NCBI taxonomy): Eukaryota > Viridiplantae > Streptophyta > Magnoliopsida > Solanales > Solanaceae > Nicotiana > Nicotiana attenuata. The sequence continues at coordinate 26,748,050 of NC_032000.1, read as the reverse complement.
CCCACGATTTTGACGTTAAAATACATTTAAAAAAATCAAGTTAAAATATTGTAATTGAGTCAAAATCACTTACCCAATAGCTAGATGGGAAATTCCTCTCCAAAAATTGCCTTCCACCAAGTCTAGGGCTCAAAATGTGATAAAATAAGACAAAGTCTTGAACTCCCATCCTTAAAACCAGCTGCAAATGCCGCATTTGTAGCTAGAAGGTCGCAAATGCGACATAGGGATCACAAAAGCGAACCTTGCCAACCCCAGGAAATGTTGCAAATGCGAAGATGGGCCCATCGCAAAAGCGACCAAATGGCTGCAAGAGCAACCTGCCCAGCCCCAGAAGCACATCATTGGCTTTGCAATTGTGAAGCCACTCCACACAGTAAAACCTCGCAATGCTCTGCCCACCTTGCAAATACGAGATCCATAAATGCAAAAAGGATCTCGCATTTGCGAGACCTGCAGCACCAACCTAAATACCAGCAATCTGAACATCAACCCATATGGTCTGAAACATGTCCAAAACTCTCTTGAGCCCCGGGGGCTCCACACTAAACATTCACACAAGTCTACAAACTCGCTCGCAAGCTCAAAACACTAAGATATCATCCGAAACAACAAATTGAACACCAAAACGCATAGAAATCACAAAGAACTCAAAAAATTCTAAAATCACAACAAAGCATCTGGTTTCTACCAAACCAACTCGGAATGATGTTGTATGACCCGACTGGTTGTTTTGTGTGATTGTACCCCATTTCCCCTTTTGGTGCTTCGGACATGTGAATTTGTGATTTTATGACTTGCGTGGTTGATCGTGTGAGCTAGTTCGTATGATGTTCTTAGACTTGTATGGATGTTTGGTTTGGAGCCCCGGGGGCTTGGATGAGTTTCGGACGTATTTCGGAAAGGTTTGGACTGAAACAGGATTTTCTGGTGCGCTGGTGCTATGATATCGTAATTGTGAGCACCAGCCTCGCAATTGCGAGCATGGCAGGGGAGGCTCAGGTATCACAATTTTGATAGCTTGTTCGCAATTGCAAAGTATGGGACTGGGTAGGGCAGCTCGCGTTTGTGATGTTTTTCTCGCAATTGCGAGGAGGAGAGACTTTGCACTTACAAATTCTGTGTCGCAATTGTGACATCTCCTTAATGTGCCAGTAACCGCAATTGCGAGCTTTTCTTCGCAATTGCAACGGCCCGCAATTGCGAAATCTGCGACGTAACAAAAGGGCTGGGAGTCAGGATTTAGCATCATTTTCTCTCATTTTAGAACCTTAGACTCTGTAGGAGGCGATTTGGAGAGAGGATTTTCATCTACAAACTTAGGGTAAGTGATTCTAATAAATTTGCAACTATATTTCATGATTATATCTTAGATTGAACTTCAAATTTAAGATAATCAAAGAGGAAAATTGGGAATTTTTGTCAATGTTTAGAAAAAGGAAGAATTGAGTTTTGACAGTCGATTCAGACTCGGATTGTAAACTGAACATATATATGGTCTCGTGGAGTTATGGGTAGCCGGAATCTACCCTTGGACCCGAGTTTTGACAGGACGCCCGCGGTTGACTTTTGTTGACTTCTTGGGAAATGTGTAAAGATCATAGCTTTATCAATTGTAATTGGTTTCCCTTGCATTATATGATGATATTAAGTGATTTTTTATTAGATTTGAGCCGTGTTGAGCCACATTTTAGGGGAAAAGCTATCTTTTGAGGGTTGAGTTGGCCTAGTTTAGGTAAGTATCCTGCCTAACTTTGTGTGGGGGAACTACCCCTTAAGATTTGGGTTGATTGTGCTATTTGGGTTATGTGGAAGACATGTACGCAATGTGGTGAGTGTGTACACGGGCTATATGTGGTATTCTTTTCACCAGTTTAGTTTATTTAGACTCTTTCCATGCTTTTAATTGAATTGTCATAACATGTTTTATCTTGCATTGGTAATCTACTCTTACATGTATTAATCTACTCTTACATGCTTTATTTGACGTTGTTAGCACTTGTCGTATCTCTCACTTGTTATATTTGCTCTCATATTCTTTAGTTGAAGTTGTTGCCTTCCTTATTATCTTGTTACCTCTTTATTGTTGCATTTCTCTTACTTTCGTGGGAGTTATCTTCTTGTTGGGTTATTGACGTTGAAGTGGTGAAAGCTATTATCACATTGAGGTTGACATTGTTTATTTTTTAAACATATTTCCTTGTTGAGTAGTTCTCATTCATTATGTCATTATTGAGATTCTTGTACACACTGTGGTTGAGCCATGGGCTATTTGTTATGGAAACATTGGTATTGATTATTTTAGCAACTTTTGGAATATGGGCACTTGTGGTGCGAGTTGTTATTATGTTGTGATATTGATACGTATGCGGTGGTATAAGGATAGGGGCTGATACACATGCTGTGAGATAAGGTGGGCATAATAAGCGTGTTGCTGTTAAGGGATTTACTTGATTCCATACGGTGAGATAATGTGGTTTGAAATGCGTGTAGCTATTTCGGGAAAAATAATTTTCAAAACTAAATGCAAGGCTCACGCAGTGATAGAAGGAATGACTATGATTTGAGTTGTGAAATGTGAATACGAGGCGGTACCTCGGTTGTGATTCTTATTGTACATTCCATGTTGAAAAGGTATATTGGTTGGATAGTTCTTGTTGTTTTTCTTCCTTGTCTTACTTAATTTTGTCTATATTTGGTTACTTGTGGTTCTCATTGTGTGCTCCCTTCTTGTTGCCTTCTTGCTTTATATTCTATCATTAACTTACATTATTAAACTGCTTTGTTATTATTCATCTCCTCATTCTCCCGTTATTTGTCTTTATTATACTTTGTTCCGTTTATCTTGTCCTACTAGGTGTCTTGTCCTGGCCTCATCACCACTCTACCGAGGTTAGGCTTGATACTTACTAGGCACTGTTGTGGTGTACTCATACTATGCTTCTGCACATTTATGTGCAGATCTAGGTACATCTTCTTGTGCCAGGCGCTAGTGATCATTCAGCCGTTTCAGGAGACTTCAAGGTATACCTACCCGACGCTCGCAGGCCTCAGAGTCACCTTCCACATTTCACTTATTATTGTTTATCCTCTATTCGGACAGTGATGTGTATTGAGATATTAGTACTTTTCTGTAGAGCTTATGACTCAGTCTCACCGTGTATTGAGAAATATTGTATTGTGGTTCAGTATTGAGATTCTTATGAGACTTGTTAGTTTATATGTTGTTTTTAGACATTCCTTTCCCTCTAATCATCTTGTTTGGTAGGCTTACCTAGTCTAAAAGACTAGGTGCCATCACGACATCCTAAGGTGGGAATTTGGGGTCGTGATAAGTTGGCATCAGAGCTCTAGGTTCATAGGTCTTACGGGTCAGAAGAAAGTTTAGTAGAGTTGTTGATACCAAATTTTGCCCTCACATTTTTCCAAATAGTATATATATTTTTAAAATATCAGTTTGCGTCTTTATTTAATTTACAAGATTTATATAAGCATTTTCCGTAAATTTCCATAATTTTTAGAGCCTTAAAATTAATTTTCTCGCATTTAAATTACTTGAATATTTATTAATTATCCCTTTAGACTTTATTCATCCAAATTTATCATTTTATATCCACGTGTGTGTTTAATAATATTTTACTTCATTTTATATAATTACATCTATATTTTAGTTATTTATGTAGTTTTTGCAATAATAGCCTATTTTCATGCATAATTAAGTTTTTATTATATTATTCATGCTAAAATAGCTTTTTTATAATGTTAAGTTATTATTTTCGGTCCTTTTTTTTTGCATAAGTAATATTTTTATTTATTAATTATTTTTATTTAAACAATTTCATGTATTTAAATCTTAGCCCAATTTTAGGCTAATTTCGGACCAAAGGCCCAAAATAGCTAGCCCATCTCCATTAAACCCTTCAGTAGTCGAAACCAAACAACCATTTTAAAATCCGGTCACGACCCGTTTTAAACAACCCGCCCTACTCTTTTTTCTATCTCAGCAGTTGATCTCAGAGATCAACGTCCCATACACCCCCTCTCATCCTTAATTAACCAAACCCAAACCCTAAAGACCCATTCCCCCATCATCCCGCCCCTAAATCCTCTCTACACTCCCTTCTCTGAGAAACCCTAGCCGCCACTGCTCATTTCCTCTCTAATTTCAACCAAGAGATGGAATCCATCTATGATACACTTACCTTATTAATGTTCTCTCATCATTGATCGCCCGTTTATGGTGTTACTTAGGTACTTGCCTAAGTTTTGAAAGTATCACTTCCGAGAGGAAACTATAATGGCTCGAATCTTTGATTTTGGGCATATTAAGTCTATATACGCTCAACGAAGAGCGATTTGCACTCTTGGATTGATTTTCAAACGATTCAACCCTAATTAGGGTGTGAGACTCTCCATCTCCTTTATTGATTTTGATTTGCATGTGATATTTTCTTTCCTTATTTGTACTTAATTGATTATTTTCCATGTTTGTTCTTTCAATTTCTGCTACTATATAAACCCCTCCCTTAATTCCCCAAAGACGGACCTTAATCACTGTGATTCTCTCACTCTCACTTATTCTATACTATTCTGAATCTATTGCTCTTGGCCTGCTGAAAGCCAAGGCCGTCGGAATCCTTTCTAACAATCTCCCTAGTGCGAGCATTGCTCAAGGTCCATTTGAGGCTTCTGTAAACTCTGACGCACTAAGATTTGGGTCTTTTGGTTGTTCTCTTCGCTGGTGGTATTCAAGCTGTTTTTGACACATAGCCTTTCCCTGTTATGTTGTTTGTCGAATCTGCAAACTGGTGAGTGTCTTGACTTTTGCGATTCTATTTTCTTTTGCTTTTTTCTAGTTCTTCGCATACTCATGTTATTTTAACCAATATGATTCCAATATTATGTTAATTTACACGCTTTTGTAGATATCTTGTAACTCTGAGTCTTTCAATGTCATAACCTATTTAGATTCTTATGTTCAACTTGGATGACCGGGTACCTTTAAGTTTACTTTGAGTTCCACTGTTTATTATGAGTCTGTCTAAAACTTTATTTTGGATTCTTGCACTGAAATTCCTAGGGAATCATCTCCTTCCCAGAATTTGCCTTACTTCCTTTATGTGAACTCTGTTATTACCTGCTTACATGAACCAAATCTGTTGACGCAATGCTATTGCTGTGTATTAGGTGTTTAGTCAATCCTGTATTCTTTGGTATTGTTTATGCTCCTAGTTGAGTCCTACTACATTTAGATTCCATGATCATGTATAGTTGACTGGCTTAAGCTCTGAAGTCTGTCTGCTCTGCTGTTTAACCTTAAGTTGGCAATGTTTTCTACCATAATATCTTGGGAATCTCTGTGGTTGCACTCAGTATAATTAAGATACTTACTAGCTGCTATAGGCCATGCATTCCTACTTTCTTTCTTACTTAACATTCTCTGACTGTGACCTTCATGCCTTAATTTCCTAGTTATGGATCTCTTTTAGTTAATTCATACTTTGCTATAATCTCGTTGTTCTGAGAACTGAGCATGCCCGCTTACCATGTTGAACTATGTAATATGCCTCCTCAACAATGCTAATGTTGCACATGCTATACTCTTTCACTTGTTATGAACCTATTTTGTGATTCCTTGGGCTCAAACTCTTCTATTAAGGCTTTTCTTTGTTGATCCTTCAAGTTTGCATAATCAGATCTCCTATTTTTAAATTGCCTTAAGCTGTTTTGTCTATGCTAATGCTTGAAACTTCTTTAGAAGTAGCCTATTATCTTATGATGATCCACCATATCCCCGTAAAACTGGAAAATGCAAGCATAAGCTCATCTTGTGTATGTTCCTACCAACATGTCACATGAATTTATCTATACATTTTGGTGATGCTTAGCTTTACAGTCTTAATAAAATAAGTGTGTGGGCTTCTCCAAGACTAGTTAGTTCAACATTAGTCTGTTGTTTGTATTCATGTATGAGTCCGTCGTCTGGATTTGATATCTATTCTATGCGATGTTGGGTTTGGCTGTGTCACGCCCCAAACTCGGGGAGCGCGACCGACGCTCGACCGAGTGAACCCGGCCAAGCAAGCCTGTTAGACACATCCTACCTGACTCACTTATGATCAAGAGAAGGCGTGGTTCCATTAGTTTAACAGTAGAAGGATCATGTATATAAACATTACTAATTCATTTCATTTTGCTACCTCATTGTTAAGTTCCCAAAATACATACACTTTACGATTTAGTGGAACAAGAGTCCAAAACATAACATAACACGTTTGGCCTTTCTAACACCCATATACAACGCACATAGTGTCTACCGAGCCTCTAAGATACAAAAAGAGTGTAAAGATAGTGTCGGCGACAAGGCCCCGGCTATACCTCAAAAGTGACTACAACATAGCCGAAGATATAATACAAGACCCCAGAATGAAGTGGGTCTCACCGAGTTTGTTGAGAAGAGGATGCACCAATAGTTGTGATCTGCTATGGAACCGCCTACATCCATTTAAAGATGTAGCGCCCCCGGTAAAAGGGACGTTAGTACTACCTAATAGTACTAGTATGTAAAGCTAAAATACCATCTCAATATAATGAACAAAAATAGAAGGGGGGGGGGAACAGTTATGAGTTCAACAACAGCTTCAAACAATACTAAAACATTAAGTATGGATCACATAAGTTCTCAAGTCAATATCAATATTATAATGTTGGGTAATCTTTAGTGCCATATGCTGCAATCCACAATACCACCATGTTCTTACACGGAGTCCGATCTGGGCCCGATCGGCTAGGTCATCTCATTTGAGACATCAACCATATCCACAATTTCAATCAATCATTTCCAGCACAGTTAACACCATGTGTGCGGCATGGCATCCGATCATGGCCCGATCGGCTAAGCCATCTCACTTGAGACATTAACCTTTCAATCAATCATCTCTCTTCATATTTCTTTCCCATCTTTCAATACATTAGCACGAGTGGCCCTCATTTATTAAGTCATTCTTGGCACTTGGTCGTATTTCACAATTCAAGCTTCCCTTATTACACAATCAAATGACATCATTATCTACAACAATGAGGCCTATCATGTAAGGCATTTGTAAACATAAGGAAAAAAAATTGGAAGATCCCAAGCACATATATCCTTTTCATAAAAATTGGCATAACAACCTTTATTCGATTTTTGACATGAAATATTAACCTTTCTTAACACATATTCCACATTTTTAAACACATCCTCAAAAGGGCAAGAAGACATGATAAGCATTTAGAACAAGTGTTAAACATATATATATCATTCAACGCAACACATTAGCGATAGTCAATTCTAGTACAATCAATTTGGGGACATATACCAACTACACGAACACAAGGGGGTTTCGATTGTAAGAAGAGCGGGGTTTAGCCATACATACCTCAATTGAGCCTCTTAAAACTCTAAGATGTTCCGGAATTTGCAACTTCAATCTATTTTAGCAATATAGCAAAAATTGAACCCTAAATTAGGAAAACAATCATAATTGTAGCTCACTTGAGCATTATATCAAACACTTTGTGTGTATTAAGATTTCATGGCCCGTTTTATGAAAGACTCCACCAACCCATACCCCATTCTTTACTATCAGTAACTCACAACCTCCCCACATACCTTAGGAACACATGCATGCTAGGTAATCACTCCCATTCCCATGAAATTCCTTACTAATGGCCCATTCTAGTTACATTTCAAAATTAGGAGTTTGGGTGACAGAACCTTACCTCTTGGGAAGAAGACCAAGGTGCCTCTCTTGATAATCTTCAAGGAGTTAAGCAAGAATAGAAGAGCAAATTTGATGAAGATCACTTTATCCCTCTAATACTCTCTTTCTCTCTCTAAAGATATTAGAAAATTAGCTCATAATGGCCCCTTACATCTCTTCTAACGAAGTTGGGTCGGTTTTTAACACCCCAAAAATGAAGCTTTGGAACAGGTTCTACGGTCGCATATGCGACCGCATAATGGTTATGGGGCCGTGAAATGACCGCGAAAAGTGGCCCTAGGAACTTGGCTGCTCTGCTTCACTCTACGGCTGTTATGCGGCCCACAAACCTATTCTACGGTCGCATAATACGTCGCAGAACCTCCCTCTGCAAAAGTACAAGGACGAATATGTGACCAAAGTGCGCCCCGCGAAATGGAGATCTGGTCGCATAATTGGTCGCAAAACTGACCTCAAAATTGGCCAAAAAGACTGCTTCACTCTAGCGCCATTCCGCAGGCCGCAGAGTGATTATGCGGCCGCAAAATGGGCCGCAAAAATGCCTACTTCTGCAAAAATATTTCTTCAACTCCCCAGCGTATCGTTCAATCCAAAAGGTACGAACCACGGACTATTACCCCCTACGCTTACTTCGGCATCATAGAATCCGGGTTTAAGAAAAAATTTACGGGGACTGTAACACCCTGTAAAGTCGGTTTAGGTTTGATTGAGTTAAAGGAGTAGTAAGGTTATATTTTGGGCATGTGAAGTCCCATCGGGATGATTATGGGTAAAATAGTTGTTTCAAAATCAAAATGGAAAGTGAGGTGCATAAGATTTGACAAAATCGACTAAGTTTGCAGAAGGTTTGACTTCCAGAAGGGTTTGGTGAAAAGGTTTAAGAAAGCTGGGAAAACTCAAAGCATGAAAGTTGTAGGGCTTTGAAGTAGCTTTCCAAAGATATATTATGGAGCCCGAACGGATCTCTGTGCAAAAAGTTATGCACGTTTTACAGAACAGTATGCGATATGCGCGCCAGTAGCGTGCCCCTAGCGCGACCGCGCTAATTTTGAGGCAGTGTTACTGGCGTCTTGCGCGGTCAGTAGCGTGGGCAGGTCTTCAGGAGCGCGGGCACGCTTGTGCGGGGTCGTTATAAAGCCCTACTTCGTCCCCCACAACTCCAAAACATAAAAACTTGCTCTAGAAAGGAAAGCTCTCAAAAACCTAACTCCTTAAGGGTCCCTCCACCATCCAAGGTAAGTTCTAATGGTGATTCTAAGTTAGTTTCAATTTCCCAACATCTTATTAACATGGGTAAACCCTCCAAATCGTTAGATATTCGATTGGAGCATCACTGTTGAGAGAAGGAACCCTAGAACTCGAATTCAAGAAGATTGAACGTCAAAAAGGTAATGTCTTCACCCTCTAATTTACTATACTATTGGATTAATGATTATAGACTCTAGTTCATGAGATATGAGTTGATGAGTTTGATAGAAAAGCATGAACGGTTATAGGTTTAGGGTGTTGATTGTTAATTATTGGTTAAGTGTGTTGTTTACCTTATGGGTGATAAAGAATTATGTTGATTATAACAATTTGAGACTTTACAATTTATCTATGAACAAGAGAATGGGTTATTGGGTGTAGAGACACCATTAATAATGACTATGAAGCTTTATGTCACCAAGTGTTTGAGAAAATGCTTAAGCGACTAAAACATGAGAATTATTGCTAATATGGAATCTCTTTGACTTGTATTGATATAGATTAAAGTTGAAAGCGTTGGCGAATGTTGTATTACGCTCAAGAGCAGGAAGTTAAGGTATATAAGGCTAACTCTCTATGTTTGGGAATTTTAATGATTCTCCCAACACTACGTTTCTTTTACGACGTTACTAATTGCCTCAGAAATATAGTTTAGCCTAGTTCCTTGAATAGTTGCAGAACTTCTATTCTCTAGCTTCATAACTCGTTCACCACTTTCATTCTGAACGTTGTGAGCTCAATGCGTATTTAATATATACTTGGGTTTGATGCCCCCGAGTCTTAGTATAGATTACTCAGTATGCCATAAACAGTTGAAGTTTCAGTGTTCATAATCAGTTCAAGAATACACGTCTCAGTCTAGTCCTATTCAGTATTCCAGTATTATGTAACTCAGTGTGATCCAGTATTCCAGTATCATGTAACTTAGTGTAATTTAGTATTTCACTATCATGTATTGCAGTATGATTCTTAGTTCCTGAATGTTGAACACCTGAATTTTGGCCTGAGGCTGCAGTTTATGCTTTATGCATCTTTGGGCCTGATGCCGCAGTTTATGCTTTATGCATTTTGGGCCTGAGGCCGCAGTTTATGCTTTATGCATTTTGGACCTGAGGTCGCAATTATTTATACGTATACTTGGGCCCGAGGCCGCAGTTGTGCACATATATATATATTGGGCCTGAGGCCGCAGTTTATTTATTCAGATAATTAGGTTGTTCATCATTCAGAAGAGGGAGTATTCATATCCTTACTTCCTTTATCATTTCAGTTACCAGATATCATTTCAGCTATCAGTTATGAGTCATCAGTTCAGTTATCAGTTATTAGTTATTATTTCAGTTTCAGTTTCAACAGTTATCATTTCAGTTATCAATTATCAATTCTCAGTTATCAGCTTAGTTTCAGTTTCACCATTTATAATTCTTTCTTTCAGTTGCTTTACATACCAGTGCAATTGACGTCTCTTTTGCCCGGGGCCTGCATCTCACGATGCATGTAATGATTTACAGGTTGATGATTTAGAGCGCTAGGATTCTCGTACCAGATGTTTGGTGACCCCCAGTTCTTTCGGGGCATTATCATTACTTTACAGTCTTTTAGTATTTATAGACAGTCAGTGTTTTCAGTACTTCATTAGAGGCTTCATAGACTAGAGTAACAGTTAGACAGAGTCTCAGGCTTTTCATGTTAAGCTATGTTGGCTACAAATATGTTTCAGAATTGTATTAGTATTTGCGTACTTTGATTTATATCATCCAGACTTTTATAATATCAGCATGTGTTAGTTTATCTTCCGCATTCAGTATGTTATGATATCACATGTTGATTCAGCCAGCCAATTGGTTCGCTCGGTCACATGTAGTCAGGCACCGAGTGCTGTGTTACGTCCAGGCCCAGGTTCGGGGCGTGACAAAGCTTGGTATCAGAGCACTAGGTTCAAGTTTCCTAGGGTGTCTATGAAGCCGTGTCCAGTGGAGTTTCCTTTATATGTGTGTGCCGGCCACTCATATAAACGGTTAACTACCAAGATCCAGGATTGTCTCATTTCTTTCTAATCTAGATCGTGCCATGAAGCTTAGAGCAATAAACCTTCTCTTCCAATCGATTTCCAAACGTATTGGATGCCCAAGCGATGCGTAGGAGAATCCTAAGGTTCTAGAGTTTACAACTGCCCATCGGGGTATAATTATGGAGTATAGCTTGGTAAATATGAGACTTGAGAGGATGTAAAAGTGGGATGCAATGGATAGTAGTACAGATTCGAGCATAACCTTATCAGAAAGGACAAAAGCAATTATCATGTCTTATGGTTATCAGTTTACCTCAGTTACCAGTTATACAGTCTTTCAGTTAGTAAGTTTGTGGTTATTCAGTTACCAGATCTCCAATTTTCAGTGTATCAAAATTCTGGTGACTGGTGAGTAATACAATAATGCCTATGGGTGCTAAAAGAAAATGTAAGTAACAGTGATCATAGCGAGACCTCGCATATTTTAGGGCTGGATTAAGACCAAGACTCACCGGATGGCACATGAAGTGAATTATCAGATGATGGTATACTCTGAAGGATAAGTTTGTGTATGGTAATCGTATGTGTTTTACCTTAGAGAACAATTTCTTTTAATTCTTGCAAATGGAGCCACATGCAGGATGATGATAGTTCAGATGTCAGACCCTAAAATTGGTCACTATAGTTTGGACAGAAAAGAGCCTAAGGCTAAAATACGTAGAAGTCAGAAACGATTGTTATTATTGGAGATGTATTTTTCGTAGAACTCATGCAAATGACTAGGAGATATGATGTATGCAATGAGAACCAAGAGTAGCCATAGTGAATTTTAGGGAATTATTTTAAGTTGCTTAGATTTGTTCAAATCAGAACTAGAAGTACCACGTTAGCAAGCTACTATAAGAAGTAGTTATTGATGTAAGATAAGAGATATGGCAGTTCCCCCTTAGGTTATGTGACCAAGTGATTACCGCAGATGTTTATAGTATGATATAATTTGGTATTGTATAGAAAGCTTGGGGTTAGATATTCTAATTTTGTTTAAGACAGATGAATTCTCTAAGTGTGATCTATGCACATAGTTTAGAAAAAAAAAGATAAGTATGCGACCGTAGAACAAGGTCGGATGGTGAGGGAAGTTAGAAGTAACCTTATGCCTTACTTTAGTTATCCAAAGTAGAAAAAGAAAATGCGATTCTAGCAGGTGTTTAGTAAAAGAACAATAAGTAAGTTTTGAGTTGATACAGTGAATTAGCACTTTCAGCAGAGCTAGTAGAGGTACAATTTGATTCACTTAGCTAGGTTAGCTATAGTGAGTGGATGACAGTTTGAAATACCGAACGTGTGTTCGAACCCAAAGAGTTTAAGTTAAACTCGAAGTACAGTGGTAGTGGGAAAAAAATCAGCTAGCAGTGAGAGCACAAACTATAGAAGAATAGCCTTTAAGAATTATCGAAAATGGGTCTCTCCAAGATTGAGAGTGTAAGCAGAGTTAAATTATTAAGATTGTGTATGATAGTTGTGAATAAATTAGCTTTCCGTTAAGTGAATAATTTAGTTTTCCTAGTAAGAAGGATTTCTCAGAAGTTAGTAGGAAGATGAGTCGTCATTGACGTAGAGTGCAAAGAATTGCAGAAAATAAGGAATGTTATTTGCATCCCAACAAAAAGAGAAGGATCCATTAGTATAAGACCTTTGGTCTAAGGAGTGATGCGAAAATTTTCTGTAGGTCCAGTAAGAGATTTGAAACCCGAATAGTTAGCATGGGATATGAAAAAGAAAATCAGTTTGGTAATGAGGGAAAATTGTATAATTACCATAGGGATTATGTCTAGCATGTGTAAGAAACACAAAGTGAGTAGAATGATCACTGAGCTTAGTTATTGATGATAAAGTGATCACAGAAAAGCTGTAAAATTATGCCTATTTATGTGTTATGTGGGTAGTGCCATTGCACGGGACTCTAAAATTTAGAGTACATGTCAAAGACTTAGTTAACAATAATTCTATAAGTGTTTTCAGGAAGTATCTTAAAAATATAATCAAGTATGGGAAGTATAACTCATGATTGAGGTAGATAAGAGAACTCTGGTGAAATAAGTTCACTAACCAAGATAGGAGTTCGACTTCGGACTCCGAAGATGACGGAGTTGTTATCTAGAACAGGACTTGTTCCCCCTTAGTAGCCGAAGAGAAGGAGAAACAATTTGATGATCCCTACATGTTGTAGTTGAAAGAGGAGAATCACAAGTATAAGATCAGTGCTTTTGAATAAGGGGGAGATGATGGTACTTTGAGGTACCAAGACAGATTGTGTGTTCCAGACATAGATGGACTTAAAGAGGGAAGATCATGTTAGAAGCCCATAATTCCAGGTATTCTTTCCATCCAGGTTCCCCAAATATGCATCATGACCAAGGAGATTTATTGGTTGAACGACATGAAAAAGAACACCGCAGACTTTGTGGCCAATTGTCCGAATTGTCAGCAAGTAAAAGTCGAGTAGCAGAAAGCCTAGTGTTTTATCACAGAATACACATATTTTGAGTGGAGATGGTAAATATGAAAATTATAACAGGATTATCTTGCTCATTTTAAAAGCATGATTGGATTGGATGATTGTAAATCGACTTACCAAGTCAGCACATTTCTTGCTAGTAAAGAGTACAGATTCAGTAGAAGATTATACCAAGTTGTACATTCAGGAAATCGTCTGATGTATAGGACTCCGTTGTCCGTCATTTAGGATCGTGGTGCTCTGTTTAAAATGAACTTTTAGAAGTTCTTTCAAAAAGGATTAGGCACAAGTTTTTCATCCTCAGAAAGATGGTCAGGCAGAACGCATTATTCAAATAGTTGAGGATATGTCCTTGATGTTAAAAGTAATTGGGATGATCACATACCTCTCATTGACCTTGCTAATAATAACACCTACCATTCTAGTATCAAGATAGCACTGTGAGAGAATCTGTATGGGCGAAGGTGTAGATCGCCAATTGGTTGGTTCAAAGTTGGTGAAAGGGAATTGTTGGGACCAAATTTGGTCTATCAGACTATAGAGAAAATTAAGTTGATTCAAAAGCGTTTGAAGATGTTAGAGTTCCAAGTTGTTGATTGGGTTTTTCTGAAAGTTTCACCTATGAAAGGCGTTATGAGATTTGGGAAGAAAGAAAAGCTCGGTCCCAAATATATCACGTCGTATATGATCTACAAAAGATCGGTCAAATAGCTTATGAGTTGGAGTTGCCACCAGAATTAGCGGTGGTACAACCCGTACTTCACGTATCATGTTATAACATCCAAGTTTCCAGTACTCAAATACTCATGTTAGTTCAGTACTCACATACTCATGTCAGTTCAGTACTCACATACTCATGTCAGTTCAGTACTCAGACACTCATGTCAGTTTAGTACTCAGATACTCATGTCAGTTCAGTACTTAGATACTAATGTCAGCTCAATACTCAACTACTCATGTTAGTCCAATACTTAGACATTCATGCCAGCTTAGTACTCAAATTACTCAAATATTCGTGCTAGTTCAATATTCATATATCCATGTTAGTTCAGTATTCACGTATCCATGGCAGACCAATATTCAGTCAATGCAGTAGTCATTCAGTTCAGTATCGCAACAGTTCAGTAATCATGTACTCATTCAGTTTAGTATACAAGTGTTAATGAATGTTCATGTTTCCACCAGACCCGTTTAAGGTCCGGAGTTAGCAGAAGTTACAGTCAGGACAATCATTCGAGGACGAATGATCCCAAGGGGGAGATAATGTAACACCCCATAAAGTCGTTTTAGGTATGAATGAGTTAAAGAAGTAGAAAGGTTATATTATGGGCATGTGAAGTCCCATCGGTATGATTATGGGTAAAATAGTTGTTTCAAAATCAAGATGGAAAGTGAGGTGCATAAGATTCGATAAAATCGACTAAGTTCGCAGAAGGTCTGACTTCCAAAAGGGTTTAGTGAAAATGTGTAAGAAATTTCGAAAAATTCAAAGCACGAAAGTTGTAGGCCTTTGAAATAGCATTTCAACGATATATTATGGAGACGAACGGATCTCTATGCAAAAAGTTATGCCCGTTTTACAGAACAGTATGCGATATGCGCGCCCTGTAGCGCGCACCCTAGCGTGACCACGCTAATTTTGAGGCAGTGTTACTGCCGTTTTGCATGGTCAGTAGCACAGCCAAGTCTTCAGGAGCGCGGGCGCGCTCGTGGGGGGTCGTTTTAAAGCCCTACTTCGTCCCCCACAACTCCAAAACATAAAAACTTGCTCTAGAAAGGAAAGCTCTCAAAAACCTAACTCCTCAAGGGCCCCTCCACTATCCAAGGTATGTTCTAATGGTGATTCTAAGTTAGTTTCAATTTTCCAACGTCTTATTAACATGGGTAAACCCTCAAAATCGTTAGATATTCGATTGGGGCATCATTGTTGAGAGAAGGAACCCTAGAACTCGAATTCAAGAAGATTGAACATCAAAAAAGTAATGTCTTCACCCTCGAATTTATTATATTATTGGATTAATGATTATAGACTCTAGTTCATGAGATATGAGTTGATGGGTTTGATAGAAAAGCATGAACGTTTATAGGTTTAGGGTGTTAATTGTTAATTATTTGTTAAGGGTGTTGTTTACCTTATGGGTGACAAAGAATGATGTTGATTATAACAATTTGAGACTTTAGAATTTATCTAGGAACAAGAGAATGGGTTATTGGGTGTAGAGACACCATTAATAAGGACTATGAAGCTTTATGTCACCAAGTGTTTGAGAAAATGCTTAAGCGACTAAAACATGAGAATTATTGCTAATATGGAATCCCTTTGACTTGCATTGATATGGATTAAAGTTGAAAGGGTTGGCGAATGTTGTATTACGCTCAAGAGCAGGAAGTTAAGGTATGTGAGGCTAACTCTCTATGTTTCGGAATTTTAATGATTTTCCCTACACTACGTTTCTTTTATGACGTTACTAATTGCCTCAGAAATATAGTTTAGCCTAGTTCCTTGAATAGTTGCAGAACTTCTATTCTCTAGCTTCATAACTCGTTCACCACTTTCATTCTGAACGTTGTGAGCTCAATCGTATTCAATATAGACTTGGGTTTGATGCCCGCGAGTCTTAGTATAGATTACTCAGTATGCCATAAACAGTTGAAGTTTCAGTGTTCATAATCAGTTCAAGAATACACGTCTCAGTCTAGTCCTATTTAGTATTCCAGTATTATGTAACTCAGTGTGATCCAGTATTCCAGTATCATGTAACTCAGTGTAATTTAGTATTTCACTATCATGTATTGCAGTATGATTCTCAGTTCCTGAATGTTGAACACCTGTATTTGGGCCTGAGGCCGCAGTTTATGCTTTATGCATCTTTGGGCCTGAGGCCGCAGTTTAGGCTTTATGCATTTTGGACCTGAGGTCGTAGTTATGTATACGTATACTTGGGCCCGAGGCCGCAGTTGTGCACATATATATATATATTGGGCCTGAGGCCGCAGTTTATTTATTCAGATAAACAGGTTGTTCATCATTCAGAAGAGGGAGTATTCATATCCTTACTTCCTTTATCATTTCAGTTACCAGATATCAGTTAAGTAATGAGTTATGAGTTATCAGTTCAGTTATCAGTTATCAGTTATTATTTCAGTTTTAGTTTCAATAGTTATCATTTCAGTTATCAATTATCAAATGTTAGTTATCAGCTTAGTTTCAGTTTCACCATTTATAATTCTTTCTTTCAGTTGCTTTACATACCAGTGCAATTCAAATGTACTGACGTCCCTTTTGCCCGGGGCCTGCATCTCACGATGCAGGTAATAATTTACAGGTTGATGATTCAGAGCGCTAGGATTCTCGTACCAACTGTTTGGCGATCCCCAGTTCTTTCGGGGCATTATCATTACTTTACAGTCTTTTAGCATTTAAAGACAGTCAGTGTTTTCAGTACTTCATTAGAGGCTTCATAGACTAGAGTAACAGTTAGACAGAGTCTCAGGCTTTTCATGTTAAGCTATGTTGGCTGCAAATATGTTTCAGAATTATATTAGTATTTTTGTACTTTGATTTATATCATCCTGTTACAACCCATATTTACATACGTTAGTTCATGCCATAGGGTCGTCGACGTAAATCCATGAAGAGATTATCTTTGAGATGATAAGAGATTAATCTTATTGGTCTTAAATGATACAAAGGTGTATAAGGGTGGTTAACAAGTATTAGAAGTTAAACGAATCAAGGATGTTGTCAGCCGTATTTTTGTGTAAACCTAGGGGTGCTTAATACTCTCAAGAGGTCGTATTTTAAGGTATATGAATCATAAAATATCCGTATCATAGTCTTGAAGTCAAACGAGTTATGAAACAAAAGTCGACAAGAGTTGTTGCAACTTAAGTTCATAGTTTTACTTAAACTTTAGGTCAAATATTATTAAGCTTTTCTCCCAATATACTTGGAATTATGGGGTGATCTACCCACCAAATTGAAGATCTATGAGTCTAGTTTCCAACGCATTAAACCTTTTATCAATACGACATTGGAGTAGAGAGATATTTGCGTTTTCGCGAGACTGCGCCAAGCACCTCTCTATGGGACCCACTTAGGCGGTTTAAGACATTTGGATCTATATAGGACGCCTCCAACCCGTTTTAAGTCATTTATTTTCACTATTTTCAGACCTTAGAACCCTAGGAACACCCTCTCAAGGTTCTCTCAAGATTCAAGACCCAAACAAAGGGCAAACAACACAAATCAAGTGTCGGGAATCCCGTGGCGCTAGTAAGTCTCTTGTTCTTCTTGTTGTTGCTCATTTTTGTGTTGTTCCAGCTCGTGTGGGAGGTTGTTTTAAGGGGTTTATGTTCTGTAAATACTCCCTCAAGTTCTTAATATCAACTCTAGGTGATTTCAAGCCTTCTAAAGTGATTCTAGTGCCAAAAAGAAACACTAATTGATTGCTAGTTTCGCTTCCATGTTGTTGTGGCAGAATTGGAGGGATATTTCGTGGAGAATTAAGGTCAAATTGGAGTTGTTCTTTCTGTATAAAGGTAAGGAACCTCTTAATCTATATGTATTTAAGATTATCCAAGTTACGGCTAAGTCATTGAAGCTAGAACTTGTGAAATATATATCGAAAGGCTTGGTAGTAATGTTATCGGTTGGTGGACTGTTTTGGGATGCTCAATATGATTATTATTGATGTTGTTGGGCTGTTTGGTGATTGTTTGGAATTGTGTGAAGTCATATATATAGGGGAGGTGCTGTCCGTTTCATCGTAAAATAGGTTGTGGTCGATACATAATAGTTATGACGCTTGAAGGGTAACTATAGTACCGTTTCTCTTATTGTAGACTAAGGAGTCGTGAAAATTGCATAGCTTGAGATTGGGGCAGTATATACAAGGTATGTGAGGCTATCCCTTTCCTTCCGTTGCACGACTCCGATTGTACATAATGCAATGAACGAGCTTCCAAAGATACTCTACTCTTAGAAGCTAGCAGTACTTACATTGTTTCCCCTCTTATGGAACGATTGATGTTGGTGTTACTTCTCTTATTCTTATGTTGTCAATGTTATTGGTACTTCCTGATTCTTATAAGGTTCATGGTGAAAGTTAGTCCTAATAACGTGTACAGAGGATACCGACCTTACGTCACTCCGAAAGGTTTAGAACGTGAGTTCATGAGTCGAGCATGCATTATATATATGTATCTATTTTACTCTACCGAGCCGTGCTATAGTCGGCCGGGTATGGCACCTATTGTGCAACCACTGATCAGTTGGGTTTTACCGAGCTCCACGTGGCCGGGTACGTTTTTACCGAGCCTATTACGGCCGGGTACGATATGATGATGATGATGCCCACAGAGGCGTATGTTTTAAAAGTTTATGTATATATACATATGTATTACGCATTTCATGTCAGTAGCCTTAGAGGTACCCAGATGTTACAGGTTGTTTATTCTCTATCCCTGCTTACATTACTGTTCGTACTTATGGTTCCCTGCCTTACATACTCAGTACTTTATTCGTACTGACGTCCTTTTATTTGTGGACGTTGCATGTCGTGCTGCAGGTCCTGATAGACAGGCAGGCGCAGCTTCCCCACCATAGTAGGTTGTCCAGTTCAGCGGTGATTGGCGAGATCCCTTCTTCGGACTTGCCTTGGTCTTGGTATGCATTTTTGTTATAGATATTATGGGTATGTCGGGGCCCTGTTCCTGCTATGTTGCAACACTTATGTTCCTTTAGAGGCTCATAGACAGGTGTCGACTCATGTATAGTTTGGTAGGCCTTGTCGGCTGGTTTTTGTTGTATAGTCTCTCATGGTAGTGTGGTAGCTCGTACCTTATATATAGTTTCTTGATTGTCTAGTCATCCCATGTTATGTATGTTCATGCCATCATATTTTATTGTTGGTTGTCCATGACCCATGTCTACCATTTATATTGATTTCGTCAGCCCAAAAGATAATAAAGAAGGTTAGATAAAATGTATGTTGGTACTTGGTAAGTATGGCCGGGTGCTAGTCATGGCCCTCCGTTTGGGTCGTGACACATCCAGACTTTTAGAATAAACCAAAGTATTTTCGTACTTTGGTTTATCTTCCGCATTCAGTATGTTATGATATCACATGTTGATTCAGCCAGCCAGTTGGTTCGCTCGGTCACATGTAGTCAGGCACTGAGTGCCGTGTTGCGTCCAGATCCAGGTTCGGGGCGTGACAGGGCCTTACATCCTCCCCCACTTAAGATCATTCGTCCTCGAATGAGGATCAAGGTCCACTATTAGCAACTTATGCAGCTCGATATTCATACCACACACCAGTAGCCCCAAATTTGGCTAACTCCCTAAATTTTCAAAAATTTCGCCAGAGTTTCCTTTGTAACTAGGCCTATCCACCTATTAGAGAGCCCCAGAAACACATCTTACAAATATAAGCACAACCCAACGACATAGTAGAACTCATAACAATACCAACCGTGGCCTCATAAGCAACATATAATCAATAGGAACACCTTTACATTAACTGAACAAACGATACAAAAATTCATAGGCGACAAGTTCATAAAAAAAAAGGATTACATAGCTATTCAAACAAGTAAGGATACTTCTCCTTTATTTCATCCTCAGCTTCTCAAGTGGCCCCTTCAACCTGCTGGTTTCACCATAACATTCGTGGAGGCAATTTTTTTATTCCTCAACTTTAGGACTTGCCTATCAAGAATGGCAACTGGAATTTCTTCATATGATAATTCGTTATTAACCTCAATAGTCTCAACCGGCACAATCGCGGACGGATCTCCAACTACGTTCTTCAACATGGACACATGGAATATCGGGTGCACTAATGACATCTCGGGTGGTAGCTCAAGATTGTACGCCACCTGACCAATCCTCTGAACGATTTTGTATGGCCCGACATACCTCGGACTCAATTTCCCTTTTCTCCCAAACTGTATAATATCCTTCGTGGGGGAAACCTTCAAGAATACCCAATCATCTTCTTTGAACTCTAAATCCCTTCAACGAACGTCCAGATAGGACTTTTGACGGCTCTAGGTAGTTTTCAACCACTCCTTAATGATCTTAACCTTTTCCATAACCTGATGCACGAGGTCTGGTCCTATCAATTCAGATTCCCCAATCTCGAACCATCCAATGGGAGATCTACATCTCCTATCATACAATGCCTCAAATGGTGCCATCTGAATACTAGCATAGAAGCTGGTTTTATAAGAAAACTATATGAGTGGCAAATGATCATCCCAACTACCCTTGAAAGTAAGAACATAAGCACGCAACATGTCCTCACACATCTGAATAGTCCTCTTTGCTTGCCCGTCGGTCTATGGATGGGAAGTTGTACTAAGATTTACCTGAGTAACCAAACCTTGCTGAAGTTTCTTCCAAATATTGGCCGTGAACTAAGCCCCTCGATCGGAAATGATGGAAACTGGAGTGCCATGAACCCTGATTATTTCCTTGATATACAGCTGAGCATATTGTTCCGCTATGATGGTAGATTGGACTGGCAAGAAGTGTGCTTATTTCGTGAGTCGATCCACGATCACCCAAAATTGAGTCAAACTTGTGCGGAGTGCGCGGTAACCCTAACACAAAAGCCATATCAATCATTTCTCATTTCCATATTGGAACTTCTATTCTTTGTGCCAATCCACTGGGACGTTGATGTTCGACCTTCACTTGCTGACAATTCGAACACCTTGCCACAAAGTCCGCCACCTTCCTTTTCATGTCATTCCACCAATAAACTTCCTTGAGATCGTGATACATTTTTGTGGGCCCTGGGTGCACACAATACCTAGAAGTATGATCTTTAGCCATGATTCTTTCCCGAAGACCATCTATATTTGGAACACATAGTCACCCTTGGTACCGCAGGGTACTATCACCCATGCCAAGAGAAAAAGTTGTAGTCTTATGTTTATGAATCCCCTTCTTCAGCTGTACCAACAATGGATCATTGTATTGCTTCTCCTTGACCTCCGCCACAAGCGATGATTTAGCCCTATTTTATACAATTACCCTCTTTCATTAGAGTCCGCAAGACGAACTCCCAAACTAGCCAACTAGTGAGCCTCTCTAGCCAACGGCCTCTGACATACCTCCAAGTGAGCCAAACTACCCATAGATTTCCGGCTAAGAGCATCTGCCACAACATTGGCTTTTCCCGGGTGATATAGAATATCGATGTCATAGTCTTTGTGTAACTCAAGCCATCTTCTCTGACTCAGATTCAACTCCTATTTGAAAATATATTGAAGGCTCTTGTGGTCCATAAATACATCCACATGGACCCCATACAAGTAATAACGCCAAATCTTCAAAGAAAAAACCACCACAGCAAGCTCTTAGTCATGTATTGGATAGTTCTTTTCATGATTCTTGAGTTGTCTAGAACCATAAGCTATAACCTTGCCATGTTGCATTAACACACACCCAAGCCCGATCCTCGAAGCATCGCAATATACCAAAAACCCTCTATTGCCTCTGGCAGGGTCAATACCGGTGTCGTGGTCAATCTTGATCTCAACTCCTGGAAGCTCCTTTCACAAGCATCAGACCATTGGAGTTTAGCCCCTTTCTGCATCAATTTAGTCAACGGAGAAGTAACAGTAGAGAACCCCTCCACAAACTTGCTATAATACCCATCTAAGCCCAAGAACTGCAAATCTCTATTGGAGTTGTAGGTCTAGGCAAATTTTTCACCACTGCAATCTTTTGAGGATCAACCTTAATTCCTTCTCTAAAGATGACATGACCTAAGAATGTAACAGATTCAAGCCAAAATTCACATTTCAAAAACTTCGCGTACAATTGATGTTGATGAAGAGTCTGCAAAAAAAAGATCCCTGAGATGATCGGCATGGTCCTCTTGACTTCATGAATACACAAGATTATCATCAATGAAAACTATCACAAAGGAGTCAAGAAAAGGCTTGAAAACCCGATTCATAAGATCCATGAAAGCTGCCGGGGCCTTTGTTAGCCCAAAATATATTACCAGAAATTCGAAGTGCCCGTACCAGGTTTTGAAGGCTATTTTTGGAATATCCTGCTCCTTGATCTTCAGTTAGCAATACCCGAACCGTAAATCAATTTTCGAGAAGTACTTAGCACCTTGCAATTGATCAAAAAAAAATCATCTATCCTTGGTTGTGGGTACTTATTTTTTATTGTGACTTTGTTCAGCTGCCGGTAGTCAATACGCATCTGTAGCGACCCATCTTTCTTTCTTACAAAGGAACCGGTGCGCCCCAAGGCGACACACTTGGTCGGATGAAAACCTTCTCTAACCAGTCCTTCAATTGTTCCTTTAAATCTTCAATTCTATTGGTGCCATTCTATAAGGTGGAATAGATATAGGCTGCGTGTCTGGCATCACATCAATACCAAAATCAATCTCCCTGTCTGGTGGGATCCTAGGGAGCTCATCCGGGAAGACATCTGGGAATTCATTCACAACTGGCACAGACTCAAGTGTAGGTGCCTCGGCATCAGTTTCTATAACCCAGACCAAATTGTAGATACACCCCTTGTTAATCATCTTCACGGCCTTAAGGTAAGAAATAAACCTACCCTTTGGCACCACATTATCCACCTTCCACTCGACAACTGGTTCATTTGGAAATTCAAGTCTCATAGTTCTAGTTCGGCAAAACATGAATAAAGTCAGACCATCCCCATTACTACATCAAAGTCAACCATTCCCAATTCAATGAGATCGGCCATGGTATCCTGACCCCGCACCATGACAACACAATCTCTAAAAACCCGCACGGCCATAATAGACTCACCAACTGGAGTAGATACAGAGAACGGCTCATGGAGTTGTTCTGGTTCTATCCTGAATTCCATAGCAATATAAGGGGTAACATAGGACAAGGTGGAACCGGGATCAATAAGAGCATATATATCATGAGATCGGACAGTCAATATACCTGTGATAACATCTCGAGAAGCCTCTGCACTCTGGTGACCATCATAGCATAGAAACGGCTGGGTCCTCCTGAACTTTGCGCACCACCCCTAGCTGCACCATGCCCTGCTGGCGCTGGAGTGCCTCGAGCTAGAGGGGGTGCTGAAGATGTAGCAGCTACAGAACCGGATGGTTGTGATGTGCCCCTGCTGCACCCTAGCGGGATGCACGACACTCCTTCTGAATATGGCCTCTCATCCTGCACCCATAACATACTGGCAGGTCCATGTAGCACATTCCCAAATGCATCCTTCCACACTTGGGGCATGGGGGCCTCCGCTCCTGCTAGAATCTCCCTCCTGATTGACCCTGCTGATGGGGTCCCCTGCTGCTCTGATTGGGCCTAAAATGACTCCCCTACTGCTGACCGTGCCCTGATGGCGGTGCACCGGATGAAGACTGAGCATAGGATTGAGATGGCCCTCACGATCCTCCCATAAAAGCTTATCTTCCCCCACCAAATGAATCTCCAAGATTGCCAGCGGATCGGTCCTTACTGCTACCCTCCCTCTCCATCCTTTTCTTCAATTTACGGGTCTTAGTAGCTTGAGAAAATGCCACCTTCTTTCCATAGTTCATGTCAGAAATTAAAGCAATTGTGGCAGCCTCTTTAATAACCAGAGGGCTAAGACCCTACACAAACTGGCGCACTCTGGCCTCCATGGTGGGCATCATGTGAATGGCATATTTTGACAGGCGCGCGAACTCCATGGGATACTCTCACACACTCCTACTACCCTATTCAAGGTTCTCAAACTCTACGGCATGAGCTGTCTTAGTCTCGGCATGCAAGAAATGGTTCATGAAAGCATCCGCAAACTCACTCTACCTCGCCGGAGGGCTCCCATCCTCACGGGAATCCTCCCATATCTCAAACCATGAATATGCCACTCCTTTCAGGTGATAGGTGGCTAACTCCACTCCCTTAGTCTCAGTAGCGTGCATAACCTGGAGAGTCTGATGCATCTCATCAATGAAATCCTAAGGGTCCGCCTCGGGATCAGTACCTGTGAACACTGGAGGATCTAACTAGAGAAACCTGTTAAACCTTGAACCAGTAGAATCCCATTGTTGGCTAGAAGATGTGGGTGCAACATTCGATATTTGGGCCTGAGAAGCCACTATCTGTGTCAGCATCTGGATAGGTCCCCTAAGATCCCCATCAGAAATACCAAAACTGGAAGCTGGGGCTGGAGGTGGAATAGGAATATCGGTGGGAGGGATCGTTTCACCCTTAGTAGATGTAGGATTTGGTGCAGTCTTTTCAAGCATAGCATAATCAATCAGTGTAGTAGTCGGGGGATTATCCTCAGCCCTCGGGTACTAACCCACATCATCAAGTAGAGAATCGACAGCCACTTCTGGGTGGCATTGGCTCCTTGGCCAATTCTTGCTCACTTCTTAGGTGTCATATACTGAAAGTTAAAGGAGTGCACTAGTTAGAGGAGGAACGGTTGCACAATCAATTACATCGCACGATCCAGAATATCAAAGAAGGGTATTGTTCCTAAATGTCCAAGTAGCCTCCAACTTATAGATGTGGTCGACAGCACACCGATAAGAAGGACTCTACTAGACACGTCTCCGAGACATCCTAGGATACTTTAAAGCCTTAGGCTCTGATACCAAGTTTGCCACGCCCCAAACTCGGGGAGCGCGACTGGCGCTCGACCGAGTGAACCCGGCCGAGCAAGCATGTTAGACACTTCCTACCCGACTCACATATGATCAAGAGAAGGCGCGTTTCCATTAGTTTAACAGTAGACGGATAATGTATATAAAAATTTACTTATTCATTTCGTTTTGCTACATCATTGTTAAGTTCCTAAAATACATACACTTTACGATTTAGTGGAACAAGAGTCAAAAACATAACATAACACGTTTGGCCTTTCTAATACCCATATACAACCCACATAGTGTCTACGGAACCTCTAAGATACAAAAATAGTGTAAGATAGTGCCAGAGACAAGGTCCCGTCTATACGTCAAAAGTGACCACAACATAGCAAAAGATATAATACAAGAACCCATAATGGAGTGATGCTTACCGAGTTCGCTGAGAAGAGGATGCACCACTAGCTGCGATCAACACTGTCTGCTATGGAACCACCTACATCCATTTAATGATGTAGCGCCCCCGGTAAAAGGGACGTTAGTACTGTCGAATAGTACTAGTATGTAAAGCTAAAACACAATCCCAATAGAATGAACAATAATACAAGGGGGGGGGGGGGAACAGTTATGAATTCAACAAGAGCTTCAAACAATACTGAAACATCAAGTAAGGATCACTTAAGTTCTCAAGTCAATATCTATCTTATAGGTTGGGTATTCTTTAGCGACATATGCTACAATACACAATACCACTGTGTTCTTACACGGAGTCCAACCTTGACCTGATCGGCTAGGTCATCTCATTTGAGACATCAACCATATCCACAATTTCAGTCAATCATTTCCAACACAGTTACCACCATGTGTGCGGCATGGCGTCCGATCACGGCCCGATCGGCTAGGCCATCTCACTTGAGACCTCAACCTTTCAATCAATCATCTCTCTTCATATTTCTTTCCCATCTTTCAATACATTAGCACGAGTAGCCTCATTTATTAAGTCATTCTTGGCACTTGGCCGTATTTCACAATTCAAGCTTCCCTTTTTACACAATCAAATAACATCATTATCCGCAACAATAAGGCCTATCATGTAAGTTATTTGTACACATAAGGAAAAAAAAACTTGGAAGATCTTAAGCACATAGAGCCTTTTCATACAAATTGGCATAACAAACTTTATTCGATTTTTGACATGAAATCTTAGCCTTTCTTAACAGATATTCCACATTTTTAAACACATCCTCAAAAGGGCAAGAAGACATGATAAGCATTTAGAACAAGTGTTAAACATATATATATATATATATATATATATATATATATATATATATATATATATATATATATATATATATATATATCAACACAACACATTAGGGATAGTCAATTCTAGTATGATCAATTTAGGGACTTACACCAACTACACGAACACAAGGGTTTCGATTCTAAGAAGAAGAGGGTTAGCCATACATACCTCAATTGAGAGTCTTAAAACTCTAAGATGTTCCGAAATTAGCAACTTCAATCTATTTTAGCAATATAGCAAAAATTGAACCCAAAATTAGGAAAACGATCATAAGTCTATCTCACTTGAGCATTCTATCAAACACTTTGTGTTTATTAAGGTTTCATGGCCCTTTTTATGAAAGACTCCACCAACCCACACCCCGTTCATTTATATCTTTAACTCACAACCTCCCCACATACCTTAGGAACACATGCATGGAAGATAATCACTCCCATTCCCATGAAATTCCTTACTAATGGCCCATTCTAGTTACATTTTAAAATTAGGAGTTTGGGTGATAGAACCTTACCTCTTGGGAAGAAGACCTAGGTGCCTCTCTTGATAATTTTCAAGGTTTTAAGCAAGAATTGAAGAGCAAAATTGATGAAGATAACTTTATCCCTCTAACACTCTTTTCGCTCACCAAAGGTATCAGAAAATTAGCTTAAAATGGCCCCTTAAATCTCTTTTAACGAAGTTGGGTCGGTTTTTAAAACCCCAAAAATGATTCTCCGAAACAGGTTCTTCGATTGCATATTGTTATGCAGTCTGCGAAATGACCGCAAAAAGTGGCCCTAGGAACTGGGCTGCTCTGCTTCACTATGCCGCCATTAAGCAGCCTGCAGACCTGTTCTACGGTCGTATAATGCGCCGCTGAACCTCCCTCTACAAAAGTCCAAGAATGATTATGCGACCAAAGTGCGGCCCGCAAAATGGATATCCGGTCACATAATTGGTCGCGTAACTGACCTCAAAATTGGCCAAAAAGACCGCTTCACTTTACGGCCATTCCGCAGCCCGCAAAGTGATTATGCCGCCGCATAATGGGCCGCAAAAATGCCAACTTCTGCAAAAATATTTCTTCAACTCCCCAACGTACCGTTCAATCCAAATGGTTCGAACTGCGGACTATTAAACCCTACGCCTACTTCGGCATCATGGAATCCGTATTTTTAGGAAAAGTTTTACAAGGCCTTACAGGCTGTTAGATTCAGACTTACTGCTGGTCTCATGGGCTGGGTTCTGAGTGTACTGAAGCTGTCGAATGATTAGGAAAGCATTGGGTTATCTATACTGGTCCTATCATTGGGTCTATAGTGGTCTTCTTATGTAACTATTCATATTTGATTATTTCATTCGGGCTGTAATAACTTGTAAACAGAGCAATTGGGGATTTAGTGAAATTGGAGTAAAAAGGTATTCTAATACTTGCGTGAAATGGTGGAGAACATGTCTATAGGATCTATGTGCTCTATTTGTTGTTTCGCTTGGCATGCTTTACTTTTGTACACTGATAGACATCATGCCTATAGGAGTCCCGCACACATTCACTTAATTTGTCAAGACATGTTAGTTCCAGTATTTGCTATACCTATTTCCATGTCTACTATTCAACATTCTTAGATAACATGTCTTAGGGCATTGCAATGCAATGTTTTTACTTATCAAGATATCATGCCTATAGGACTTCAAATAATCAATCTATCAATTGCTTCAATTACTTTTAGTGTGCTGCTTATCTAGATATCATGGCTATAGGGTTCTAATATTCTAATCAACTAATCCCATTGTTTTCTATTACATTATCGTCCGTTTAAGATGCATGCCTATAAAACCAGCATTAGTAATTCAGAACTATGACTGTTTTCACTAACTTTTATGCAAAACGATTAGATATTATATCTATAGGACTTGAAACATTCAATTTGCCGATGCGCTAATCTAGAAATTGCCGCACTACTCATGTACTATTGGAATCTAGAATCATTTAGAAATCATGCTATAGGATTTGCAATTCACCTGAACACTGCTTGTATATAACACTGGAAATCAGAATCACTTAGAGACCATGTCTATAGGACTCATAACGATCTAATATGCCCGTACATTAGCATAGAAAATGCAGCATTACCTGTTTGATACCGAAATCATATAGAGATCATGCCTATAGGACTAAAGGATTTTGAATCTTAATTTTGAGATGCTCTATTGCCTAATCTGAAAATCAGTCTGCGTGCTTCTTTATTTATGTGTGGAGGCTAACATGAGCCACTCTTTGCTATTATGTGCAGTCCTATTTGTTTTGAATGTGCGATTAGTTTAATCATTTTTGAGCAGCCTAAGTCTTGAACCACCCAAATAGAGGTCCAAATGCTCTTGGACCATGGTGATAACTAGGGATTTTGACGCTTTTTATACTCCTTCTTGCTTATACTTTGATTAGAAATTCATACAAAATAGTCCCAAAAAGGCTCACAAGTTGTACTTGATTGCAGGTTTGATCATCAAAGTGACGAGATGTCAAAGATCAGCTCAAAAGGAGTGAAACTTGCACAAGTGCCAAAGACAAGACAAGCTCAGTAAAAACAAGCCCAGTGCGGTCGCACACCACTTTGTGCGGTCCGCACTAGGAGATTCAGAGAGGCTAAAATTCCAAGCCAAGAGGCAGTGCGGCTGCACTAGGTTTTGTGCGGTCCGCACCAAATGAAATGCGGCCGCAGTCGATTTAATACGTTCCGCAGAGCCAAGAATCAGAGAGGTTGCATTTTCAGAGTTTCAAGCCTCCGCGGTCCATTTTACGCGGACCGCAATGGAAGCCTCCGCGGTCGCAGTCCATTCTCTGCGGTCCGCGATGCCAAGATTCAGAGAGCTATTTTTGAAGGCCAAAGCCCCAGTGCGGACCGCGGTCCATTTTGTGCGGTCCGCACTAACCCTGTAGGGGCATTTTTGTCACAATTTTTCAGCCTAGTATAAATAGCTTCTTTTTCATTTTAGGGTATGAGATATTGTAATTAAGCAGCTGCACTCGTGGGTTCGAGATTCTTAGATATTTTGGGCACTTTTAGCTACTTTTTATCATTGAATCTTTGTGTTTAACTTAGTGATTAATTAATATGAGATTATCTTCATCTATTTCTTGCTTTTCTTCTTTAATTATGAGTACCTAGACCTATATGCTAGAGTTGTGGCTCAACCCTAGTGTGGGTAATTGATGGGTCTTGTATTTTAGGGCTAATTTGACTATGGGTATTTGTTATTTGGGCCAATTCATGGTTAATTTCTGAATTAGTGGTCGCAAACACTAGTTTGTGTTGAGTTGACTTGAGCTCTTCTTTAGAAAGAGAGCCTAAGTCTCCGAAATTGGTCCAACAATGAATTGGGGCGTACTCAAGAGATTGATAGCCCCAATTAAAGGGTTAAACCTCGAGAAAGTAATACCCAAATTGAACCCTAGCTGCTTGTGCAAAATTGCTTACCCAATTGGTCTTGAGAAAGCCTATTCGGGCAAAATCACTCGAACCACCGAGAGGTGTAGAGTGGGTAAAGTCATGCAACAGTTATAACATACTCCCCAAACATGTCAAACGTGCTTTAGATTCAAGTACCCGTCAATTGACCACCTAGGCGGTAGTCACTACCCCAGTGCCTTTTAAACCTATTGGAACAACTCGTAGCATTATCTTGGCATAATTTAGTTGCAATTACCATTTGTAGTTTGATAATAGTAGAAGTAAACGAAAACCCCAAAAATGAATAGAAGTGTAATTAAGAACACATACACAATTCTACACTAGATAGATACTCGATTCCAAATTCTAGCTCTCTGTGGATTCGATCCCGACCCTAAATCGGGTAAAAGCTGCTCCGACCCTCTCTCGCTACTTAAATAGTATTGCGGAGTAGGCCGCGATCACCTTTTTTGCGCCGTTGCCGGGGAGATAACGGTTTTGGCTATCTATTTAGTTAGATTTGTGTTTTGTTCTTCTTTCCTTCTTGTTACTAATATGTGTGTGTCAATACTTCTGGTACGAAAATGGCTTTAAATGCTAATGACCCTCTTGGAAATGTGAATGCGGGGGAGGAGGTAGATGACATTGGAGAAGACGAGGTGCCTCTTGTACCTCAAGGACAACGTAGAGGCCGCCAGGCCAATGCAAATGGCAATATTCCAGACCCTCCTCCGCCACCTCCAAGAGTGGCTCCCAGAGTTCTTCCCAACCAAGGCTATGCGAGTGCTATTGTTCCGCCCCGGATTCGGTCATGCAATTTTCAAATAACCAGCATGATGTTGACATTACTGGAGCAGCGTGGGTATTTCACCGGTGCTCCCACTCAGAGTGCGTGCAAACATCTCAAGGGGTTCGTGGATACCTATTGGGGGAGCAAGAAAACCAATGTGTCCGAGGATGCACTTCGATTGAGGCTTTTCCCTTTCTCACTTAGGGGGAAAGCATTGGACTGGCATGAGCGACTTCCCAACCATTCCATCACAACTTGGGATGAGTTGGCGGATAAGTTCATTGCCAAATTCTTCTCACCGGGACACATGGCAGCACTACGGGATGAGATCTTAGCCTTCAAGCAGGAGCCTATCGAACCATTGCATGAAATTTGGGAGCGATACAGAACTATGGTGAAAGAATGCCCCAACAATGATATGACAGAGGCAATGATACAACAAACCTTCTATCGGGGCATCAATACAACGAATCAATGCATAGTGAACCAATTGGCTGCGGGTAATTTCATGAAGCTGCCTTATGATGAAGCTTGTGCGATTCTTGATCAAATGGCTGACACATCCTCCGCTTGGCAAAGTAGAGCCAATGTGCCTCAGGGTGACCCCACGGTTACTCATTTGCATAAAGAACTACATGACCATGGACAGGCTATAGCAGAACTTACAACAACAATGAACCAATTAGCAAAGGCACAGTTGCAAGAAGTTCAGAATCCTCGCCAAGTGAATGCTATGGAGGGTGTTAACATGCTAGTGAACCAAAGAAGGCGAAGAGGTCAACAAAAATAAGGGATTTCGGATCAATTTGACAGTGATGGTAATGGATTTCAAGATGATGGCTATGATGAGCAAAATGAGGAGGTGCAATATGTGAATAATTATCAAGGCCAAAGAGGAAATCTTCCAACCAACAACAAAAATGGCGATCCCAGGGCAATTGGGGTAACCAACAACAAGGCAAAAATAATTGGAACAATCAACATCAAGGGAACAACAATTGGGGAAATCAGAATAACAACCGCAACAATCAAGGAAACTGGGGCAACAACAACAATTGGGGTGGAAATAACAACAACCAAGGCGGGTGGAACAATAACCAAGGAAATCAGGGGCAAGGCTTTCAAAGGCCCCCAATGTACCAACAACCGAGCAATCCACCACCTTTTCCTTCCTAGGTTCCTAGTTCATAAAACAATGAAATGGGTAGAATTGAAATGATGTTCGAACAAATGATGAAAAAGAATGCGGATTCTGATGCGCAATTGGCTTCTCACAATACTTCAATTAGGAATTTGGAGGTGCAACTAGGTCAAATCTCTCAGTCTCTAAATACACGCCCTAAGGGTGCTCTATCAAGTGATACGGTAGTGAACCCAAAGGGAGGAAACAATCATATTATGGCTGTGACAACTAGGAGTGGACGAGGCGGTGATGTGAATGCCTCCAAACAAACGCAAGTTTT